>NC_090326.1:156503973-156806974 GCF_035084215.1 Heptranchias perlo
TAGTCCTTACCGCTAACTATTTCGCATCACTTTTAATCTATAATTTACTCTCAACGGACAACAAATAAACAACACTGAACAGCAGCGGTAGAACCATTCCCACTGAGCATTCGGGGTCTGGAGGTTGTCCCTAACGCCCCGTTCATCCTGGCTATTGGAAAGCAGATCATTTCAGCTTTTCCCAGGCAGTCTGGTTTCCGACTGCTAGCAAAGGCACTACAGGACAGGGTGGGCATTGAACAGGCCCGGAGTCTGGCTGACGCACCTCAGTGGGCGGTCGGTACTATTCCCCAGGTGCAGGGCAGAGGAACATCTGTCGGCACTATTCCCCAGGCGCAGGGCAGAGGAACATCAGTCGGTACTATTCCCCAGGTGCAGGGCAGAGGAACATCTGTCGGCACTATTCCCCAGGCGCAGGGCAGAGGAACATCTGTCGGCACTATTCCCCAGGGGCAGGGCAGAGGAACATCTGTCGGCACTATTCCCCAGGGGCAGGGCAGAGGAACATCTGTCGGCACTATTCCCCAGGTGCAGGGCAGAGGAACATCTGTCGGCACTATTCCCCAGGGGCAGGGCAGAGGAACATCTGTCGGCACTATTCCCCAGGGGCAGGGCAGAGGAACATCTGTCGGCACTATTCCCCAGGCGCAGGGCAGAGGAACATCTGTCGGCACTATTCCCCAGGCGCAGGGCAGAGGAACATCTGTCGGCACTATTCCCCAGGGGCAGGGCAGAGGAACATCTGCCCAATGATGTCATGCCTCCTACTCCTGATGGATATTGATATAAAGTTAAGGAGGGGGGCGGGGGTGTGTGCAATTCCTCCTTTTTAAATAAAATTCATTCACGGGATGTGGGCGTCGCTGGCAAGTCTGACATTTAATGCCCATCCACCTGGTTGCCCCAGAGAAGGTGGCAGTTTCCCTTTATAATTAAACAGTTTATTTGGGAAGTTTGTACCCCTGACGTAAAATGAGTTCATTCAAGGGGAATGGGTTTAACCTGGCTGCCGTGTGAATGACTGTGGAGTCTGGTTGATCCATGCGGCACGTTACGAGGTGCCCAGTTCAGCAGTCTGCCAATGGTGCCATGATTTATACTGTTTAATATTTAGGCCCTTGCACCTTTCAGCCTCATGGGGCTGTGGAACTCGTACTGAAATGGGCCCCTCCCCCCGAGGGAGATCTGCAGGATTATAGAGTAACCTCTTTGTATATTCAAGACACTTTTTAGACAAAGGGTTTATTACTCAGCTGGAGTATTGTGTTCAATTCTGGGCATCACACTTTAGGAAGGATTTCAAGGCCTTAGAGAGGGTGGAGAGGAGATTTACTAGAATGGTACCAGGGATGAGGGACTGCAGTTATGTGGAGAGACTGGAGAAACTGGGGTTGTTCTCCTTCGAACAGAGAAGATTACTGGGAGATTTGATAGAGGTGTTCAAAATCATGAACGGTTTTGATACAATAAATAAGGAGAAACTGTTTCCAGTGGCAGAAGGGTCGCTTAGCAGAGGACGCAGATTTAAGGTGATCGGCAAAAGAGCCAGAGGCAACATGAGGAAACATTTTTATAGACAGCGAGTTGTTATGACCTGGATTGCACTGCCTGAAAGGGTGGTGGGAGCAGATTCAATAGTAACTTTCAAAAGGGAATTGGATAAATACTTGAAGGGAAAAAATTTACAGGGCTATGGGGAAAAAGCAGGGGAATGGGACTAATTGGATAGCTCTTTCAAAGAGATAGCACAGGCACGATGGGTCGAATGGCCTCATCCTGTGCTGTACCTACTGTGATACCATGATTTATCCCCACCACAGCCCATCTGAACTAGTCAGATGTCTACTTTTAACACAAGGTTTTATTTTTAAGTCTCAGAGATCTAATGGCCTCTAGCTCTGCTTTTCATGGTGTCACGTGGCTGCGACGAAGTGTTACTATTTAATCCAATACAGACGTGGCCAACCCAACAGACAAGTGACTTGAGACTCACTCAGTCGTCATCACTTGTTATGGCAATGAGTCTCCTGCAACAAGCTGTGGGCCTGTCGTATCTGACACAACAGGGAGCATCACGAGATTCGGGATGCAGCTAAGTGTCCTTGTGCTAATAAGGAAAGGGCCATTCTGGTTATCAGACTGATATGAACATTGTGTCCTGTACATAACACCTCAGGCGTGTTAAAATCGAGAGTTAATTATAGCCCCACTTCAACACTGTTCACAGCGACTTAACCCTCTCTCGCCAACTCATCTCTTGACCACATGGTTGCCTTGGTTTCGTGGAGCCTGGAGAGAACAGACTGCAGATGTACATATTAGCTGATATGAAAGGGGAGGAAATTCTTTCTGTTGAAAGTACTCCCCCAACATCTGAGTTAAAAAGTAGTTATTAAAAAAAAACCTTGAAATTTCCTCCCCCTGAAATTTTGGGTTGCCACAGTGACTGGGTGGGGCTATGGGGAAAGAGTGGGGGGGTTGGGGTGAGGGGTAGAGTGGGACTATTTGGATAGGTCCTTCAAAGAGCCAGCACAGGCACGATGGGCCAAATGGCCTCCTTCTATGCTGTATGATTCTATGACTGCCCGTATGGCGGAGCAACTCCAATGGGTTAACAGGGGTTTTTTTTTTGCAAATTCAGCCCCTCACTACACTGTGAAATAAAAAGCTAAAGAATTCTGTGCCGTGCTCCATGGGTTAGCAATCTCAAGTCATTAAAAACTCAACTTCAGAATCTTCTGGAGCTGAATTATTTATGCCGAAGAGGAAATACGATCCCTTTGACTGAAATCGCTTCATCTGTCTGTGATACCTTTGGGAAATACAGTCCCGTCTTGTGTTTTGTTTTTGAATTCCAGACATTTGGGTGGGAGAGAGTTTCTGACCGAAACTTATTTTCCTTTCCCTGGTGCGTGTGTTGCTTTTTACATCAATGTCCCATTCGCTGTTAGATAGATTGAACTTGTATTTGACAAATTAAATATTACGTCAATTATCTGCTTGCTTCCCGTGCCTGAAGCATCTGCTTTAGTCGTCTTCCCTTTTTATTTTTAAACTTGTTTTTAGTGTCGGGCCTATTGTGAAAGCAGGCTTTTGTTCAATCAGCCAAGAATGTTTGTTCACAATTTGATCTTTAAACTTTCCTTTTCCTTCTTACCTGTTTAATCTCTTTTCTATTTCTCCCTCTATTCTTGACGAGACTCGCTTGTCGCTCTTTCAGCCCAGTGGGCGATCGGTGTAGGAGAGGAGGGCGGGTTGGGGGTTGAGGGGAGGAGGGGGCGGAGGTGGTGGGGTGTGTCTCTTATAATGTGTCAGAAACCCCACTGTTCAAAGCATGGGCTTGTGAAGGCCTCTCCTATTTCGGTCTGGTTGATGGAGTTCCCCCCGTGACCATCGCCTGTGAATGGCAGCTAGGAGGTTACTTTCGTGGCAGGGTGTGAGTGAAACCGTTCCTCCTCGCCCAGTGTGGTCAAATGTTCCACCTGTGCCGGCGAGCTGGCCTCTCCCGACACGGTAGCAGGCGTGCAGCTGGCCCAGAACCTGTGGGTTCAGAGCCATAGACGACAGGGCCTGAAAATCCTTTCATTGCCATAAACAAGAGCAGCAGGCACATAGGAACAACACCACCTGCACGTTCCCCTCCAAGTCACACACCATCCCGACTTGGAAATATATCGCCGTTCCTTCATCGTCGCTGGGTCAAAATCCTGGAACTCCCTTCCTAACAGCACTGTGGGAGAACCTTCACCACACGGACTGCAGCAGTTCAAGAAGGCGGCTCACCACCACCTTCTCAAGGGCAATTAGGGATGGGCAATAAATGCCGACCTCGCCAGCGACGTCCACATCCCATGAACAAATTTAAAAAAAACCTCCAGGGTACAGGGAGAATGCCCTTTGGACGTTACAAACCGCTAGCTACAGACTCCTACCCTTAAATACATGAACTAAAAAAAACACAAGTCCTTTGTGCTTAATCTATGAACATGGAAGAGGTACAGTTCAATAAAGGCACATCTGTAAAAGTCTAGAAAGGGAAATTAATAAAAATAAGCTTCAAACAACGGCATTTCGATCAGTAGGTTCAATAATAAGAGAGCTGCAGTGGGAATGTCTTCCCCATAACCCATGTCAAGGGCACTTTAACAAAAACTGGAACCCATTCTCCCACATACTTACAGCCACAATAAGGAAGTCCAGCCAGCACCAGGCGTTGGTGAAATACTTCTTGAAGCCGTACGCCACCCATTTGAGGAGCATTTCCAGAACAAAAACATAGGTAAACACCTTGTCCAGGTACTCCAGCACGACCTTTATCACTGGCTTTTTATTAATGTTAATGTCTTCAAACGTCTGCAGGGCACAAAGACAGGTTCACCAATTAAATCTAACATTCAGATGGAGGGTGAGGGAGGTCGAATAGGGGAGTGGCACAGTGAATGTCACATCGCATTACAACCTGAGGTCGCGTGTTGCTGCAGTGCACTGATCTCCAAGGCCCAATGCGTTGTTCGATGCCTGTGAATCCACATTGAATGTACGGCACAGAAACAGGCCATTCAGCCCAACTGGTCTATGCGGTGTTTATGCTCCACTCGAGCCTCCTCCCACCCTTCTTCATCAACCCTATCAGCATAACCTTCTATTCTCCTCTCCCTCATGTGTTTATCTAGCTTCCCCTTAAATGTATCTCTGCTATTCGCCTCAACTACTCCTTGTGGTAGCGAGTTCCACATTCTTATCACTCTCTGGGTAAAGAAGTTTCTCCTGGATTCCTTATTGGATTTATTGGTGACTATCTTATGTTTATGGCCCCTAGTTTTGGTCTCCCCCGCAAGTGGAAACTTCTTCTCTGAGTCTACCCTATCGAATCCCTTCATAATCTTAAAGACCTCTATCAGGTCCCCCCTCAGCCTTCTGTTTTCTAGAGAATAGAGCGCCAGCCTGTTCAGTCTTTCCTGACAGTCCCAGTCTCAACTATATGGTCAGGTGGTGACAGCAAGTAGAGATATCCTGGGGTCCCATCCTGCCCTTGGGGAGCGGCCAGTCTCACCCCCACACACTTCCTGAGTGAAGAAGACTTCATAGGGCTGATTTTTCTTCACCCCCATCCCCATCCCCAACTCTTGGGCACTGGTCAGGTAAAGCACACCAGAAGTGTGCTCCACCGGATATGACCTGAACCCACCTGTATTTCTAGGCTTTGTTGCTTTACACAGGCCCCCTCCCTGGCAAGGCCAGCACCGAGAAATGGGCAGAATCTAGACAGCCGTTGAGACATGCAGCAACGTTGCTGGGTCTTTTTGCTGCTGTACCAAAAAATAAAATAAGCAGCCTTGAAGATGTTGACCAGTATCTGCAACCATAAAAAATACTTACCTTTCTCCCCATCTCCTTCATCTTGCTGCCTGGCCCCTCTGACCGTCTCAGCTTAGCGGGGCTGTGGGCGGGGCCCAAGTTGCCCTTGGCGCCGCTGGGAACGGGTCACCGACTGGCTCAGTGAGAGCACAATGAGGCCGGAGGTGGTCCGTCTCACCCTCACTCTACGTCCACAGGCAAGCATTTCTCAACATGGGCCACTGCGTCCAACCGGGAGGCTTAGGCCAACTGCAGTAACCCGACTGCCGCTTTGGTCAGTCAAATCAACACAGAGAAGGGATTGGACTCACCTTCCTTGGGTATCCATGGTTGAATACCACACTAGGTGGGAGAGGGGGAAGGGGGAGGTGGGGGTGTAGTTTCTTAAGTCTCAACAAGAGATTTTGAGGGCGCGGATGCTGGTGCAGACCTGCCTTGTTCAGCAATGCGCCGAGAGACAAGTTGTGGTAATGTTTGAAACTCACCAGGGCGCCGCTGCTCAGCAGAATCATGAAGATGATGAAGGTCTCAAACCAGTTGTGCTCCACAATTTTGTAGCAGGTTTTCCTCAGGTTCCACCACACTTTGCCAAATCCGCTCGAGATGTTAACCCTACAGCAGCTGAAGTGACGGATACAAGCTGTGAAAAGAGTGACAAGGATCAGGACCACACGGGACGGGCTCATTCTTACATCACTGGATTGGTGTTAAGAGAGCCTGTTACAGTCAAACCCCTAGCATGTAAACTCACTGGGGCCCTCAGTGGTTCCTTGAACAAAAAAAGAAAGAACTTACATAAGAAATAGGAGCAGGAGTAGGCCATACGGCCCCTCGAGCCTGCTCCACCATTCAGTAAGATCATGGCTGATCTTCGATTTCAACTCCACTTTCCCGCCCGATCCCCATAGTCCTTGATTACCTTAAAGCCCCAAAATCTATCGATCCCAGTCTTGAATATACTCAATGACTCAGCATCCACAGCACTCTGGGGTAGAGAATTCCAATTATTCATGACCCTCTGAGTGAAGAAATTCCTCCTCATCTCAGTCCTAAATGTCCCACCCCTTATCCTGAGACTATGTCCCCCTAGTTCTAGACTCTCCAGCCAGGGGAAACAGCCTCTCAGCATCTACCCTGTCGAGCTCCCTCAGAATCTTATATGTTTCAATGAGATCACCTCTCATTCTTCTAAACTCCAGAGTATAGGCCCATTCTACTCAATTGTTCCTCATAGGACAACCCTCTCATCCCAGGAATCAATCTAGTGAACCTTTGTTGCAAGTATATCTTTCCTCAGATAAGGAGACCAAAACTGTACACAGTACTCCAGGTGAGGTCTCACCAAAGCCCTGTACAATTGTAGCAAGACTTCCTTACTCTTGTACTCCAACCCCCTTGCAATAAAGGCCAACCTACCATTTGCCTTCCTAGTTACTTGATGTACCTGCATGTTAACTTCCTGGGCGCTAAACTGGGCCGTGTAGCGCCCGTTGTTTTGGCGCTAGACGGCCTCTCCAATATCCAAGATGGCGTCTTGGCTGCGCACGCACGATTCCAGCGTGACGTGCGCCGGACGCCATCTTGGTATAGGAGTTAGTGCATGTGCAAATACCGGATGTCGGCTGCATCTAAAGTAAGGAGAAAATGGATACAATCAGTGTGCAACGCTGATTCAAAGTGATAGACACTATTTTGGGACTTAACGCTCAACTCAACGCACAGTCTTAGCCCCGACCATCTGAACGTGTCTTAGAGTGCATGGAGGACCCCCCCACCAGCACTATTTGAAGGGACCTTGCAGGATTTACAGGTTAGTGGCTGGACTGTTGCTTCTGGCTGCCCAGACATTTGTAACTGTTTTTGGAGGTCTCCTACACTCGAATACTAGGACTAGGGGTCATAACCTAACATTTAGAGCCAGGATGTGCAGGAGTGAAGTTAGGAAATGCTTCTACACTCAAAGGGTGAGAGAAGTTTGGAACACTCTTCTGCAAATGGCAGTTGATGCTAGCTCAATTGTGAATTCTAAATCTGAGATTGATAGATTTCTGTGAATCAATGGTATTAAGGGATATGGGGCTAAGGCGGGTATATGGAGTTAGGTCACAGGTCCACCATGATCTCACTGAATGGCAGAACAGGCTCAAGGGGCTAAATGCCACTTGCTGCCTCCTGATATGCGCCGCTTTCTCCTGCAAGAAAGCGGGACGTGTGTCTGGGTGATGTGCCTATCATGGTTGAATAGCTGCCAGTGTGTGAGTTGTGGGTGGGCGAACTGCAACAGTGGTAATGTGTAAGGGTGAGAGGAAGCATCTGATTGGAAGAGTTGAGTACTGATGGAAAGAGTTTGTTGGTATGTGGGTGATGGGGGTGTAGTGCATGGAGCAGTGGATGCGGCTAGTGGTGCAGTTGGTGGGAGATGCCACTTGACAGTTGACCTCACTCACCTTGACCACTCATGTCAAAGCACTGAACTTCTTCCTGCACTGCATCCATGTTCATGATGCTGAGTGTCTGGCATTGACTTTGTCCCCTACTGCCTCCTGCTGCCTTTTGGGTATATGTCTGAGGGCCTCTTCCCCCCTCCCCTGCGGATATAGGATGTCGCTCCTTCTGTCCACCTCTTGCACCGTGGTCTCTAGTGCATCAGCAGAGAACCTTGGTGCACGCACTCTCACAGGCCTGGTACCAGCTCAGATCGGCAGATAATGAGGTCTGGCATGCAGGTTGGAGGAAGTGGGATTTAGCAGTGCGCAACCTTTATTCAATGTTTTAACGTAACTCATCAGTTTGTAAACATAGGGACGGGAGCTGCATCTGTGTTTTGCATGTGCAATGTCTGATCTCCGTTCAGACTCCCTGCAGACAGCAGACTGTTATTTTCAGCAAATAACAGGTACCAGCTACCTTTAAGAGATTTTTAAGAGACAACCTGCCTTTAAGAGATTGGAGCTCCCCCTGCTGGTGGAAAGTGTGAATTGTATTGAATACTCGTTCAACGCTGATTTAGAAAGCTGCTTGAAGGTGGGTCCTCAGGCCTGACGAAAGTCTCGTCCTGCCTGCGCAGGGGCCATTGGGCGCGGGGTAATAGCGGATCGCACTACCCCCGCCCAATAATAGGCCCTATCCAATTCCCACCCCTCCCCCCTGGGTTTCTCTTGCATTTATATAGTATCTTTTACAACCTCAGGATGTCACAAAGGGCTTCACTGCCAATGAAGTCCTTTTGAAGTGTGGTCACTGTTGTTGTGTAGAAAACTCGGCAGCCAATTTGCGCGAAGCAAGGTCCCACAAACAGCAATGTGATAATGACCAGATAATCTGGGTTTTTTTTTAATGATTCTGGTTGAGGGATAAATGTTGGCCAGGACATCAGGGAGAACTCCCCAGCTCTTCTTTGAAATTCTACTGTGGGATCTTTTATGTTTACCTGAGAGGCAGACGGGGCCTCAGTTTAACGACTCATCCGAAAGACGGCACCTCCGACAGTGCAGCACTCCCTCAGTACTGGATTGGGAGTGTCATGCCTGGATTATGTGCTCAAGTCTCTGGAGCGGGAGGTGAACCCACAACCTTCTGACCCACGGCTAACACCATGCCCCAATTCCAAGTCAAATGGAGATTCACCAGATTTGTTCTTATTAAAACTGCACATTAATTAGTGGTTTGGAACTCAGGTTGTGGCGTTGAGAGGCCAGATCCACACAAGGGTCAGACTCTCCGATCGGCAAACGCAGGGAGCACACGTTGGAAAACCCCATGCCCTCGGAGCCCTGATTTCTTCTGTCGATCCGATCTGGCCGACATTGGCTCCCAGTCCGGCAACGCCTCGATTTTAAAATGTTCATCCTTGATTTCAAATCCCTCCATGGCCTCACCCCTCCCTATCTCTGTAACCTCCTCCAGCCCTACAGCAGATGGAGTTCAATGGATGAGCAGAGAGATTTAGGGGTCAAAGTACAGAAATCACTTAAAGCTGGTGGACATTTACAAAAAAATAATTCAAAAGGCTAAAGGAATGTTGGCCTTGATCTCAAGAGGGCTGGAATACAAAGAGGTGGAAGTTATGTTACAGCTGTACAGAGCTCTAGTTAGACCCCATCTGGAGATACTGCATTCAGTTCTGGGCACCGCACCTCAGGAAGGATATATTGGCCTTGGAGGGGGTGCAGTGCAGATTCACCAGAATTATACTGGGGTTAAAAGAGATAAATTCTGAGGACATAGACTAGGTTTGTATTGCATTGAATATAGAAGATTAAGGGGTAATCCAATTGAGGTGTTTAAGATGATTAAAGGATTTGATAGGGTAGATGGAGAGAAACTATTTCCTCTGGTGGGGGAGTCCAGAACAAGGGGGCATAACCTTAAAATTAGAGCTGGACCGTTCAGGGGTGATGTCAGGAAGCACTTCTTCACACAAAGGGGAGTGGAAATCTGGAACTCTCTCCCCCAAAAAGCTGTTGAGGCTGGGGGTCAATTGAAAATTTCAAAACTGAGATTGATAGATTTTTGTTACGCAAGGGCATTAAGGGATACGGAACCCTTAATGGATGGAGTTAAGACACAGATCAGCCATGATCTAATTGAATGATGGAACTGGTTCGAGGGGCTGAATAGCCTACTCCTGTTCCTATGTTCCTAACCCGTTGAGATCTCTGCGCTCCTCCAATTCTGACCTCTTGTGCATCCCAGTTTTTCATCGCTCCACCAATGGCAGCTGTGTCTTCAGCTGCCTGGGCCCTAAGCTCCGGAATTCCCTCCCTAAACCTCTCCGCCGCTCTCTCCTCCTTTAAGACGCTCCTTAAAAATGTAAAAGCTTTTGGTCACCTCTCCTGATATCTCCTTATGTGGCTCGGTGTCAAATTTTGTTTGATAATTGCCCCTATGAAGCCCCTTGGGACGTTTTACTCCGTTAAATGCAAGTTGCTGTTGTGAAGTGATTACCCAACGATTACTCGGCCAGCAATCCCCAGGAGCGCCACCCTTAACCGGAGCTCCTGCACAACAAATCAGCCCAGTCGAGGCAATGTGCTCTGGTACCGAATACATTGGATATACACTGTGTCATCGGCCTGGGCACACACCCAACACTGCATCAAGTTATCTATTCTCAAGAGTTGGACACGAGGACGTGAGGGTCTTCTGAATCTGCCCGAGTGAGCTGTGCAGGATACCTTTGTTTCGGATCGATCTCCTGGGGCATTTTGAAGGACGGGAAACAGCCATGGGAAATGTCACTCAGCCAACAAACCTATCTGGGATGTTGCAACGGTGACTACCCTTCAAAAGTAATTCACTGGCTGTGAAGCGCTTTGGGATGTCCTGAGGTTGAGAAAGGCGCCATATAAATGCAAGTTATTTTCTTTCTTTTACAGATACTGTTATATTGACACGATGGGCCGAAAGGCCTCCATCCGTGCTGTATATTATACAGGTTCCCATACAATTCAAAGGAAACCGACTATGGACATACACTTAAAATGAAATTAATTTAACAAATAATGCAGGTTAATTCAGTTTGAAAATCCGGCCTAACCCAGCACAGACAATAACGCTGATGGCCGTTTCAGTCAGATTCCTGCTGTTAGGTAACAGGACGCCCAGTATCATTTCCTCTTCAAATAAAAAAGCACTACATCCTACATCCATAACCATTACAGAAAATGACACCAGCGTACTCTGCTCAGAGTCAATTGTCTCAATTACTTGCATTTCAGCCGTCACCAAATGAACTGGTTGCCTAAAGCCTAAAGCCTGATTACTCCATCCCGACAGTTTTAGACTCAATTTGCAATAACGTTTAAACTCTCCCTGTGTATCTAGTTTCATCGGGTCTGGATGGGGCAAACTCACACGTTCACTTTGCTGTCCAGGAACTGATGCTGATTAGCAGCAGTTAATGTAATAATAATTCACATTATTTTCCACTGATCACATCACCCTGTCTATACCTGGTACTTGAACCAGGGAGGCGCACAGCGCTCCAGATGCTGGCAATGACTGGCAGAAGTGTCGACAGCCAGAAGACACAGATTTAAGGTAATTGGCAAAAGAGCCAGAGGTGAGATGAGGAGAATTTTTTTTTACACAGTGAGTTATTATTGATGTGAAAGGGTATCATAGTATCATAGGCCTTACGGCCCATCGTGCCTGTGCCGGCTCTTAAGAGCTATCCAATTAGTCCCATTTCCCAGTTCTTTCCCCATAGCCCTGTAAATTTTATCCGTTCAATTATTTATCTAATTCCCTTTTGAAAGTTATTGTTGAATCTGCTTCCACCACCCTTTCAGGCAGTGCATTCCAGATCATAACTTGCTGGGTAAAAAAAATGTTACCTCATGTCACCTTTGGCTTTTTTGCTGATCACCTTAAATCTGTGTTCTCTGGTTACTGGTCCTTCTGCCACTGGAAACAGTTTCTCCTTATTTACTCTATCGGAACCGTTCATAATTTTGAACATCTCTATTAAATCTCCCCCTAACCTTCTCTGCTCTAAGGAGAACAACCCCAGCTTCTCCAGTCTCTCCACGTAACTGAAGTCCCTCATCCCTGTTACCATTCTAGTAAATCTCCTCTGCACCCTCTCTAAGGCCTTGACATCCTTCCTAAAGTGTGATGCCCAGAATTGAACACAATACTCCAGTTGAGGCCTAACCAGTGATTTATAAAGGTTTATCATAGCTTCCTTACTTTTGTACTCTCTGCCTCTATTAATAAAGCCAAGGATCCCATATGCTTTTTTAACAGGCTTCTCAACTTGTTCTGCCACCATCAAAGATTTGCGTACATACACCCCCAGGTCTCTCTGTTCCAGCACTCCCTTTAAAATTGTATCATTTAGTTTATATTGCCTCTCCTCATTCTTCCTACCAAAATGTATCACTTCACGCTTCTCTGTGTTAAATTTCATCTGCCAAGTGTCTGCCCATTTCACCAGTCTCTCTATGTCCTCCTGAAGTCTGTTACTATCCTCCACATTGTTTACTACATTTCCGAGTTTCGTGTCATCTGCAAACTTTGAAATTATACCCTTTATACCCAAGTCCAGGTCATTAATATATATCAAAAACAGCAGTGGTCCTAATACCGACCCCTGGGGAACACTACTGCACACTTCCCTCCAGTCTGAAAAACAACCGTTCTGTCCCTCAGCCAATTTTGTACCCACGCTGCCACTGTCCCTTTAATCCCATGGGCTTTAATTTTGCTAACAAGTCGATTATGTGGCACTTTATCAAATGCCTTTTGAAAGTCCATATACACAACATCAACCGCACTAACCTTGTCAACCCTCGCCGTTACTTCATCAAAGAACTCAATCAAGTTAGTCAAATACGATTTTCCTTTAACAAATCCATACTGACTTTCATTTATTAGCCCATATTTTTCTAAGTGCCAATTAGTTTTGTCCTGGATTATTGTCTCTAAAAATTTCCCCACCAACGATGTTAGGCTGACTGGCCTGCAATTGCCGAGTTTATCCCTCTCTCCTTTTTTGAACAAGGTTGTAACATTTGCAATCCTCCAGTCGTCCTCATATCTAAGGAGGAGTGACCAGTGCCTCTGCAATTTCCACCCTTACTTCCCTCAGTAACTTGGGATGCATCCGATCTGGACAGGGTGACTTTTCTACTTTGAGCACTGCCAACCTCTTAAGCACCTCCTCTTTATCTATTTTATGTCCTATCTGGACAATTAGAAGGAAGCTAGATAGATTTCTTTCAGATTTAAATAGATTTCTTTCAGAATTAGATAGATTTCTTTAAGAAAATAGTATTTTGGGATACTGTATATGAGTAATTTGAGACATGACATATTGTACATGTAGCATGCTTGGGAGGAACCGGTGACTTTGGATCTAATGCTTCCCAAAGCTTTCCACCACCTTCCAACACCTGATGTCTGGGTCTGTTGTAGACTAATTGATAGAGGTTGATTGCTATGATAAGTCAACAATTCCAGTATCGTTATATCATGCGACTACCAGGATGGCAGATGCCGAACTAAATGGAGCTTAGTATTTTTATGTCTAGCAATTCCTATGTTCCGAGGTAAGCTCGTCAACGCTATGGAAACTGCACAGTTTTAGTCCATTAAACTATTATTATCCCTCCTTACAATTTTGGATCCCTAATCCTTGCTTCTTGCCAACCTACATGTAAGTTCTTTGAACTTAGGGAGAAAGGGTGTGAGGAGAGAGTGTGGACTCCAAATTTGGGCTAATGGAAAGTCTTACTCAGACAGTGGCAGATTTCAATGCATGTCAGGCACCAACTAATGAAAAAAAAAGTCTCTCATTAGTGTTTAACAGGAACTAGTAATGTTTGTCTGGGCAGCCCAGTGCTTTGACAGGACGTAAGTTCTTGTTGGCTTCTGTCGGAGAATTGGGGAGGTGTCAAGTGGAAGTGAAGTATTTTATCGCAAGAGAGAGAGGGCAGAAAAAGCATCAGGGGCTGGTCAGTGTTCTGTTGTTCCTACCATCAGGTAATTTCAGAGTCATACTGGTTGAGGTCTGGATGTACACTACCTGCTGCTTCTCTATGTCAGGGAATGGAACATAGGAACAGGATTCAGGAACAGGAACAGCCATTCAGCCCCTCGATGCTGTTCCACCATTCAATTGGACCATGGCTGATCTGTATCTTAATTCCATCTACCCGCCTCGGTTCGGTAACCCTTAATGCCCTTGCCTAACAAATATCCATCAATCTCAGAAGGATGGCAGAAGGGAAGCTAAAAAGGTGGAGGGAGGGAAATAACCAAACGCTGATGGGGAAGAGAGATGTGATGTTTGAATTAGCACAGGGTAGGAAGCACTTTGATCCAATTGATCTTCAGAGATGTTTCCGAATGATTTGCTGATGTGACTGAATATTAGAAAGAAAGTCTTGCATTTATATAGCATCTTTCACAACCTCAGGGCAACTCAAAGTGCTTTACAGCCAACTAAGTACTTTTTGAAGTTTAGTCACTGTTGTAATGTAGGAAACGCGGCAGCCAATTTGCACAGAGCAAGGTCCCACAAACATCAATGTGATAATGACCAGATAATCTGTTTTAATGATGTTGGTTGAGGGGTAAATATTGGCCAGGACACTGGAGAGAACTCCCCTGCTCTTCTTCGAATAATGCCGTGGGATCTTTTACGTCCACCTGATAGGGCAGACGGGGCCCCGGTTTACTGTCTCATCCAAAAGACAGCACCTCTGACAGTGCAGTACTCCTTCGGTAGTGCACTGGAATGTCAAGTCTTTGGAGTGGGATTTGAACCTACAACTTACTGACTCAGAGGCCAGTGCTACCAACTAAGCTACCGGCTATTAACTTGGGCTTTAGGTTGGCGCTGTGTTCATCCATTTTTTGAGTTCAGCAATAGCAGCATACATGGACTTCAATTTAATTACTACACAGCAGCCAGTTTCAGCAGCAGCCGCTGACATTCCCTCAAACCATTTGAGCAAAAGCAACTTTGACCCCATTTGCAGCAAACTGCTGTGACAGATTTAGTGTCAGCCAATTCATCAATGAGCCTCCTCATTTCTGAGCTTGCAATGTGGCAGAACAGGGTGGTTTAATCACTATTTCACTGGTATTTGCAACTAATAGAAGATGGTGAATCTTTGGAATTCTCTACCTCAGAGGGCTGTGGACGCTCAGTCGTTGAGTATATTCAAGGCTGAGATCGATAGATTTTTGGACACTAAGGGATATGGGGATCAGGCGGGAAAGTGGAGTTGAGGTAGAAGATCAGCCATGATCTTATTGAATGGCAGAACAGGCTCGAGGGGCCATACGGCTTACTCCTGCTCCTATTTCCTTTGTTCTTATGCTCTGATACAGAAATCAAGTCACTAAAATAACTGAAGCTAACAGCACTTGTTGATAATGGAAACTTTCTGTTAATCTAATGAACAGTTTCTGTTTGTAACTAGCATTCATCAACAGGGCTTCTGAAGTGTCAGCCTTGGCTCAGTGATAGCACTCTCACCTCTGAGTCAGAGATCGTGGGTTCAAGCCATTGTGTCTCTTTGGTACAGCAATCCAAAACTAATCGCAGTGCCCCGTGAACTTGAGCATATAATCCAGGCTGAGGGAGTGCTGCACTGTCGGAGGTGCCGTCTTTCGGCTGAGATGTTAAACCGAGGCCCCGTCTGCCCTCTGATTATCTGATTGCTGTTTGTGGGACTTTGCTGTGCGCAAATTAGCTGTTGCATTTCCTACACATACAACAAATGACTACACTTCATTGGCTGTGAAGCACTTTGGGATGTCCTGAGAACGTGAAAGGTTCTATATAAATGCAAGTCTTTCAGTCAAAATTCATGTTAGCAGTCGGGAAATTCAAGAATTCAATGATATGGCAACGAAACAAGAAGAATATGGAACTGTAATCCAAAAGGACAGGCCTTAGTTTCCATGGCAGATGAAAAGAACGTTTTGTTCCATGGGGAAGCAGCCAGGTGGAACAGATTTGCATCAACAGGTTGTAGTATTTGATTGATGTTGACTTTGGATTCCATTGCCTTGGGGTTGAAGCAGAGTAAAGTCTGCCTCAGACATTTTATCAGCTCTCATTCACCTCCCACACAAGAGGGAACACGTTGTGTGGAATCGAGCGCAGTGCGAAGTATGCATGGCCAGTTGGGAGACACAAACTCAACGGGGGCCTCATGCTCTTTAGAACTGTAGAAGGTTACAGTACAGAAGAAGGCCATTTGGCCCGTCGTGTCTGTGCCGGCTCTTTGTTACAGCAATCCAAAACTAATCCCAGTGCTTTGTTTTCTTCCCACAGCCCCTGTACCTTCCTCTGCTTCAAATATGAATCCAATTTTCTCTTAAAAGATGCAATGGTCTCTGCCTCAACCGTTCACCGTGGCAAAAACATTCCGTGCTCCAAGAACCCAGTGTGTAAAGGAATTTTTGCTAATCTCAATCCTCACTCTCTTAGTGACCATTCTAAGTTGATGGCCCCTTGTTACTGACTCCCCAACCAGAGGAAATAGTCTTTCCCTCTGCACTCGATCAAAACCTTTCATAATTTAAAAAAAAATCTCTATTAAATCTCCTTCATTCCACACTGTCTGCTACAGTGATACATTTTTCACTGGTTACTAATGCTACGAGTATGATAGGAAAATATCCCCTGATGTGTTCACTTCCCTCACTGCCATATTTGTGGTTAGATAGACAAGGTGTAATTATATTTATATTGTGCACCTGACGTACTTCAGCTGGTATTGTTGAATTATGAAACATTGGCCATCGGAAGACTGAACGGGCTGGGGCTCTTTTCTCCAGCATGAACACCGGCATAGACCTGTTGGGCCGAATGGCCTGTTTCTGGATGGCTGTAAATTCTATGTAATTCTATGAAATTCGATTGTGCCTGGAAACAGGTGTGCACGAGGCGGGACACAAACTGCACACACCTGTTCACCTGGCTCCAGGCAACACGCTAAATTCCCCAGTGTGCAGCCAGCGGTACCTGCGCTGTTCATTGGCTGCACGCCTCATAGAGTCATAGAGTCAT
This sequence comes from Heptranchias perlo, assembly GCF_035084215.1. Classification (NCBI taxonomy): domain Eukaryota; kingdom Metazoa; phylum Chordata; class Chondrichthyes; order Hexanchiformes; family Hexanchidae; genus Heptranchias; species Heptranchias perlo. The sequence goes on from NC_090326.1 coordinate 156,520,865, forward strand.
AGAGTTATACAGCACGGATAGAGGCCCTTCGGCCCATCGTGTCCGCGCCGGCCATCAAGCCCTGTCTAATCTAATCCCATGTTCCAGCATTTGGTCCGTAGCCTTGTATGCTATGGCATTTCAAGTGCTCATCCAAATGCTTCTTGAATGTTGTGAGGGTTCCTGCCTCCACAACCCTTTCAGGCAGTGAGTTCCAGACTCCAACCACCCTCAGGATGAAAAAGTTCTTTCTCAAATCCCCTCTAAACCTCCCGCCTTTTACCTTGAATCTATGCCCCCTTGTTATAGAACCCTCAACGAAGGGAAAAAGCTCCTTAGTATCCATCCTATCTGTGCCCCTCATAATTTTGTACACCTCAATCATGTCCCCCCTCAGCCTTCTCTGCTCCAAGGAAAACAAACCCAATCTTCCCAGTCTCTCTTCATAGCTGAAGCGCTCCAGCCCTGGTAACATCCTGGTGAATCTCCTCTGCACCCTCTCCAAAGCGATCACATCCTTCCTGTAGTGTGGCGACCAGAACTGCACACAGTACTCCAGCTGTGGCCTAACCAGTGTTTTATACAGCTCCATCATAACCTCCTTGCTCTTATATTCTATGCCTCGGCTAATAAAGGCAAGTATCCCATATGCCTTCTTTACCACCTTATCTACCTGTTCTGCCGCCTTCAGGGATCTGTGAACTTGCACACCAAGATCCCTCTGACCCTCTGTCTTGCCTAGGGTCCTCCCATTCATTGTGTATTCCCTTGCCTTGTTAGTCCCTCCAAAGTGCATCACCTCGCACTTTTCCGGGTTAAATTCCATTTGCCACTGTTCCGCCCATCTGACCAACCCATCTATATCGTCCTGCAGACTGAGGCTGTCCTCCTCGCTATTTACCACCCTACCAATTTTTGTATCATCAGCGAACTTACTGATCATACCTTTTACATTCATATCCAAGTCATTAATGTAGACCACAAACAGCAAGGGACCCAGCACCGATCCCTGTGGTACCCCACTGGCCACAGGCTTCCAGTCACAAAAACAACCTTCGACCATCACCCTCTGCCTTCTGCCACTAAGCCAGTTTTGTATCCAAAGTGCCAAGGCACCCTGGATTCCATGGGCTCGTACCTTCTTGACCAGTCTCCTGTGGGGGACTTTATCGAAGGCCTTACTGAAATCCATGTATACCACATCCACTGCGTTACCCTCATCCACACGCCTAGTCACCCCCTCAAAAAATTCAATCAAATTAGTCAGACATGATCTTCCCTTGACAAAGCCATGTTGACTATCCCTGATTAATCCTTGCTTCTCCAAGTGGAGACTAATTTTGTCCTTCAGAATTTTTTCCAATAATTTTCCTACCACTGATGTTAGGCTCACTGGCCTGTAGTTCCCCGGTTTTTCCCTACTCCCCTTCTTGAATAATGGTACTACATTAGCGGTTCTCCAGTCCTCTGGCACATCCCCTGTGGCCAGAGAGGTTCTGAATATATGTGTCAGAGCCCCCGCAATCTCCTCCTTTGCCTCACACAGTAGCCTGGGATACATTTCGTCCGGGCCTGGGGATTTATCCATTTTTAGGCCTGCTAAAACCGCCAATACCTCCTCCCGCTCGATGTTAATATGTTCGAGTATATCACAGTCCCCCTGCCGTATTTCTATGTCTACGTCGTCCTTCTCCATAGCGCCTGTTTGGGGAGGGCAGGAAATTCGCCATCGCTTAAGGCAACCAGCAGGTCTTAAAGGGGAGGTGCACTCTGGCAGCAGACAGCAGGGAATCTGCCCTGACGCAAGAGGATGGCTGGATGAGGTCCCGACATGGCAATGAAGTCCTCCCAATGCTGCCTTGGAGGCTCTGGTCCAGGTAGTGGACAGGAGGAGGGAGATGCTGTTCCTCCCAGGTGGGGCAGAAAGCCCCCCCCCAACTTCCCCCACAAGCAACACCTCCGCCGTAACAGTGGGAAGAAGTTACAGAGGAGGTCAATGCCAGCAGCTTAGCTCCTAGGACATGGCTGCAATGTGGCAAGAAGTTCAATGACCTCCCCAGAGTTGTCAAGGTAAGAATCCTGCTCTCTTACTCTCTGCTCACACCTCCAGCCTCTCTACTCACAATATTCCCCTCCTGCCACTTCCATTCACTCTCCTACAATCACTGCACCACACTTCACTCCACCTCCTCCTCCATCTCCTCCTCCTCCTCACACTCGCCGGTACTGGAATCCTCACTTTCCCACACCTCGCATCTTACACACTTCATACCATCTATTGACAGGCACCTTCTCTAAACACCTCACAAGATGGTCACTATCACACTCCCTTCTTTCTTGAAGGAGAAGGTGGTGCACAACTCGAGTGACGAGGCTTTCCGCCGGAGGAGGCCGAGCCTGCCAGCACCCTCTCTTCCCCCGGTGAAGGAAGCCGTGCTGGCCATCCCGGGCAGTGGGGAAGAGTCATGGCCGTGGCGACTGGCAACACTGGAGGGGATGTCACACAGAGTTTTGTCACACCCTAGCCTCTCTCTCCTCCTCTTACTTCTACCTCACCCTACACGCTCTGCATTACAAACTGCAGCTGCTTTCACCAGACACTTTGTTCTTCGCTCTCACTTCACATCGCGAGCTAGCCCCTCGGCCCTCTCTTTTATTTCAGCTGCTGACAATGTGGAGCTACCTCTGCCACTTCAGGAAGAGGAGGCCAGCCTTCCTGAAGATGCAGAGTCACTCGATCTGACCCTGTCAAGCACCAGCTCAGAGACTAACACCATGTGTACTTTAGAGGCTAGGCTAGAGGAAAGAAGAAATAAAGAAAGAACTTACATTTATATTGGGCCTTTCATCGTATCATAGCAGGTCCAGCACAGGAAGAGGCCAGTCGGCCCATCATGCCTGTGCTGGCTCTTTGAAAGAGCTATCCAATTAGTCCCATTCCCCTGTAAATTTTTTCCCTTCAAGTATTTATCTAATTGCCTTTTGAAAGTTACTATTGAATCTGCTTCCACCGCCATTTCAGGCAGTGCATTCCAGATCATAACAACTCACTACATAAAAAATGTTTCCTCGTGTCGCCTCTGGCTCTTTTGCCGATCACCTTAAATCTGTGTCCTCTGGTTACCGACCCTTCTGCCACTGGAAACAGTTTCTCCTTATTTACTCTATCAAAACCGTTCATGATTTTGAACACCTCAATCAAATCTCCCCTTAACCTTTTCTGTTCGAAGGAGAACAACCCCAGCTTCTCCAATCTCTCCATGTAACTGAAGTCCCTCATCTCTGGCACCATTCTAGTAAATCTCTTCTGCACCCTCTCTAAGGCCTTGACATCCTTCCTAAAGTGTGGTGCCCAGAATTGAACACAATACTCCAGCTAGGGCCTAACCAGTGTTTTATAAAGGTTCAGCATATTTTTTTGCTTATGTACTCTCTGCCTCTATTTATAAAGCTCAGCATCCCATATGCTTTTTTAACAGCCTTCTCAACTTGTCCTGCCAACCTCAAAGGTTTGTGTATGTGCACCCACAGGTCGCTATGTTCCTGCACCTCTTTTAAAATTGCACCTTTTAATTTATATTGCCTCTCCTCATCCTTCCGAACAAAATATATAATTTCACACTTCTCTGCTTTAAATTTCATCTGCCATGTGTCTGCCCATTTCACCAGTCTGTCTATGTCCTCCTGAAGTCTGTTTCCATCCTGTTTACTACATTTCCATGTTTCGTGTCATCTGCAAACTTTGAAATTATACCCTGTATACCCAAATCCAGATCATTAATATATATCAAAAAGAGCAGTGGTCCTAATACCGACCCCTGGGGAACATCGCTGTACAGTTCCTTCCACTCTGAAAAACAACCGTTCACCACTACTCTCTGCTTTCTGTCCCCGAGCCAATTTTGTATCCATGCTGCCACTGTCCCTTTAATCCCATGGGCTTTAATTTTGCTAACAAGTCTATTATGGGGTACTTTATCAAATGCCTTTTGAAAGTCCATATACACGACCTCAGGACGTCCTAAAGTGCTTTACAGCCAATTAAGTACTTTTGAAGTGTAGTCACTTTTGAAGTGAAGTCGTGGGACTTTGCCAATTCGCAAAGTCCCACAAACAGCAATGTGATAATTGACCAGATAATCTGTTTCGTAGGTGTTGGTTGAGGGTAAATATTGGTCAGGACACCAGGGAGAACTCCCCTGTTCTTAGAATGATAGAATCATAGAAGTTTACAACATGGAAACAGGCCCTTCGGCCCAACATGTCCATGTCGCCAGTATATACCACTAAGCTAGTCCTAATTGCCTGCACTTGGCCCATATCCCTCTATACCCATGTAACTGTCCAAATGCTTTTTAAAAGACAAAATTGTACCCGCCTCCACTACTGCCTCTGGCAGCTCGTTCCAGACACTCACCACCCTTTGAGTGAAAAAATTGCCCCCCTGGACCCTTTTGTATCTCTCCCCTCTCACCTTAAATCTATGCCCCCTCGTAAGATCACCCCTAAACCTCCTACTCTCCAGGGAAAAAAGTCTCAGTCTATCCAACCTCTCCCTATAAGTCAAACTATCAAGTCCCGGTAGCATCCTAGTAAATCTTTTCTGCACTCTTTCTAGTTTAATAATATCCTTTCTATAATAGGGTGACCAGAACGGTACACAGTATTCCAAGTGTGGCCTTACTAATGTCTTGTACAACTTCAACAAGACATCCCAACTCCTGTATTCAATGTTCTGACCAATGAAACCAAGCATGCTGAATGCCTTCTTCACCACCCTATCCACCTGTGACTCCACTTTCAAGGAGCTATGAACCTGTACTCCTAGATCTCTTTGTTCTATAACTCTCCCCAACGCCCTACCATTAACGGAGTAGGTCCTGGCCCGATTCGATCTACCAAAATGCATCACCTCACATTTATCTAAATTAAACTCCATCTGCCATTCATCGGCCCACTGGCCCAATTTATCAAGATCCCGTTGCAATCCTAGATAACCTTCTTCACTGTCCACAATGCCACCAATCTTGGTGTCATCTGCAAACTTACTAACCATGCCTCCTAAATTCTCATCCAAATCATTAATATAAATAACAAATAACAGCGGACCCAGCACCGATCCCTGAGGCACACCGCTGGTCATAGGCCTCCAGTTTGAAAAACAACCCTCTACAACCACCCTCTGTCTTCTGTCGTCAAGCCAATTTTGTATCCAATTGGCTACCTCACCTTGGATCCCGTGAGATTTAACCTTATGTAAAAACCTACCATGCGGTACCTTGTCAAAGGCTTTGCTAAAGTCCATGTAGACCACGTCTACTGCACAGCCCTCATCTATCTTCTTGGTTACCCCTTCAAAAAACTCAATCAAATTCGTGAGACATGATTTTCCTCTCACAAAACCATGCTGACTGTTCCTAATCAGTCCCTGCCTCTCCAAATGCCTGTGGATCCTGTCTCTCAGAATACCCTCTAACAACTTACCCGCTACAGATGTCAGGCTCACCGGTCTGTAGTTCCCAGGCTTTTCCCTGCCGCCCTTCTTAAACAAAGGCACAACATTTGCTACCCTCCAATCTTCAGGCACCTCACCTGTAGCTGTCGATGATTCAAATATCTCTGCTAGGGGACCCGCAATTTCCTCCCTAACCTCCCATAACGTCCTGGGATACATTTCATCAGGTCCCGGAGATTTATCTACCTTGATGCGCGTTAAGACTTCCAGCACCTCCCTCTCTGTAATATGTACATTCCTCAAGACATCACTATTTATTTCCCCAAGTTCCCTTACATCCATGCCTTTCTCAACCGTAAATACCGATGCGAAATATTCATTTAGGATCTCACCCATCTCTTGTGGTTCCGCACATAGATGACCTTGTTGATCCTTAAGAGGCCCTACTCTCTCCCTAGTTACTCTTTTGCCCTTTATGTATTTGTAGAAGCTCTTTGGATTCTCCTTTGCCTTATCTGCCAAAGCAATCTCATGTCCCCTTTTTGCCCTCCTGATTTCTCTCTTAACTCTACTCCGGCAATCTCTATACTCTTCAAGGGATCCACTTGATCCCAGCTGTCTATGCATGTCATATGCCTCCTTCTTCTTTTTGACTAGGGCCTCAATCTCCCGAGTCATCCAAGGTTCCCTACTTCTACCAGCCTTGCCCTTCACTTTATAAGGAATGTGCTTACCCTGAACCCTGGTTAACACACTTTTGAAAGCCTCCCACTTACCAGACGTCCCTTTGCCTGCCAACAGACTCTCCCAATCAACTTCTGAAAGTTCCTGTCTAATACCATCAAAATTGGCCTTTCCCCAATTCAGAATTTTAACTTTTGGGCCAGACCTATCATTCTCCATAACTATCTTAAAACTAATGGAATTATGATCACTGGTCCCAAAGTGATCCCTCACTAACACTTCTGTCACCTGCCCTTCCTTATTTCCCAAGAGGAGGTCAAGTTTTGCCCCCTCTCTAGTCGGGCCATCCACATACTGAATGAGAAATTCCTCCTGAATACACTCAACAAATTTCTCTCCATCCAAGCCCCTAATGCTATGGCTGTCCCAGTCAAAGTTGTGAAAGTTAAAGTCCCCTACTATTACCACCCTATTTTTCTTGCAGCTGTCTGTAATCTCCTTACATATTTGCTCCTCAATTTCCCGTTGACTATTTGGGTGTCTGTAGTACAATCCTATCAAAGTGATCTCTCCCTTCTTATTTTTCAGTTCTACCCATATAGACTCAGTGGGCGAACCCTCGGATATATCCCCTCTCACTACTGCCGTGATGTTCTCCCTAATCAAGATCGCAACTCCCCCTCCTCTCTTACCTCCTGCTCTATCTTTCCTATAGCATCTGTACCCTGGAACATTGAGCTGCCAGTCCTGCCCCTCCCTTAGCCATGTTTCAGTAATAGCTATAACATCCCAGTCCCATGTACCCATCCATGCCCTGAGTTCATCTGCCTTGCCCATCAGACTTCTTGCATTGAAATAAATGCAGTTTAATCTAGACTTCCCTTGGTCTTTGCCCTGCTTTCTCAGACCATCTGTCCGGTCATGTTTTGTACACTCTCCCTTACTGCCTTTTGTTTCTGTCACCACTTTACTTCCCACTGACTTCCTGCATCGGTTCTCATCCCCCTGCCACATTCGTTTAAACCCTCCCCAACAGCACTAGCATACACTCCCCCTAGGACATTGGTTCCAGTCCTGCCCAGATGCAGACCGTCCAATTTGTACTGGTCCCACCTCCCCCAGAACCGGTTCCAATGGCCCAGGAATTTGAATCCCTCCCTCTTGCACCATCTCTCAAGCCACGTATTCATCCTAGCTATCCTGTCATTCCTACTCTGACTAGCCCGTGGCACTGGTAGCAATCCTGAGATTACTACCTTTGAGGTCCTACTTTTTAGTTTAACTCCTAACTCCCTAAATTCAGCTTGTAGGACCTCATCCCGTTTTTTGCCTATATCGTTGGTACCTATATGCACCACGACAACTGGCTGTCCACCCTCCCCCTCCTGTTCTGCAGCTGCTCCGAGACATCCCTGACCCTTGCACCAGGGAGGCAACATACCATCCTGGAGTCTCGGTTGCGTCCGCAGAAACGCCTGTCTATTCCCCTTACAATCGAGTCCCCTATCACTATAGCTCTGCCACTCTTTTTCCTGCCCTCCTGTGCAGCAGAGCCAGCCATGGTGTCATGAACCTGGCCGCTGTCACCTTCCCCTGGTGAGCCATCTCCCCCAACAGTATCCAAAACGGTATACCTGTTTTGGAGGGAGATGACCGCAGGGGACCCCTGCACTGCCTTCCTACTCTTCCTCTGTCTGTTGGTCTTCTTCAAAATAGTGTCATGGGATCTTTCCTGTTCACCTGAGAGGGCAGACGGGGCCTCGGTTTAAAGTCTCATCCGAGGGGGTCTTTATGTGTTGAATCACGAATGCGCAGGAGCTAAGGTAGGGGGATCGGATGCCACCGGTGCCAGCTCGCCACAGGGCGAGATCGCGCACAAGCTCAGCTACAGAGGACCCAGAGACCGACATCGAGGGCCCAGGCTACCGACGGCAGCGGATGGGCATACACCAAGAGACGCTAGGTGCACTGGGCAGTCTGCCAGCGGGCTGATGCACAATGGCTCATCGATTGGAGGAGTTGTGTTGGGGCTTTGCGCAGAGCAAAGAGGCCATTCTGTCCAACACGGACGGCTCCATGAACACGATGGTGGTGCCCACTGTGACGGAGCGAGCCTCTGCTGACATCTCCGACAGCTTCCATGGCTGGTCATGCTGCAGCCGTGAGAGCTCACGCGACTGCCATCTTGGTTCTGGGGGCTTGCGTTGACCGGGGCTTCCAGACCGGCATCACAATCCTGCCCTCGGTTTTCACCCAAAGCCCTACGATTGCTGAGGCGCAGTCCCGTGCCTTGGCTCCATGGGGGAGGCACCCGCCGTCCTCTCTCAGGATAGCAGCATGCCTGCTCCCCCCGCCTGCCCTTGTTAGTGCCACGCAGCCAGACTGCCCCGGCCCAGGCCGAGAGGCTGCAGTCTGTAGCCGGGCCCTCAAGGTCCACAGCTGCTCGAGGTCGTCCTACAAGGCCATCTGAAGTGTCCTCAATGGAAGCTCAGCAGCCTTCCACCTCCCAAGCAGTAGCTACTGGGACTTGAACATATCATAGTATCGTAGTCCGTACAGCACAAGAGGAGGCCATTCGGCCCATCGTTCCCGAGCCGGCTCTTTGAAAGAGCAATCCTTGACATCCTTCATAAAGTGTGGTGCCCAGAATAGAACAGAATACACCAGCTGAGGCCGAGCCAGTGTTTTACAACATACTTCCAGTGTGCAGCCTGGATGCCTATGGAGTGGCCCGATCCAATATGGCGGGCAGCGTGCATGCAACATTGCGCTCTGGAAGTGTGCCGCCCGCCATATTGGACACTTAAGACGACTGATTTTTTGCGCCTGTAAAACGGGGTCCAGGGCCAACAAATTTCTAGGCCGTTCTTTTTTGGAATAAAAACTGCGGGTTTGCAGAACATTCAGGCGAAGGACTCATAAGGAAAATAGATCCCTGATTGGCAGCATTTCCTGAAGATTTTTCACAAATTGTTTTTTTGTGGGAATCTGGTACCGAATTCCGTCCAGGGCCTGCAAGATTTTTTTTTTCTTTCGCCAATCACCGTACATTTCAACTGCTTTTCTCCGATGAGATGGCGCCTACCGTCTGTGAAGCATTCGTCTGGTTCCACGTCCTCCTCCATGTGCTCTGAGAAGTGCTCCTCCTCATCCCCTTTGCTTTTCAGGTCCACGGTACTTCCTTCAGAACAACTGGTAAGGTCATCCAGCTTCTACAGAGGAATGACAAGCACATGTCACACTGACTGGCTCCACCAGCAAGAACTCAGTTATAGTTCATTCAGTTAAAGAGGCTCATTAGAGAACGTTAGTTTTGAAATCTTTGATCAACAACAACAACTTGCATTTATATAGCGCCTTTAACGGAGTAAAACCGTCCCAAGGTGCTTTCACAGGAGCGATTATCACACAAGATTTGACACCGAGCCACATGAGGAGATATCAGGATAGGGATCAAAGAGGTAGGGCTTAAGGAGAGTCTTAAAGGAAGAGAGAGAAGTAGAGAGGTTTAGGGAGGGAATTCCAGAGCTTAGGGCCTAGGCAGCTGAAGACACGGCCGCCAATGGTGGTGTGATTAAAATCAGGGAAGCCTAGGAGGCCAGAATTGGAGGAGCGCAGAGATCTCAGAGGGTCAAAAACCAAAGAAAGAAAACAACTAATTTTCCTCCTGTTTCAAAGCATTTAAGATGTCAAATGTGATCTTTAAATTTAATTTCTTATCAATCTTTCCAAATTTTACTTCAGGGAACCATTGAATAATTTAAATCTAATTGGGGCGCTGTGCTATTCCGACAGAACTATGGGGCCGAAATTTCTTGGGGTGCGATCCAACACTGATCCTGCCAGAGTCTGAGGGGGTCGGGATACCTTCTCTGGTTGGACATATCCCTGGAGGTTTCATCACATGACCTCTCATCTCCAACCGTCCTGCCCAGTCAAACAGCCTTTCTTCACGATCTCGAATATTTTTAGAACTGTTAGCGGATTTTCTCTTTATTGTTGCATCAAAAGGGTTGTTAATCCTTCAACAATAACTTCCGCTTGAGTCTGGCCTAAACAACAAGCTTTAATAGATTGACCCACAACAGTATTATAGTTATAATATAACTGTCTTCAGAATACATTAAATGACAAGCAATTAATACAACTTAGTTTGCCCCCAGACTCAGATTGATCAGATCTGACCTCCTGGGGCGGTAGACTTCTGACTGTCCTCTCTAGAACTCTAACTTTTGGGAGGAGCAATGCCCTATCTTTATACTATTGCGTTGTTCTGTACGTAAACATCTCTGGTCTTAAGTCCTAGTCGTAAGTCATCCCACCGGGCTGACGCCACATTAGCAACTCAAGATAAGCTGTTTCTATGTTGCCTAACTAATGACCTCAACCTTCATCTCTGTTTACAAGCTGTTTGTTCATTTGTGGAATGGGTGGCCCTTCTTATCTGAGTACAGCCCCCCCATTCGGCCTTGCAAGGCCCCACCAATGTCGGTGTCAGAGCAACCACATCTCTCATTTTGGTGTAAACCACCTTCTGACGTTAATGTTATCTATTCTATGGCCTTCCTGATGTTGTCCTGTGTGAGCTGTCCTTGTTCTCAGAGATGCTGAATTCTGTCCCCCCTTTAACATTCACCCTCTTGCTGGAATCTATTGGCACTATGACAGCCGGGATAACTGACTATTCCCAGTTTTAAACCATATTCTTACATAACTCATCAATAAATCGCAGCAGTGTCCTGGAGATTAATCTTCAATTCCTGGAGACTCCAGGCCAATCCTGGAGGGTTGGCAACCCTACTGAGGGATGAGTAAGGGGGGGAGGGGGAACCTGATTAGCAAGGGGCAGGGAGGTGCAAAGGCCACTAAAGGCGCATCGCTTAAGCTTAGAGGGTTAAATTATGAGGATAGGTTGCATATAAGAGGAAGCTAGATAATTATGTGAGCGAGAAAGGACTAGAAGGTTCTGCTGACAGGGCTAGATGAAGGAGGGAGGAGGCTCGTGTGGAGCATAAACACCAGCATAGACCAGTTGGGCCGAAAGGCCTGTTTCTGTGCTGTAAATTCTATGTAATTCCATGCAACATAATTCTATGTAACTTGGCTTGTATTCCCTTGAGTATAGAAGATTGAGGGGTGCTCTTATTGAGGGGTGCTCTGATCGAAGAGTTTAAATAGTAAAAGGATTTGATAGGCTAGATACGGAGAAACTACTTCCTCTGGTGGGGGAATCAAGAACGAGGGGACGTAATCTTAAAACTCGAGCTAGGCCATGCAGGAGTGAAATCAGGAAACACTTTTTCACACAAAGGGTTGTAGAAATCTGGAACTCTCTCCCCCAAAAGGCGGTGGATGCTGGGGGTCAATTGGAGCTTCCAAGACTGAGATCGATAAGATTTTTGTTAAGTTAGGGTATCAAGGGATATGGAGCTAAGGCGGGTAAATGGAGTTGAGGTACAGATCAGCCATGATCTAACTGAATGGCGGGGCCGCCTGGAGGGGCTGAATGGCCTGCTCCCGTTCCGATGTTCCCGCTGCCCATGGAAACTCCGGCACTGCCCAGACCTACACCCTTTCCCCCCTTCTTGAGAATTAAAACAAAATAGCTAACTTGATGTTTCCTCATGGATCCAGGCAGCTTCACTGGCCCTGATTCTACCTGTGGGACCCACATCCACCCAGATTGTGGTCAATACGCCTCGGACCATCCTTCACAGAGACGCTGGTCCCGATGGGAGCTTAGTGTAACTGCTCTTTCTCTCCCCTTCTGAGAGCATTGGAGCACAGGTTAGGAATAAACCTTCTGAAACAGCTGTAACTGAAATCAATCGTAAGACCATAAGAAAGCATGGGAGGAGAACAGACTGCTTGCCCATCTTTTTTTTTTAATCGTTCATGGGATGTGGGCGTCACTGGCAAGGCCAGCATTTATTGCCCATCCCCCAGACCGTGTGCAGTCTACTCCAGTCTAAGCTCTATCCCATCCAGTTCAACTTCCAATTGAAAAACCCACACCGCAAACTTCTAGATCCACAAAGATCATGCAGCAAAACTCCAGAATATTCATGGCTCCTCGCACCTCCGCCATTCAATCCTGGCCTGCTGCCCTCCACAGGCAACAGCCTCCCAGTCCCAGCCGTACATGCCATGTGGAGTATTGGATTATCTCAGTGGCTGCTAGCCCTGTTAACCTTCAGCTCAACCAAATATCCAGCCAGCCCTTTTGTTTCTCCCCCTCGAAGAAGTTAACTGACGCAGCATCCACTTCACTCTTTCAGAGTCTGTTCCACACACTGTGACAAAAGAAAATCTTCCAATCTTTTAGAGTTGCTTGGGGTTTGTTCATTTTAAACCTGTGTCCTTTAGTCGTGCGTCCACAATCTGGTTATACCTAAACCAGCTATTCCTCTTTACATTTTAGAGATCCCATCCCCATCACCATAAACTTTATTTCCCTAGTTCAACTCCGCAGGGTTCTCCTCATAACTCAGAGCTCTCAGTGCTGGAAACATTCTTCTCACTCTGTTCTGAACCCTCTCTGATGCACCAATTCTAAGTTAGGGGCGCCCGAAACGGCACAGAACACTCCAAGAGCGACATCCCCTCTACAGAGCTAGGCTAATCTGTTCCAGCTTAAGCGGGACCGAGCACGTGGCTTGTGAAAACCACAATCTATTGAATGCTCGGTTTGTCAGGCGAAAGCTTGCCGATTTAACCGAGAATGTGGTGGGAATCTGAGCTGTTACTGATGCCCGTGAAGAACAGCAGAGTGATGGAGGCACTGGTGGGAACTGCGGCTTATCATGGGATTAAAGTGGGGGCACAGGCTCCCCGAGAAAGCACTTTCAATGCAAAGTAATTTGCCCTTTTAGAAAAATAGTTTGTCAAAAACCTGCTACCAGTTAGGTGATTTATTTATGATTGATGATTGGTATCGTGGGGCTTACAATACAGGTCACTGCAGAAGCCTTGAAACATGATGAATCAGCCATGGCTCAGTGGGTAGCACTCTTACCTCTGTATCAGAAAGTTTGTGGGTTCAAGTCCCAATCCAGAGACTTGAGGACTAAGTCCAGACTGACACTTCAGTGCAGTACTAAGGGAGTGCTGCACTGTCACAGGTGCTGCCGTTCAGATGAGACATTACACTAAGGCCTGTCTGCCCTCTGAGGTGGATGTAAAAGATCCCATAGCACTATTTCCAAGAAGAGTGGGGGAGGGAAGTGCTCCCTGCTGTCTTGGCCAATATTTCTCCCTCAACCAACACCACCAAAACAGATTGCTGGTCACACTGCTGTTTGTGGGATCTTGCTGTGCACAAATTGACTGCCACGTTTCCCTACAATACAACTGTGACTACACTTCAAAAGTACTTCACTGGCTGTAAAGCACTTTGGGATCTCCTGAGGTTGTGAAAGGCGCTATATAAATGCAAGTCTTTCTTACACATTCAGCTGGAACGAACCATAGGCTCAGACATCAGTCTCCGTGTTTGAACGGCAGGGATTGATATATTTTATTTGCGCTCCCGGAGGCCACCTATTTATTATTTGTTTGAGGCAATAAAAAGGGAAAGTACTTTTCACTGAAAAGAACCCTTCCCCTTTAACTGTTAGAATTCCATTAAGACCGAAGGTAAGTGAAAGAGATAATCAATTACTGACAACACTCAACATCTATGTTTGTTAATGGAGCTGGGAAACAAAGTAGTGTGCGTTGAGGATATGACAGTCTAATGAGCGGACAATAGGAGCAGAAGTGCAGTGATTAGAGCTTTTGAGAATTGATTAACCCTTAACCCCCCCACCCCCTTCTTCTTCTTCAGTTGATTCTATTTACAGAAAAGCACTGATTATGGATAATGTGGACAATGAATTTTACCACTCGCCAATCATAAGACTGATAACATGCTTTGCTATCCTTTGCTGACTGCCTGTCTGACATCAAGTCCTGGATGAGTCAATATTTCCTTCAGTTCAGAATCAGCAAAAACCGGAGCCATCGTCTCTGGCTCTTGACAGCACCTACGTGCCCGTGGGCCTGTGTCTCTCAAACTCTCCTGGCTTCCCTTTCAGGCTAAATTCGACTCGACTATTCCAATGCTCTCCTGGCCGGCTTCCCACCTTGCACCCTCCGCAAACTTGAGTTCATCCAAAGCTCTACTACCCCTATCCTGAGTCGTACCAAGTCCCGTTCACTCATCACCCCCTGGGCTCGCTGACCTACATTGGCTCCCAATCCAACAACGCCTCCATTTTAAAATTCTCATCCTTGTTTTCAAGTCCCTCCATGGCCTTGCCCTTCCCTACCTCTGTAACCCCCTCCAGCCCTACAACCCTCCGAGATCTCTGCGCTCCTCCAATTCTGACCTCTTGTGCATCCCCGACTCATTGCTCCAACATTGACGCCCTGCCTTCAGCTGCCTGGGCCCTAAGCTCTGGAATTCCCTCTCCAAACCTCTCTACCTTTCTCCTCCTTTAAGACTCTCCTTGAAACCTACCTCTTTGACCAAGCTTTTGGTCACCTGTCCTAAAATCTCCTTAGGTGGCTGTGTGTCAAATTCTGTTGGATAACGTTCCTGTGAAGCGCCTTGGGACGTTTTACTACGTTAAAGGCGCTATATAAATGCAAATTGTTGTTGTTTTTGAACCCCAACCTGAGCTTCTTACCCTCCATGTAATCTTTGTCGAGGCCACATTCTTTTCCTTGCTTACTTATGCTCCTGCCTCTGCCACGCTGCTGTTGAAACCCTAATCCAGGACTTTTGACTTGCACTTATAAAGCCCCTTCAATACAGAAAAATGTCCCGAGCCATTTTGCGGGAGAGGGAATAAATAAGATCGATTAAAAGGGATAATAGGATGGTAACAGAGCCATGGGGGGGTAGAGGATTTAGGAGAGGTGACTGAAAGTTTGGGTTTATGGAAATGGTTTTTGAAGGCGGAAAGAGAATTGGAGAGGCTGAGGGCTTCGGGGGTAGGGGAGAATTCCAGAGAGTGGGACTGAGGCGCTGAAGGCTCTACCATCAATGGTGGGGAATAGGGAGTGGGAGATGCACAAAAGGCCAGAGCCAGAGGATCAGGGGTAACAGGAGGGATATAAGGCTGAAAGATGTTATAGAGATAGCGGTGGGTTGACATCATGGAGGGATTTGAAGACAAGGACGAGGCCTTTAAATTTGATGGATTGCGGCACAATGTGGAGCAACGAAGGTTGGGGTGACAGGTGAACAGGATTTAGTGCAGACAGGGTGCAGGCAACTGTGTTTTGGACAAGTTGAAATTTATGGAGGATGAGAGACTGGCGAGGAGTATGTAGGAGAAAATGAGTCCAGAGGTGACAAAGTGTGGATTATTTTGAGAATTGACTTTACTGACACTCTCCTCACTAGCCTCCCCTACCTCCACCCTTCATAACCTTCAGCTAAATCCAGATTTTGAAATTCCCACCCTCATCTTAAGAACACTCCAACCTACCTGAGCAAATCTCCTCAGCCACATGGCTCCAAATGCACTCTGTGATCTCTGGTTCTACTTGTTCCCTGCTCCCTTCGCTTCACCATTGTTGACTCCTTATGGTCTTGTGCTCTCCCAAAACTGCATATCGCTTTCTGACCTCCCTTCCTGCTTTCAGAACCGCCGTATTTCTGACTCTGCTCCCCCCCCACCCACCTGATTCAAGTTTCCTCCTTCTTCTCTCCGGTGGCCACCTCTTCACTTGATGAAGATCTCTAAGATGCTCTTTTATATGAGGAGCCCTATATAAGTGTAAGTTGTTACTGCTGTAGGTGTTGTCGATTCCAAAGATTGTAACAATTCTAACATCACCAAGCATGGATAAAGCAGAACGGCACAAAAAACACAGAGTTCTTTAGAAGGCTGAGAGGCATTAATGATGCAAATATAGGTAGGTTATTGAACAGTAATCTCCCCTCAAGTGAGACTAGAAATAGCCAGGACATTTTTCCCTTACAGTATTGCTTGATAACTGAATGATATCAAAGGCAGTTCATACTGTGTCAATTAAATACTTTAAAGCACAATTGGATAAATATATGGCTACGAGTGGGATTTACTGTTGGAAAGTTGTGGAGATCAAGTTCAGGACAGACATCAGGAAGTATTTTGTTACACTGAGGGTAATCAACAGCTGGACCTTGTTGCCATGAGGGGTGATTGAGCACATGGTCACAGACATATTTAGGAAACAGTCAGGTGCTGTACTGAAAGACAATAGGGTTGGTATTCTAGGGAGAAGAGATCAAATGGGCAGAAGGATCTTCTTTGTTAAGTATAAACACAGATGATTAAATACTCCATGGAATGAGATGGCTAGTGTGCTGCCAAGGCCATGGAAATCTCATCTGTGGAAGGCAACAGGCTAGGAGTGAACAATGTAGGGTGTAATATTAGATTTATGTCCGAGAATTGCCGATTACCTTGGGAGTCAGGGAGAAATTCCACCAGCTCCTGGTGGTTTGTGGCTGGTTGCTTCCGTCTGTCAGGATATTGAGTGGATCATGTGTCTATATCTCATTGACTGCATGTTTGTAATTTACAGCCTTTGATATTGTGTGTGTGTCTGCATGTGATTCTGTGTATGACTGTGACCACGTGATTTTTGTGATTGTACCTTTGTACCTTTGCTTGTATCTGACCACGCCTGTCTGTGATTGTGTGTGCACGTATATCTTCTTGCGATTTCCGTCCGTGTGAGTCTGAGTATGTACAATTATCACGTGCGGGGTCTGTGCATGTGTGTGTGGTTGTGTCTGAATGTACAGTAAGTGCGTGTTTGTGTATGCTTGTGCGTGTGGACTTTGTGTGTGAGAGAATAAAATGGTTGCATTGGTCAAACGCTGCGGTCAGGTAGTGTGCGAGTTAACGTGTTCACACGAGAAGTGGATAATGAACACTGTTCCACTGACCTGCGGTGCAACGTGAATTTCTAATTACTCTCTTGGCACTGCAGACGAGAGCGGTTACCATGGAGATGTGCATGCCACTGTCAGCAAAGGTAATCTGAGTACCACACCTCACCTCAGCTGCACTTCTTATGGTGGCCAATATAGCAGATGAGTCAAAAGACAGACTTGCTGGGGACAGACACAGCTTTAAAGCCACACTGCTTTACAGTGTCAGTAATGTTGAGACTGGGCCTGCCAGGGAGATTACGGTGACGTGACGTAAACGAGTCACGTAATAGAGCTTCATACAGCTGGTTTAAAAAAAAATGCCAGACGCTGATTTTCTGCGGTAAGTTACAAGGCTGTTGATTACAGTGCACACGAATTGTACCAATTACCTTCCTGAAAACTTTCAATTGTCACAAGAGGCTTATGCAAACTTGCTCATTTTCCACAGAGGATGAAGAATAAGTGTGATTACAGCAGCAGTTTAATGTAAGAATCCCGAGGTGTTACCATAGCAATGGCATCAGTTGGGTACAATTAAAGGGACGGTCACTCTGTGACTCTGCCCAGATTCTTACAGTAAAGACATATTGAGACTGACGCATGTACAATCTTCAAAAACTTTAAAAGCTTTTATGATGATTGGATACTTTATTAAAAGCAGCAAGACTGTACAAAATATGCCAGCCTTATATTTCCAACATTCTTAAATCATCCCAAACCAGCCACTCCATTTATAAGAAATGTTTCCCTTGCAAGCCATAAAGTTCTGATGGTCATTTTGCTCCCTACAGTATTTGTTTGCCTAAACAATCAAATTTGCTTGTACGCAAGTCCGGGTTTGCAGAGGGAGCAGTCACAAGGAAAGGTAGACGCGTTCATGGGGAAGAGCTTTGCTCCGTTCCCCTCTTACCATCTGTGCCTCTACTCCACCTTCTAGCACTACTCCACCTTCTAGCACTGCCCGTTCTCCCTCTCAAGCTCCCAGTGAAAGGAATCAAGAGACTGCTGTCCAGATGTAAAGCTCTCCCATCATCTCTTGCATGGGTCAATCGGTCAATGCTTCGGCAATTTTCCCGAGGCTTTGGATGGTGGGATAGAACGGCCGCCTGTAAATGCAATCTCTTGCTTCCTCTCGACGGGCAGTGAAAGGGAGAAGCAGCATCACTGAAGCCTCACACAATCAGCTGGCTTTGGCAGCTGGGCAGCCCAGAGATTGGAGCAGAAACACGGAGGGCAAACTGGTTACAGGATTTGCAAGTGAACTACTTGCTTACAAAGCAGGAAAATTGCATAGCAGGCGTGCAATCAGGTTGGGGAAATCAGGAAATTTACATACAAATAGGACTTATCTGCAAGCGACTGGCACACAAACAGGCTTCACTGTACTTACCCTAAAAATGTTCAATTTCATCCTTGGCATTTACCCAAATCATTTAAAAGGAGCGAATCAGCACCACATTAACCACCTTGTGTGAGAAGTCTATTCCACATAAAAACTGTCCTGTGAGGGAAACCAGCCCACTGATCTCTGGAGTGACATCTTAAAAATCTAAACCATGTCCTCTCATTTTAAAGAATTGGATGATTACAGGTAATTTTGGAACCTTGTTAGACAAAAGCACAAGTCGGAGTTGGGCTGTAACACTGTGAGGCTAATTGTGGGACTCGCCCTCCTGTCCAGTAAAGCTCTGTGTTGGGACATTTCCTTATGTTCTCTTTCAATATTTTCTCCAGTGAAAATTTAAGAGTCCAAGGTCCGGAAATCATCCTGATCACTCTTCCTGAACCCTCCCACAACACGTTAATGGGTTTTTTGAAGGAGGGATATCCGAAATCATACATAGTAGTCTAAAAGAGGTCATGTCAATGTTATCTGCTTTAATGTCTAATCTAATATCTGAGTCATGTTTCAGGTGATAAACTAACAGTTTCACATTGATGGATGCTTTTAGCATATGTCAGTGGTGGCTCAGTTGGTAGCACGCTTACCTTTCAAATCAGAAAGTTGGGGGTTCAAGCCCTACTCAAGAGACTTGAGCACAAAATCTAGGCTGACGCTCCAGAGCAGTACTGAGGGAAGTGCTGTCTTTTGGACCAGACATTAAACCGAGGTCCTATCTGCCCTCTCAGGTGGATGTAAAAGATCCCATGGTACTATTTGAAGTAAGAGCAGGGGAGTTCTCCTCGGTGTGCTGGCCAATATTTATCCCTCAAGCAATGGCACTCAAACAGATGATCTGGTCATTATCACATTGCTGTTTGTGGGAGCTTGCTGTGTGCAAATTGGCAGCTGCGTTTTCTACATTACAACAGTGACTACATTTCAAAAGTACTTCATTGGCTGTAAAGCACTTTGGGATATCCTGAGGTCGTGAAAGGCGCTAGAGAAATGCAAGTTCGTTCTTTCTTTCTTGCATTACGCCCAATATATTATACTGAATGCATGTTATTAGATAGCGATGTGAGCACAAAACATATAGGAGGAGAAAAGAATGGTATTGGAATTGACACAGTTCAAGGAGCTAAGGCAAGTAAATGGAGATGAGGTACAGATCAGCCATGATCTAATTCAATAGCGGGGCAGGCTTGAGAGGCTGAATGGCCTACTCCTGTTCCTACATGCTCAACATGAATACAGGGGCAAACTGTCAGTAGGACTCCAGCGACAAAGGAGCTCCAGATGTGACTGAACACTCCAGAAACTTCTGCAGTTTACACCCAGGTAGGTGAACAGGTATATGGAGTTAGATCACAGATCAGCCATGATCTTATCAAATGGCGGAGCAGGCACGAGGGGCTGAATGGCCTACTCCTGTTCCTATGTTCCTTAAGGTGCAGTCTGCATATAAAATGGGATTAAGGGCTACCATGTAGGGGAAAGAAGACACTGGAAACAGAAGTGAGAAAAACCAACATCTTTTACTGCAATGACCAGGAAAATATCACAGGTAAATTATCTTCGTAGATTTTAAAATCAGTGACTGAATAATTGCAGTTATTACTACTATAATCTGATGCTAAATGTTAAATGGCTAGATAATATTCGCAAAGAAAATACAAATGGCTCCCTATAATACTGCAACATGATAAACAGCAATACATTATAAACAGTACCTGGAATGTTTATATTATATCTCCATGATCTTTGCACTAAAATTATTTATCCATTTCTATTTACAGTTCCGAGCAGCTGGCCGTCGAGCTTTGGGAGGACTCATCTGTCAAAGGATGTTCCCCAGGGTGGTCCTTTGGATCTGGGCCTTCCTCGGCCACAGGGGAACTGAATGGCCTTGAATTCCCAAGGTAAAGCATTCAGAGGATCCAAAGGACCTCTGCATGGCTCCAAGCTAGAGCAACAACAAGGAGAGTTGCTGGTTACCAGTGTGGAGAGTCAACGTGATCTACTAACTGGGCCTACACAAATTATTTGACCATATTCATGGGCATCTGACGTTGGCAGGATGCATCCTGGCAGTGACGTTATCGATAGGAGGCTTCAGCAGCAGAATACCCTCTTCTACGAGGTGTGGAATCGTGGTTCCAGCATTGAGAAGGGCCAGCATCTGTCTCATGGTGGCGAATGTCTCTTCTTGTCTGCATTTGCAGCCCTGCCACACGTTTGTGGTACCCCAGAGAGCCCCTGAGCACATAATGGACTCCCCTCCCAGTGAGGCAAGGGACGGTGGCTGTGGAGGGTTCTTCATCCTCCTGTTGCCAGTCTCTGAGTTGTTATGGCCATGGTGGATGGAGAGTGGGAGAGACAGAACTGTGAAGAGGAGTGATGGTGGGGCAGAGAGTGGAAGAGACAGAACTGTGAAGAGGAGTGACGGTGGATGGAGAGTGGGAGAGACAGAACTGTGAGGAGGAGTGACGGTGGATGGAGAGTGGGAGAGACAGAACTGTGAAGAGGAGTGAGGGTGGATGGAGAGTGGGAGAGACAGAACTGTGAAGAGAGGTGACGGTGGATGGACAGTGGGAGAGACAGAACTGTGAAGAGGAGTGATGGTGGATGGAGAGTGGGAGAGACAGAACTGTGAAGAGGAGTGAGGGTGGATGGAGAGTGGGAGAGACAGAACTGTGAAGAGGAGTGAGGGTGGATGGAGAGTGGGAGAGACAGAACTGTGAAGAGGAGTGATGGTGGGGCAGAGAGTGGAAGAGACAGAACTGTGAGGAGGAGTGACGGTGGATGGAGAGTGGGAGAGACAGAACTGTGAACAGGGGTGACGGTGGATGGAGAGTGGGAGAGACAGAACTGTGAAGAGAGGTGACGGTGGATGGAGACTGGGAGAGACAGACTGTGAAGAGGAGTGACAGTGGATGGAGAGTGGGAGAGACAGAACTGTGAAGAGGAGTGACGGTGGATGGACAGTGGGAGAGACAGACTGTGAAGAGGAGTGACAGTGGATGGAGAGTGGGAGAGACAGAACTGTGAAGAGGAGTGACAGTGGATGGAGAGTGGGAGAGACAGAACTGTGAAGAGGAGTGACAGTGGATGGAGAGTGGGAGAGACAGAACTGTGAAGAGGAGTGACAGTGGATGGAGAGTGGGAGAGACAGAACTGTGAAGAGAGGTGACGGTGGATGGAGAGTGGGAGAGACAGAACTGTGAAGAGAGGTGACGGTGGATGGAGAGTGGGAGAGACAGAACTGTGAAGAGAGGTGACAGTGGATGGAGAGTGGGAGAGACAGAACTGTGAAGAGAGGTGACGGTGGATGGAGAGTGGGAGAGACAGAACCGTGAAGAGGAGTTTGTTCTTGTGTTGTGGGCAACATTAGCCAGCTCCATCCCTAATTGTCCTGAGGACACCAAAGGGTTAACTACAACGTGTGGGACAAGATTCATATGTAGTTCAGACCAGGTAGGGCTGGCAGCTTTCCTTCCCTTAAAAAGACATGAGTGAACTAGTCAGGTTTATACAACAATCCAGTAGCTCTCATAGTCATTTCATCTGCTGCCAGCTCACAAATGACCAGATTTATTGAATTCAATTTCAATGGTAGGACTAGGAACTCACAACCACTGGGTTGTTAGTCCAGCACCATAACCACTAGGCTACCGTACTCTTGAGCACTGCTTCTGTTGTCATGTAGGCAGCCAATATGGTACAGCGCAGATTCACCAGACTGATATAGGGGATAAAAGGGTTAAATTATGAGGCCAGGTTGCACAGATTAGGCTTGTATTCCCTTGAATATAGACGATTAAGAAGTGATCTAATTGAGGTGTTTAAGATGATTAAAGGATATGATAGGGTAGATAGAGAGAAATTGTTTCCTCTGGTGGAAGAGTCCAGAAAAAGAGGGGCAAAATCTTAAAATTAGAGCCAGGCCGTTCAGGGGTAGTTGAAATCTGGAACTCCCTCCCCCCAAAAAACTGTTGAGGCTGGGGGTCAATTGAAAATTTCAGAACTGAGATTGATAGATTTTTGTTAGGCAAAGGTTTTAAGGGATTTTAAAAAAAATTGTTCATGGGATGTGGGCATCACTGGCAAGGCCAGCATTTATTGCCCATCCCCAATTGCCCTTGAGAAGGTGGTGGTGAGCCACCTTCTTGACTGAGTGGCTTGCTAGGCCATTTCAGAGGGCAATTAAGAATCAACCACATTGCTGTGGGTCTGGAGTCACATATAGGCTAGACCGGGTAAGGACAGCAGGTTTCCTTCCCTTAAAGGAAGCAGATGGGTTTTTACAACAATAGTAGTTTATTTGTCCACTGTTACTGATACTAGTTTTTTTAAATTCCAGATTTAACTTAATTAATTGAATTTAAATTTCCCCAGCTGCCATGGTGGGATTCGAACTCATGACTAGTAAGATAACCACCATGCTACCGTACCCACTGATATGATATGAAACCAAGGCGGTTAACTGGAGTTAACTTGCAGATCAGTCATGATCTAACTGAATGACAGAACAGGCTCAAGGGGCTGAATGGCCTACTCCTGTTCCTGTGTAGGCAGGTCCCACAAACAGTAAATGAGATGACTGGCCCGTTTTCACTTGTGTTGGCTGAGGGAAGAGGTTGCTGCTCTCCTTTGAATGGTGGTACGGAATCTTTTCTATTAACATCAATAGGTAAATGGGACCTTCGTTCAATGTCTCATTTGAAAGGCGGCATCGCCAATACAGCACTGCTCGGAATTATCAGCCTAGATTCCTGGAGTGGGGTTTGAGCTCACAAGTAAAAAGTACCACCAACTGAGCCAGGCTGATACTTGAGTAAAGAGGAGTGATGCTGGATGAGGAGTGAGTTACAGAGCTGTGACAAGCAATGACGGATGGTAGGTAGGGATCAGGAGATAGGGCTACTAAAAGCAATCATGGTGCGGGGGGAGGGAGAGATACAGCGGTGAACAGCAACAATGACATGGACTGAGAATTCATTCTCTCACCTTTCCCCCTGGGCTAACACTTTCATGGTTTCACAAGTCAGGAGAAAGTCATGAGCAGTGGCAGACATTAGATTGTAATGATACATTTTTGGTAGCAGTTTGCTGGTTTGCTGGTGGTGGTGGAGTGTGGATTGGCACCCGGGAGTTTCGGCTTGAATTAGCCTCGGAGAGCAGGCAGGAACTTTGCAGGCCCTTTTCTCAGGAGATGAGACGGGTTGGGTAGACTCCACCATGGTGTCGATTGCACAAAGTTTGCAGCAGGAATGGGCTCGATGCACCGGACAATCTCTTCTTGTGTTCTGAGAACCAGGGAACGTCATGTTTTGAAAAGCATCACTGCAGGTCGGGATAGTGTTAATCTGACCTCATGGACACAGGTAGTTGAATCACCAAAGTTAACTAGGGATTTGACGTGGAGTCAGGAAAGGGCATTGGAGGGGAAGGCGTTACATTGTCACCGAAAGCCACTTCATCTTGTGTGTCGCTTTGAACCTATTCATTGCCCCGCTGCTGTTTAATGAGTCACATTATCTAATGCAGCCCCTGCCAAGAAATCCCCGAGGCTGAGCCAAAGAAGGTGCTTGTTCTTCAGAGGGTTATCAAAGGAAGCAAACCTTCCCTTTTACGGTTGCCCACCAGCCTCAAATAACGTGACATCAAGCATTTGCTGGTGTGAGGCTGTTACTAAAAATACTGCACTTTGTGTTTGTTTTTTTAAATTTTACTTTTGATCCCAGCTCCCCTGCTCCGTCACTGAAGCTCCACCAACGTTCTGCCCATCGCCGAGGACCGTGCGAGTTTATGACCCTGCTGAATACTTGGGAATGTCATGAAAGGTTGTTTGTTCTTCGCGAAGACGATATTTTTGACACTGAAGTCGTTACAGGGTAATGTCTGAAATAGATGGCAGGAAAGGGGCAATACTTGCATTACTTGCTTCTTTCAGATGATGCAGTCTGTACTTGTTGACTTTTTCAAAAGGACGAGCACTCTATGATTAAAGTGTTTGTGAAAGAATCATTTGTCTGCGTTGATCAGGAACATACCTAACCAAATAGATTAAAAAGATTTTCCCATGACCTTTTTCTAATAAGTACTGTTTTTAAACCCAATTTGGCCTCACCTAATCACTCCTCTTTGATTTTAAGTTGGGTTCTCTCCTAACCCTCTTCAATTTTGGCGATGTCCTGCACTAAGGACTGTCGTCTTTGATTTAAGAGTTTCTCCTACATTAAAGATGTATTAAAAATCAAGCAGAGTTGCTGAGGAACACAGTGACTCCTGAAAAGCTCTTGCAGTATTGACAAATGAACTTGCATTTATGCAAGGGCTGCTTTTCTGATTTTTTGCATTCCTTGTGCAGAGCTTAGCTGCCTGGAGTGCAAATTGGGAGTGGAAAAAAGACTTACATTTCTATAGCGTCTTTCACGACCTCAGGACATCCCAAAGCGCTTTACAGCCAATTAAGTACTTTTTTGAAGTGTAGTCGCTGTTTGTAATGTAGGGAAACATGGCAGCCAATTGGCACACAGCAAGATTCCACAAACAGCAATGTGATAATGACCAGATAATCTGTTTTAGTGACGTTGGTTAAGGGATAAACATTGGCCGGGACACCAGGGACAACTCCCCTGCTCTTCCTTGAAAATGGTGCCGTGGGATCTTTTACATCCACCTGAAAGGTCGTTGAGTATATTCAAGACTGAGGTCGATAGGTTTTTTTGGACTCAAGGGGAATCAAGGGGTATGGGGATCAGGCAGGAAAGTGGAGTTGAGGCTGAAGATCAGCCATGATCTGATTGAATGGCAGAGCAGGCTCAAGGAGCCGCATGGCCTACTCCTTACATTCGGGCAGATGGGACCTCGGTTTAACATCTCAGCCGAAAGACAGCACGTCCGGCTGTGCAGCATCCCCGCAGTACTGCATTGGGAGTGTCGGCTTAGATTATGCGCTCAAATCTCTGGAGTGGGACTTAAACCCACGAGCTGCTAACACAGAGGCGACAGGGTGCTACCAATTGAGCCACAGCTGTCACCTAATCTAACGGAAGGTTCTGCATCTGTAATGCATCCCGCCCGATTTTCCGTCTATTAAAGTAAATGGGCAAAAGTGGAAGATTTATCTGATTGTGCCTTACAGCACCAAACGTCTCAAGGGTTTTTGCACAGCAAATTAAAGCTGATTTAAATTAAGTAGCATTAAAGCTCACAAACAAGGCCTAGGATTTCATTTAAATTGCTACTGAGCGTTTGCACTTTTCATCGGAGGGGTTATTTAATTTTGCCGGCCAAAAGACAGTGGCACAGGTAGGATTGCTTATAAAAACCGTAACCCTGGCAGCAAGATTACATCTGACATTTGGACTCACCGTTGCAAGGTACTGTGAGTGACTTGCACTGTGTGGGATGTGGGTGGTTGAGTGAGTGAGTGAGTGAAGCCACAGGTAAAGCGATGGTGGGGGCTTTGTGGCTGTGCTACTGGGTGCTGCAGAAATGCCATTTCGAATTCAATCCCTAGATGATAATCCTGTGGAATCTTGTTTATGCACTGGGCTGGGATGGACAAAATAATGGCTTAGAACTAGATTCCACGTAACGGGAAAGGCTGGTCAGTACTGAACAGTCATGAACAAATTCAGACGTGGCACAGATTGTCTTCCAGTACTTCGCCGATCTCGTGTTTGCGCACAAGGTTATTGCATTTCACTTCGAATTAGACAGAATGTGGTTCTTCTTTATTATTCCGTGACACTGCACCAACTGGCCTTATTTCACACGAATAAAAATAAAAGTGACACACGTGGCAAGCACCGCGATTGTTAAAGGCGCCTCATCACTATCAGCATGTCCCATTCTACTCACATTCTTCCCTTTCCCTCCCATTCCCCTAGTTCCTCGCCTGATCAACATCAACTGCTCCATAGACCAAGGTGAAAAAAAAGCACAAACAAAGTGTTGGACCCAATCTGAAGGACTGCATTCAGTTCTGGGAGCCGCACCTCAGGAAGGATATATTGGCCTTGGACGGGGATGCAGTGCAGATTCGCCAAAGGGCTAGAAGGGTTAAACTATGAGGTCAGGTTACATAAACTAGACTTGTATTCCCTTGAATATAGGAGATTAAGGGGTGATCTAATTGAGGTGATTAAAGGAGTTGATAGGATAGAGAGAGAGAAACTGTTTCCTTTGGTGAGGGAGATCAGAACTAGAGGCCACAGCCTTAAAATTAGAGCTAGGCTGTTCAGGGGGTGATGTCAGGAAGCACTTCTTCACACAGAGGGGTAGTGGAAATCTGTATCTCTCTCCCCCAAAAAGGCTGTAGAGGCTGGGGGTCAATTGAAAATTTCAAAACTGAGATTAAGCAAGAGCATTAAGGGTTACGGAACCAAGGCGTTAATGGAGTTAAGATACAGATCACCAATCATCCAATTGAATGGCAGAACAGGCTTAAGGGGCCTACTCCTGTTCCCATATTCCTATGTTCCTATGCAAGGCCAGTGGTCGAACACAAGTGGTAAAATATTTCCACCGCTGCACACAGCTATCAGAGAATGACAACCTTCATCAGCATTGTCGCTGCAGCTGAGAACTGGGGCCAATTCACTGAGCTGTGTGTCCCTCCGCACCACCGCCAGCACCAGAACGATTGTGAGGTTCCCGTCACTAAACAACATCAGTGAACCAGTTCAGTCTTCACGACAATCCTGGTGTCGGCCCACAAATTAACACATTTATTGAATGTGACTTCATAAACTGCCATGCGGAGATCCAAACTCACTCTGAGCAACGCGTCCTCCGCAAACAATCACTGAGTTGGATATAAATGGACGTCCTGGGCAACAACTTGCATTTATATAGTGACTTTAACGTAGTAAAACGCCCCAAGGCGCTTCACAACAGCGTAATCAAACAAAATTTGACATTGAGATACATAAGGAGGTATTAGGACAGGTGACCAAAAGCTTGGTCAAAGAGGTAGGTTTTAAGGAGCGTCTTAAAGGAGGGGAGAGAGGTAGAGGCGCAGAGAGGTTTAGGGAGGGAATTCCAGAGCACGGCCACCAATGGGACAGCGAAGAAAATCGGGGATGCGCAAGAGTCCAGAATTGGAGCGGCACAGAGAACTCGGACGATTGTAAGGCTGGAGGTTACAGAGCCAGGGAGGGGCGAGGCCATTTGAAAACAAGGATGAGAATTTTAAAATTGAGGTGTTGCTGGACTGGGAGCCAATAAAGGACAATGAGCACAGGGGTGATGGGTGAACAGGATTTGGTGTGAGTTAGGATACGGGCAGCAGAGTTTTTGGATGAGCTCAAGTTTACGGAGGGTGGAAGATGGGAGGCCGGCCAGGAGAGCATTGGAATAGTCGAGTCTGGAGGTAACAAAAGCAGACAAAAAAAGAGGACTCAAAACAAATAAATCCCCTGGGAGAAGTGGTATTTATGGGTCTTAGTTTAGCACCTTTATACAACTCATGGATTTAACCAAACTGGTCTATCTGTGGCGTGAAAGTCATGTCACATTGCACCTATCTGTTGTCCTCTATTCATGACACTTCTCCAAACACCGGAAACAAAAATCACCGTTCCACAAACAGTTTCCTGGTCAAACAAAGATCAATCATTTCCTTCTTAAATACAACATATAAGTCGAGAGTTAAGAGCGGGTATATGCCGTATTTAAATGACACCACTTTCCTCAAGGTCAGTTCAGGAGCAACTGAGGGTACTGTGGTGTAGTGGCCGTGGTACTGGACTAGGCACCCAGAGGGTCGTCGGTTTAGAATCCCACCAAAGGTAAGTTATGAAATTAAATGTGTGGATTAGTACCAGGAAGAAAAAGAAATAACCAGAAAAGCTGCTGGATTATAAAAACCCAACTGGTTTGTTAAAGGCAAGCTGCACATGGAAGGCAGTGATCCCCACGTTCCAAGAGCAAACATTTTTATACCAACCACTAATATAAACATGATGGCATTAAGCTATTCCCATTTCATTGACTGCACCTCAAGAGATGTCCCCCACTGCCCACCCCCCCACCCTCATCACATAGGCACAATGCCCCCACAATACCATCTCTTATGTGTCGGCTCAGTTGGTAGCACTCTCGGCTCTGTAGTAGGAAGGTCATGGGTTCAGGTCCAACTCTGCAGACTTTGAACACAAAGTCCAGGCTAATACTCCAGTGCAGTACTGAGGGAGTGTTGCCCTGTCGGAGGTGTTGCCTTTCGGATGAGGTGTTAATCAAAGGCCCTATCTGCCCTCTCAGGTGGGTGTAAAAGATCCCATGGCACTATACGAAGAAGAGCAGGGAAGTTCTCCCTGGTATCCTGGCCAATATTTGTCTCTTAACCAACATCACTAAACAAGATTATCTGGTCATTATCACATTGCTGTTTGTGGGATCTTGCTGTGTGCAAATTGGCTGCCATGTTTCCTATATTACAACAGTGACTACACTTCAAAAAGTACTTCATTGGCTGTGCAGCGCTTTGGGATATACTGAGGTTGTAAAATGCACTATATAAATGCAAGTTCTTTCTTTCTGGCCTCAGGCAGACTAAGCTTTCAGCTCACCGGTACACCCAACCTATAAATGTTAATCTCACAATCACAATTTTTAAACAACTGTGCTTCTGCAATACCAGTTCTTCATCACCACCAGTGCTCTGAAATCAGATCACCGGGACACACTTGCCTTATATACTCATTAGGATTCCTATTAATCCAGTGCACAGTGACAAATATTTATTAGAGTCTGCAATGACTTTACATTCAGCAGCTGCCGAATAGATTAGAAACTCCACCTTGTAGACTGACTCCCTCCGGTCTGGGTCGAACAGTTGTTACCCAAGTGAAACACTGGTACTTAAGGGAATGTCTCTAAATGTTCTTACTCCAACTGATTTTAAGAAAAGGTCTGTAAATACCCACCATTAGGAGAAATGTGCTCCTCTTATTCACCATGATGGCCATAAGCTTCACACAGCCCTTCGGTAAGCCGTGATTATTTCTTATAGCTCAGAGGGAAAGTGCAAAGAACAATTCTCATTGCTGAAACTGCGCTGGTTGGAATTGTGATTTCCCAGGAAGTTTAAATGCTGCAGGTGATTAAAAAAAATTCCCATTTGTGCGTTGCGGGGAATCTGGAGAGACTTCAGATCACCGGTGATTGACTGTCGCACCCGGTATCTCGGGACTGCCGCGTGACAGAACCGAGACATTTAAAGGAAAAACTGGCTGGAGATCGGCACTGTTTATAATACAACAATAACGTAACATGTTCAAGGAAAAGGGGCATCTCTTCAGGGGAGGAGACACGTGGGCTGCCAGAGTCTATTCACAAGGACAGATGCCTGCTGATCGCAGGTCACCGCTGAATTAATTTACATTAATTCATTCATTCACTCAATGCTCAGATTGAAAAAAAACACACAGCCTTAAGACACCATCCCCATTACTTCTATAGACGTGAATGAGCATGGTAATTAATAAAACATCTTTTATTATTGAGTCAGTAGCTATTTTTGTGATTTACCGAAACTAGATCGAATCCACACACAACATGCTTCAAAAAGGGGGAGAGGGATAAACCCGACAATTACAGGCCAGTCAGCCGAACTTCGGTGGTGAGGAAACTTTTAGGGGCAATAAACTGGACAAAATTAATTGGCACTTGGAAAAGTATAGGCTAATAAATGAAAGTCAGCACAGATTTGTTAAAGGAAAATTGCGTTTGACTAACTTGATTGAGTTCTTTGATGAAGTAACGGAGAGTGTTGATGAGGGTAACGCGGTTGATGTTGTGTATATGGACTTTCAAAAGGCATTTGATAAAGTGCCACATAATAGACTTGTTAGCAAAATTAAAGCCCATGGGATTAAAGGGACAGTGGCAGCGTGAGTACAAAATTGGCTAGGGGACAGAAAGCAGAGAGTAGTGGTGAATGGTTGTTTTTCAGACTGGAGGGAAGTATACAGTGGTGTTCCCCAGGGGTCAGTATTAGGACCACTGCTCTTTTTGATATATATCAATGACCTGGACTTGGATATAGAGGGCATCATTTCAAAGTTTGCAGATGACACAAAACTCGGAAATGCAGTAAACAATGTGGAGGATGGTATCAGACTTCAGGAGGACATAGACAGTTTTGACAGAGTAAATAAGGAGAAACTGTTTCCAGTGGCAGACAGGACGGTAATCGGTGATTTAAGGTGATCGGCAAAAGAGTCAGAGGCGACACGAGGAAACATTTCTTTATGCAGCACGTTGCAATGATCTGGAATGCACTGCCTGAAAGGGTGGTGGAAGCAGATTCAATAATAACTTTCGAAAGGGAATTGGATAAATACCTGAAGGGAAAAAATTCATAAGACTATGGGGAAAGAGCAGGGGAATGGGATGAATTGGATATTTCTTTCAAAGAACCGGCACAGGGACGCTGGGCTGATGGCCTCCTCCTGAGCTGGACATATGATGATACTATGAATTTTCCTGCCCAGCTTGTGACACGTTGCATTGTGTTGCCAGGTGCATTATGTGTCAGGTGTCAGTCGTGGCTCACTTGGTAGCACTCTCGCCCCTTTGTCAGAAGGGTAAGGTAACACAGCAGTTATGTTACTGGACTAATAATCCGGAGATATGAGTTCAAATCCCACCACAGTAGCTGGGGAATTTAAATTCAATTAATTAAATAAAAAGCTAGTATCAGTATTGTTGACCATAGAACTACTGGATTGTCTTAAAAACCCATCTGGGTTTCTTTAGGGAAGAAAACCTGCCATATAAGTCTGGCCTATATGTGACTCCAGACCCACAGCAATGTGGTTTGACTCTTAACTGTCCTCTGAAATGGCCTAGTAAGGTACTCAGTTGTACAATCCCGCCACAAAGATATATAATAAGAATAAAACCGGACGGACCACTAGGCACCGAACACAACAAAGATAAACCAAGCCCAGTCAACCCTGCCAAATCCTCCTCACAAACATCTGGGGACTTGTGCTAAAATTGGGAGAGCTGTCCCACAGACTAGACAAGCAACAGCCTGACATAGCCATACTCACAGAATCATACCTTTCAGCCAACGTCTTAGACTCCTCCATCACCATCCCTGGGTATGTCCTGTCCCACTGGCAGGACAGACCCACCGAAGGTGGCGGCACAGTGGCATACAGTCAGGAGGGAGTGGCCCTGGGAGCCCTCAACATTGACTCCGGACCCCATGGCATCAGCTCAAACATGGGCAAGGAAATCTCCTGCTGATTACCACCTATCGCCCTCCCTCAGCTGATCAATCAGTCCTCCTCCATGTTGAACACCACTTGGAGGAAGCACTGAGGGTAGCAAGGGCACAGAATGTACTCTGGGTGGGGGTCCATCACTAAGAGCGGTTCGGTAACACCACTACTGACCAAGCTGGCCGAGTCCTGAAGGACATAGCTGCCAGATTGGCCCAGCGGCAGGTGGTGAGAGAATCCAACACGAGGGAAAAACCTACTTGACCTCGTCCTCACCAATCTACCTGTCGCAGATGCATCTGTCCACGACAGTATTGGTAGGAATGACCACCGCACAGTCCTTGCGGAGATGAAGTCCCGTGTTGTGTGGCACTGCCACTGTGCTAAATGGGGATAGATTCAGAACAGATCTAGCAGCATCAAAACTGGGCATCCATGAGGCGCTGTGGGCCATCAGCAGCAGCAGAATTGTATTCCAGCACAATCTGTAACCTCATGGCCCGGCATATTCCTCACTCTACCATTACCAACAAGCCAGGGGATCAACCCTGGCTCAATGAGGAGTGTAGAAGAGCATGCCAGGAGCAGCACCAGGTGTACCTAAAATTGAGGTGCCAACCTGGTGAAGCTACAGCTCAGGACTACATGCATGCTAAACAGCGGAAGCAACATGCTATAGACAGAGCTAAGTGATTCCACAATTCAACGGATCAGATCAAAGCTCTGCACTCCTGCCACATCCAGTTGTGAATGGTGGTGGACAATTAAACAACTAACGGGAGGAGGAGGCTCTGTAAACATCCCCATCCTCAATGATGGTGGAGTCCAGCACATGAGTGCAAAAGATAAAGCTGATGGTTTACAACCATCTTCAGCCAGAAGTGCCGAGTAGATGATCCATCTCGGCCTCCTCCCGATATCCCCACTATCACAGTAGCCAGTCTTCAGCCAATTCGATTCACTCCACGTGATATCAAGAAATGGCTGAGCGCACTGGATGCAGCAAAAGCTATGGGCCCCGACAATATCCTGGCTGTAGTGCTGAAGGCTTGTGCTCCAGAACTAGCCGCACCGCTAGCCGAACTGTTCCAGTACAGCTACAACACTGGCATCTACCCGACAAAGTGGAAAATTGCCCAGGTATGTCCTGTCCACAAAAAGCAGGACAAATCCAATCCGGCCAATTACCGCCCAATCAGTCTACTCTCAATCATCAGCAAAGTGATGGAAGGTGTCATCGACAGTGCTATCAAGCGGCACTTATTCACCAATAACCTGCTCACCGATGCTCAGTTTGGGTTCCGCCAGGACCACTCAACTCCAGACCTCAATACAGCCTTGGTCCAACCATGGACAAGAGCTGAATTCCAGAGATGAGGTGAGAGTGACTGCCCTTGACCTCAAGGTAGCATTTGACCGAGTGTGGCACCAAGGAGCCCTAGTAAAATTGAAGTCAATGGGAATCAGGGGGAAAACTCTCCAGTGGCTGGAGTCATACCTAGCACAAAGGAAGATGATAGTGATTATTGGAGGCCAATCGTCTCAGCCCCAGGACATTGCTGCAGGAGTTCCTCAGGGCAGTGTCCTGGGCCCAACCATCTTCAGCTGCTTCATCAATGACCTTCCCTCCATCATAAGGTCAGAAATGGGGATGTTTGCTGATGATTGCACAGTGTTCAGTTCCATTGGCAACCTCTCAGATAATGAAGCAGTCCATGCCCGCATGCAGCAAGACCTGGACAACATCCAGGCTTGGGCTGATAAGTGGCAAGTGACATTCGTGCCAGACAAGTGCCAGGCAATGACCATCTCCAACAAGAGAGAGTCTAGCCACCTCCCCTTGACATTCCCATTCAACGGCATAACCACTGCCGAATCCCCCACCATCAACATCCTGGGGGTCACCATTGACCAGAAACTTAACTGGACCAGCCACATAAATACTGTGGCTACAAGAGCAGGTCAGAGGCTGGGTATTCTGCGGTGAATGACTCACCTCCTGACTCCCCAAAGGCTTTCCACCATCCACAAGGCACAAGTCAGGAGTGTGATGGAATACTCTCCACTTGCCTGGATGAGGGCAGCTCCAACAACACTCAAGAAGCTCGACACCTGGGTCATCATCGTCGCTGGGTCAAAATCGTCGCTGGGTCAAAATCCTGGAACTCCCTTCCTAACAGCACTGTGGGAGAACCGTCACCAAAAGGACTGCAGCGGTTCAAGAAGGCGGTTCAAGAAGGCGGCTCACCACCACCTTCTCAAGGGCAATTAGGGATGGGCAATAAATGCTGGCCTCGCCAGCGACGCCCACATCCCGTGAACGAATAAAAAAAAAAACATCCAGGACAAAGCAGCCTGCTTGATTGGCACCCCATCCACCACCTTAAACATTCACTCCCTCCACCACACTGGCTGCAGTGTGTACCATCCACAGGATGCACTGCAGCAACTCACCAAGGCTTCTTCGACAGCACCTCCCAAACCCGCGACCTCTACCACCTAGAAGTACAAGGGCAGCAGGCACATGGGAACAACACCACTTGCATGTTCCCTTCCAAGTCACACACCATCCCGACTTGGAAATACATCGTCGCTGGGTCAAAATCCTGGAACTCCCTACCTAACAGCACTGTGGGAGTACCTTCGCTACATGGACTGCAGCGATTCAAGAAGGCGGCTCACCATTGCCAGTGACGCCCACATCCCATGAATGAATAAAAAAAGATGTGTGTTCAAGTCCCACTCCAGAGACTTGAGCATGTAAATCCAGGCTAACACTCCAGTGCAGTATTGAAGGAGAGCTGCACTGTTGGAGGTGCCAGAGTATTATACAGCAAAGAAGGAGGCCATTTAAGCCCATCATCCCTGCGCTGGCTCTCTGAAAGAGCTATCCAACCAGTCCCTCTCCCCTGCTCTTTCTCCATAGCTCTGCAAATTTTTTCTTTCTAAGTATATATATCCAATTCCCTTTTGAAAGTTACTATTGAATCTACTTCCACCGCCCTTTCAGGCAGATAGGGCAGGAAAGTGGAACTGAGGTAGAAGATCAGCCATGATTTTATTGTAAACAATTTTACAACACCAAGTTATAGTCCAACAAATTTATTTTAAATTCCACAAGCTTTCGGAGGCTTCCTCCTTCCTCAGGTGAATAGTGTGGAAAAAAATTTTTTCCACACTATTCGCCTGAGGAAGGAGGAAGCCTCCGAAAGCTTGTGGAATTTAAAATAAATTTGTTGGACTATAACTTGGTGTTGTAAAATTGTTTACAATTGTCAACCCCAGTCCATCACTGGCATCTCCACATCATGATTTTATTGAGTGGCGGAGCAGGCTTGAGGAGCTATACGGTCTACTCCTGCTCCTATTTCTTATGCTCTTATAAAGAAAGAAAGACTTGCATTTATATAGCGCCTTTCACGACCTCAGGATGTCCCAAAGTGCTTTACAGTCAATGAAATACTTTTGAAGTGTAATCACTTTTATAATGTAGGAAAACGCGGCAGCCAATTTGGGCACAGCAAGGTCCCACAAACAGCAATGGGATTAATGACCAGATTATCTGTTTTTGTAATTTTGGTTAGAATCATAGAAAATTTACAGCAAGGGAATAAATGGGAGGATACTGAAAGCTGTAGAGGAAGTAAGGGACCTTGGAGTGCATGTCCACAGATCCCTGAGGGTAGGAGGACAGGAAGATAAGGTGGTTAAGAAGGCATACGGGATACTTTCCTTTATTAGCTGAGGCATAGAATATAAGAGCAGAGAGGTTATGCTGGAACTGTATAAAATACTGGTTAGGCCACAGCTGGAGTACTGCGCACAGTTCTGGTCACCACATTACAGGAAGGATGTAATTGCACTAGAGACACTGGGGAGAACTCCCCATGCTCTTCTTCACTAGAGACACTGGGGAGAACTCCCCATGCTCTTCTTCATGCCACGTGATCTTATACGTCTACCTGAGAGGGCAAACGGGGCCTCGGTTTAACGTCTTATCCAAAAGATGGTACCTCCGACAGTGCAGCACTCCCTCAGTACTGCACTGGAGTGTCAGCCTGGATTACGTGCTCAGGCCTCTGGAGTGGGGCTTAAACCCACGACCTTCTGACTCAGAAGCGAGAGTGCTACCCACTGAGACACGGCCGATACCTCGAGAACCAGACTCAAACTGCCTGGAGAATCTGTTTAAAAAAAAAGATCTGTCAGGAAAAGAGGAGAATGGGACTGTGAATCTCTGAACACACAAGCTATGTGTGGAGGGTGGGTGTTGAAGAGATTGAAAGCAGACAGCCATATTTATGATTGAACTGAGGTGGAAAACAGCAGATAATATGGAGTAATTGACACTTCACTCACATCTGACACTGACCAGCTCGTGCATGTCTCAGTGTTAAGTCCTGCGCACGTACACTGTGACTAGGTTATCTTATATACCCATCATTGAAGGGACTGATATTTGAGAGCTGGACAGGCTGTGTCAATGATAGAGAGTTGCTATTCACTTCTCTAGCTCTGTAGATAAGTACAATCGTACAAATGAAATCATAGACACAACGGATGTTGTATCTCCTATGCAAATAGCGGGGAGCTCCTTTATGATAAGCATCATCAGCATAATGTACTCGGGTCAGCCTTTACACCAAATGTTCTCTGACCCAGAGACAATTAGTTATTTTAAAACTTTAATACATAATGTTTAACTGATGACTTAAATGTCAGATCTGAGATGAATACTCCCTTCCTTCTCTTCTCTGTTCCCCCTGCCCCCAATACAAGTCCCTACGGGATTGCCCTTGTGGATTGGCAGACCACAATCTGAACACAGACACAGCATAATTATTAGAGAAACTCTGCAATATAAGAAGCAGTAATCTCAGACTTAGACTAATAAGGAGTTAATTTTAACTGCAAATAATAACAAGAATGTGCATTTATACAGCACCATACACGAGCTCAGGGCGTGGTAAAGAGCTTTACAGCCAATGAAGTACTTTTTTGAAGTGTAGTCACTGTTGTAATGTAGGAAACGCGGCAGCCAATTTGCGCACAGCAAGGTCCCACAATGTGACAATAATCAGGTTTAGTGGTGTTCATTGTGGGATAAATATTGGCCAGGACACTGGAGAGAGCTCCCATGTTCTTTTTCAAAATAGTGCCATGGGATCTTTTATGTCCACCTGAGAGAGCAGACAGGGCCTCAGTTTAATATCTCATCGGAAAAACACCACTCCTGACAGTGCAGCACTCCCTCAGTACAGCACTTAGAGTCTCAGCCTGGATTGTGCACTCAAGTGGGATTTGAACCCACAATCTTCATGACTGAGAGGTGAGAGTGTTACCAACTAAGCCACAGCAGAGGACTGGGATTGGGGCATTTTTGATCTCATCTGAAAGACAGCACCTCCGACAGTGCCACACTCACTCACTCACAATGGAGTATCAGCCTTGCTCTTGTGCTCAAATCTCTGGCGTAGTCTACAACCTTCTAACTCAGAGGCGAGAGTGCTGCCCACTGAGTCACCACTCTAAAATCAGAATGAAGTAGCTTTATATTGAAATAAATTTGTGTCAAATATATTTTGAAAAGATGAATGTTCCTCTTTGCTCTCAGTCCATTTGGATCTTGAATTGCTGTTCTTGTGTCCACAGGAAACAGACAGTAGTGGTGAACGGTTGTTTCTCGGACTGGAGGGAGGTGTACAGTGGTGTTCCCCAGGGGTCAGTGCTGGGACCACTGCTTTTCTTGATATATATTAATGACTTGGACTTGGGTGTACAGGGCACAATTTCAAAATTAGCAGATGTCACAAAACTTGGAAGGGTAGTAAACAGTGAGGAGGATAGTGATAGACTTCAAGAGGATATAGACAGGCTGGTGGCATGGGCGGACACGTGGCAGATGAAATTTAACACAGAAAAATGCAAAGTGATACATTTCGGTAGGAAGAAGGAGGAGAGATAATATAAACTGAAGGGCACAACTCTAAAGGTGGTACAGGAACAGAGAGATCTGGGGGTATATGTGCACAAATCGTTGAAGGTGGCAGGGCAGGTTGAGAAAGTGGTTAAAAAAGCATACAGGATCCTGGGCTTTATAAATAGAGGCAGAGAGCACAAAAGTAAGGAAGTCATGATGAACCTTTATAAAACACTGGTTCGGCCACAATTGGAGTATTGTGTCCAGTTTTGGGTGCCACACTTTAGGAAAGATGTGAAGGCCTTAGAAAGGGTGCAGAAGAGATTTACTAGAATGATTCCAGGGATGAGGGACTTCAGTTACGTGGATAGACTGGAGAAGCTGGGCTTGTTCTCCTTGGAACAGAGACGGTTGCGAGGAGATTTGATAGAGGTATTCAAAATCATGAAGGGTCTAGACAGAGTAGATAGAGAGAAACTGTTCCCATTGGCGGAAGGGTCAAGGACCAGAGGACATAGATTTAAGGTGATTGGCAAAAGAACCAAAGATGACATGAGGAAAATCTTTTTTACACAGCGAGTGGTTATGACCTGGAATACACTGCCTGAGGCGGTGGTGGAGGCAGATTCAATCATGGCCTTCAAAAGGGAACTGGATAAGTACTTGAAAGTAAAAAATTTGCAGGGCCACTGTGAAAGGGCGGGGAAGTGGGACTAGCTGGATTGCTCTTGCATAGAGCTGGTGCGGACTCGATGGGCCGAATGGCCTCCTTCCGTGCTGTGACCTTTTTACGATTCGATGACGTCCTTTTTGTTTGTCTACTTCTTGTGGAGTGAATTTATGCTGCACAATGTCCCATTTAAAGAAATCTCACAGGATCATGTCGGATTTTAAGGTGTAGCAAGTCAATTCTATTCTCATATTTGCCTGTTACAGTTCCTGCAATTCATATATAAAGCATAATCCTTATAAAATGAATTCTTGTTTGCTATGACAACATTTCATTATATCAGGACTGACCAAGCATTACTAACTGAAAGTTCGATACAATGGTAAAGGTAACTAGTTTCAGTCAGTCATTGTTCAGTCTGAGATTACTATAGTCTTGGTGCAGATTCAAAGGGCGAATCAAAGACTATCTGTTCCAAACAATCTCAGTTTCTTGAGGTTGCAGGCATGATAG
Source organism: Heptranchias perlo (assembly GCF_035084215.1). Lineage (NCBI taxonomy): Eukaryota > Metazoa > Chordata > Chondrichthyes > Hexanchiformes > Hexanchidae > Heptranchias > Heptranchias perlo. Next base: position 156,559,629 of record NC_090326.1, read on the forward strand.
GAAGGAGAGTAGGAGAGTTTTCTTCTGAATTCTGCTATGTTCATACAACACGTAAAAAACACATGTAAAGGAGGCCCGAGGCCCAATATCGAGTGGGCCTCGGGTAGGGATTGTTCCCTGTGCCCAGTTTGCACCGCCTGTCAATTTCTAGGCCATAGTCTCGTTCACCCATCACCCCTGTGCTCGCTGTGCTCTACATTGGCTCCCGGTCCGGGATTTGTCCATGGTCTCGCCCCTTCTCTATCTCTGTAACCTCCTCCAGCCCTACAACCCTCCGAGATCTCTGCGCTCCTCCAATTCCGGCCTCTTGCGCAGCTCCTGTTTTAATCGCTCCACCATTGGCGGCCGTGCCTTCAGCTGCCTAGGCCCTAAGCTCTGGAATTACCTCCCTAAACCTCTCCACCTCTCTCTCCTCCTTTAAGACGCTCCTTAAAACCGACCTCTTTACCTGTCCTAATATCTCCTTATGTGGCTGGGTGTCAAATTTTGTTTGATAATCGCTGTTGTGAAGCCTTGGCCATTTTACTATGTTAAAGGCGCTATATAAATGCAAGTTGTTGTTGTCTGGGATGACATCCGGCGTCAATACTCGGGTCCAGTGGGTGCGGATGGGCCCCACCCACCTCATAGTATGGGTGCGGGAGTCCATAAAACCCTCCGGCCGTACAGGACTCACCACCCAATTGGCTGGTATAAAGATGGTTAGGGCCATGGAAGGAGCATCCATTTGGCGGCCTGTCTTGAGTGTTAATCAGCCTGCGAATCCTTCCACGACTTCACACTGCCCTCCGAGGGAAGGCTGCGAAGACACTAAAAACAACTATCTCTTCATCTCTTTTCAGTGTTTGTGCTGCCTTCCACCCTCTTTCTCAATAAAAACTGGATGAAAACATTTCTAAAATCTTGCTTTAAAGTAGGCCATTGCTGGGTATTGGAAAAGTCTCCAACTCCTTGCTGGAGACAAATGCTGGTGCTATTTTTTAAAAAAAGCTGTTTATTTTTACATAATTCTTTCTCGTCTAAACAGCCAGACAAATGACTGCACTAAACGGTGCGAGAAAAACAAATCGTTTTCCATAGAGGAGAAGCTACTTCAAGCAGCCGTTTACCGCCTGCATTGCCATCTTCACCTGCTCTTGTTCTCAATCATGTTAAGTGGCGCAGATGAAAGCATCTGTCACGCCTTAAATAACACACCTGCTGTTCAGCGTGAGTCTGTGCAAGCTGGGCTGAACCTGGCAATAATGGCTGTTAGAAAACTGCTTCCTGAACGTTGGTTCATTGTTAAGAGCGGTTAACACTTGTGAACCTAAAAAAAAAACCAACTGGGACGATCGTCCTACTGGATGGTGAAGAGATTCCTGACTGAACGGGGCTCCCGGTGCCACGGGGATCCGTGTGCGTGTCGGAAAACATTGTTTAAGACTTGGGACGACACCTTTACTGGTGGTCGGGTCAATCGTCTCTCAGTGGGTGTGAGCAATCCAGCTTGGGATTGTGGCCACAAAGGATGCTTATAGATCCAAGATAAACATTAACCGTGAATAATAGCAAACTTTCCCCATGTGTTATATACTTTTTCCTTTTTTTATATCACTTCTTTTTTTTCTTCTCCCTTCCCCATCCTCTCCTGGGGGCGCCCCCTCGCCCATGTGGCTTGTATTAATTTGTCAGCCTGGACGGTGATTGCCAGCAGGCTAATCCAAGCCGTGTCGCGACCTCGCCCGAAGCCCATGCATGTGCCCTTCCCGCAGGGACCAGTTGCAGCACCCTTGACTCTGCCCCAGCTGGGGAAAGGCAACCCGACACGGAACAGAGGCCCGGGCGTGGGGGCCTTCCTGACCTGTATGGCTGATCTACTCCCCGGGTAAACTCACTGAGCCATGCAGAGGGTGGGGGAAGGAAGAAACCCCAGCCGTTTGTTATCATTATTTGCAATAAAATCAAGATAAATCAATAACCTGGGAGCAGGCGATGGTGGCGGATGACTCAATCATGTCATCGCGCCCCCTTCTAAATATAAACAAGTTCAGTCACCTTCCGATACTTTTTGAATTGACAATAATCTCCCTTTAAAAATGAATCTCCATCCACATAAATATTTGGTTCGAGTGCATGGCCTACAAACAATATATAATGTTGTGTCACCATCGTTTATAATGTCTCCTCTATTGTGGCGCTTTCGTTATCAAAACACAGCTGCGCACCTCAATATAGGTTGCTGAGGTGTACAAATATTTGCCTGATGGCTATAACCTGTCCTCTGTACAATGGCAATGCTTTCCTAACTAATTGTCCCCCCCCCCCCCCCCCCCCCGTCAATAGCCTGCTTGTCAGTTTCAGGTCAGTTTCATGCGTCTCAGAGAAATCAGCTGACCCGGGGACTGCGCTCTCTCCTGCTCCCTGGACGCTCAGGCCAGCAGAGCAAGCATCGGAAAATAGGTCGTAGGGAACATAGGAACTCAGGAGCAGGCAGGACCAGGCAAGGATACTCCAGACCACCTGGCCTGATCTAACTTTTAAAAAAAAGAGTTCATAGAATCATAGAAATTTACGGCACAGAAGGAGGCCGTTCGGCCCATCGTGTTTGTGCCGGCCGAAAAAGAGCCACCCAGCCTAATCCCACTTTCCAGCTCTTGGTCCGTAGCCTTGTTGGTTACGGCACTTCAGGTGCATTTCCAAGTACTTTTTAAATGCGATGTGGGTTTCTGCCTCTACCACCCTTTCAGGCAGTGAGATCCGCACCTCCCCACCCCACCCTCTGGGTGAAAAAAATTCTCCTCAGCTCCCCTCTAATCCTTCTATCAATTATTTTAAATCTATGGCCCCTGGTTATTGACCTCTCCGCTAAGGGAAATAGGTCCTTCATATCCACTCTATCTAGGCCGCTCATAATTTTATACACCTCAATTAAATCACCCTTCAGCCTCCTCGGTTCCAAAGAAAACAACCCCAGCCTATCCAATTTTTCCTCATAGCTAAAAATTCTCCAGTCCTGGCAACATCCTCGTAAATCTCCTCTGTACCCTCTCTAATGCAATCACATCTTTCCTGTAATGTGGTGACCAGAACTGTACACAGTACTCAAGCTGTGGCCTAACTAGTGTTTTATACAGTTCTAGCATAACCTCCCTGCTCTTATATTCTATGCCTCGGTTATCCCGTATGCCTTCTTATCCACCTTATCTACCTGTCCTGCTACCTTCAGGGGTCTGTGCACATGCACTCCAAGGTCCCTCACTTCCTCTACACCTCTCAGTATCCTCCCATTTATTGTGTACTTCCTTGCCTTGTTTGCCCTCCCCAAATGCATTACCTCACACTTCTCCGGATTGAATTCCATTTGCCACTTTTCTGCCCACCTGACCAGTCCATTGATATCTTCCTGCAGTCTACAGCTTTCCTCCTCACTATCAACCACACGGCCTCTCTTTGTGTCATCTGCAAACTTCTTAATCATGTCCCCTACAATTAAATCTAAATCATTAATATATACCATAAAAAGCAAGGGACCTAGTACCGAGCCCTGTGGGACCCCACTGGAAACAGCCTTCCAGTCACAAGAACACCCATCGACCATTACACTTTGCTTCCTGCCACTGAGCAAATTTTGGATCCAACTTGCCACTTTCCCTTGGATCCGATGGGCTTTTACTTTTCTGACCAGTCTGCCATGTGGGACCTTGTCAAAAGCCTTGCTGAAATCCATGTAGGCTACATCAAACGTGTTACCCTCATCAACCCTCCTTGTTACCTCCTCAAAAAATTCAATCAATTCAGACACGACCTTCCCTTAACAAATCAATGACTGTCCTTGATTAATCTGTGCCTTGAGGATTAATGAGGATTAATACTGTCCCTCAGAATTGTTTCCAATAATTTGCTCACCACCGAGGTTAGGCTGACTGGCCTATAATTACTCGGTCTATCCTTTTCTCCCTTTTTAAACAATAGTGCAACGTTAGCAGTCCTCCAATCCTCCAGCACCACGCCTGTAGCCAGGGAGTATGATGGTCAGAGCCTCTGCTATGTCCTTCCTTGCTTCTTTTGAACAGCCTGGGATACATTTCATCCAGGCCTGGTGATTTATCTACTTTCAAAGATGCTAATCTCCTTAATACTTCCTCTCTCACTATGTTTATCCCAGCCAATATTTCACACTCCTCCTCCTTAACTACAATCTCTGCATCGTCCCCCTCTTTTGTGAAGACAGACACAAAGTATTCATTAACAACCATACCCACATCTTCCTCCTCCATACATATTTTACCTTTTTGGTCTCCAATAGGCCCTACACTTTCCTTAGTTATCCTCATGCTCTTTATGTATTTATAAAACATTTTTGGGTTTTCCTTGATTTTACTTGCCAGTATTTTTTCCTGCCCTCTCTTTGCTTTCCTAATTTCCTTTTTAATTTCACCCCTGCACTTTCTATACTCCTCTCGGCTTTCTGCAGTATTGAGCTCTCAGTATCTGACATAAGGTTCTCTTTTCTTTATCCAATCCTGTATAGAATCATAGAATAGATTCATAGAAACGTTACAGCATGGAAGGTGGTCAGTGCTGGCTCTGTGCAAGAGCAATCCAGCTAGTCGCACTCCCCCGCCCTTACCCCGTAGCCCTACAATTTTTTTCCTTTCAAGTACTTATCCAGTTCTCTTTTGAAGGCCATGATTGAATCTGCCTCCACCACCCCCTCGGGCACTGCATTCCAGATCCTAACCACTTACTGTGTAAAAAAGTTTTTCCTCATGTCACCTTCGGTTCTTTTGCCAATCACCTTAAATCTATGCCCTCTGGTCCTTGACCCTTCCGCCAATGGGAACAGTTTCTCTCTATCTACTCTATCTAGACCCTTCATGATTTTGAACACCTCTATCAGATCTCCTCGCAATCGTCTCTGTTCTAAGGAGAACAACTCCAGCTTCTCCAGTCTATCCACGTAACTGAAGTCCCTCATCCCTGGAAACATTCTAGTAAATCTCACCTGCACCCTCTCTAAGGCCTTCACATCTTTCCCAAAGTGCGGTGCCCAGAACTGGACACAATACTCCAGTTGTGGCCGAACCAGTGTTTTATAAAGGTTCATCATGACTTCCTTGTTTTTGTACTCTATGCCTCTATTAATGAAGCCCAGGATCCTGTATGCTTTTTTAAACGCTTTCTCAACCTGCCCTGCCACCTTCAACGATATGTGCACATATACCCCCAGATCTCTCTGTTTCTGTACTCCTTTTAGTGTTGTGCCCTCTAGTTTATATCGCCTCTCCTCGTTCTTCCTACCGAAATGTATCACCTTGCATTTTTCTGCGTTAAATTTCATCTGCCACGTGTCCGCCCATGCCACCAGCCTGTCGGTATCCTCTTGAAGTCTATCACTATCCTCCTCACTGTTCACTACACTTCCAAGTTTTGTGTCATCTGCAAATTTTGAAATTGTGCCCTGGGCACCAAGTCCAAGTCATTAATATATATCAAGAAAAGCCGTGGTCCCCAGGGGTCGGTGCTGGGAACACTACTGCACACCTCCCTCCAGTCCGAAAAACAACCATTCACCACTACTCTCTGTTTACTGTCCCTTAGCTAATTTTGTATCCATGTTGCTATTGCCTCCTTTATTCTCCTTGAGATATGCTTCTTGACATCTGGGGGCTCTAGATTTGGGAGTCCCACCCTTTTTCTTTGTGGGTACATATCTGCTCTGAACCCTCACTATCTCCTCCTTGAATGCCTCCCACTGCTTTGACACTGATTTACCTTCAAGCAGCTGTTTCCAGTCCGTTTTTGTCAAATCTCAGCTTAGTAAAATTGGCCTTATTCCCAATTGAGAACTTTTACTCCTGTTCTATCTCTGTCCTTTCCCATAACTACGCTAATTCTAACTGAATTATTATCACGACCATCAAGATACTCTCCCACTGATACTCCTTCCACCTGCCCAGCTTCATTTCCTAAAACTAAGTCCAGAACTGCCCCCTCTCTTGTTGGGCTTGCAATGTACTGGCTAAAAAAGTTCTCCTGAATGCAATTTAAGAATTCTGCGTCCTCTATACCTTTTACACTGATTTTAACCCAGTTAATATCAGGGTAGTTGAAATCCCCTACTATTACTGCCCTATTGTTTTTGCGCTTCTCAGAAATTTGCCTACATATTTGCTCTTCTATCTCCCTCTGACTGTTTGGGAGTCTATAGTATACTCCCAGTAGTGTGACTGCCCCTTTTTTGTTCTTTAGCTCAACCCATATGGCCTCATTTGATGATCCTTCTAACATATCATCCTTCCTCACAGCTATAATTGTTTCTTTAACCAATATTACCACCCGCTCTCCTTTTTGAGTTCAGTGCTCAATCTCTTATTTGCCTACTTAATGAGAACTGGAAACATAAATCTTCAAGAAATGCATCACCAAAGTTGCTGCTACGAAAAAACTTCACTCAGTGCCCGCCGCACTACACTTTCATCGCGCTTTTCAGAGCAATTTATTTCAAGAACTCAATTGATATTGTGCGAAGGCCCCTTTAGCAACATGCTGGATGAAACAAGACCAAGGTCCATCTAGTTCACCTTCCACCATGCTAGTAATAGTGGAGTTGTTGATTAATCATAGCAATCAATCTCCGTCAATTAGTCTACAACAGACCCAGAAATCACACAAGGAGAAACCCCAGTGGTGGACAGCTTTGGGAACCATAGATCCAAAATCACCCTTTTTTCCTTCCAAGCATAGGACTGAAGAAATCGGGAGACCCAAATAACGAAAAGACCATTTTCTTACCTCCTCGCTGACAGCTATTTCGGTGAACGTGCTCTGTTCCTCATCGTCGCAGCATTCTAACTCCGGCTCGAGGACGGCTATCGGCACACACTCGGTCAGCTTGGGGTTCTTGGCGGTAGGCTGGTTCCTGTTGCCCACTGTCGTCCCGTTCTTCCCAATGCCGCCGGCCGTGCCGTTCCCGTCCATGTGCTCGGCTTCCTTCGCCTTCTCGGTGCCGCTGTGATTGAAGGCGTAGGCCGGCAGCTCGACCATGGCTTTCCCCTCCGTCGGTGCCGCGGTTCTCTTGCAGAAGAACTCCCAGACGGCCTTCCTCACGAATCCGATGCCACGCTGGATCCTGGCAAAGGCTATCTGGAGATTGTTCATCTCCCCGTCCTCGTCAGGCGAGCTGAGGTTGTCCGCGCTGAAGGAGCTCAGAAGTAAGGCCAGGAAGAGGTTGAGCACCTGAAGAAGAAAAGATGAGCAGACATTATTGACGTCTTCTCTTATTCTCAAACATTGCCGGTTGGTCACTGAGTGACTGCTGTGAAATCTCAGTGGACATTACATAGAATTTTACAGCACAGAAACAGGCTATGCGGCCCAACAGGTCTATGCCAATGTTTATGCTCCATGCGAGCCTCCTCCCTCCACACTTCAACTAACCCTATCAACATATCCTTCTACGCCTTTCTTCCTCATGTGTTTATCTAGCTTCCCCGTAAATGCATCTATGCTATTCGCCTCAATGAATTCCACATTCTAACCACTCTCTGGGTAAATAAGTTTCTCCTGAATTCCCTATTGGATTTATTAACAACTATTGGATTTATTAATGTCTATCTTATATTTATATTTAGGACATGGCATTGTGCAGATAATATTCATCTCTAACATCTTCCAGTTTCGATGAAGGGTCATCGACCTGAAACATTAACTCTTGTTTCTCTCTCCACAGATGCTGCCTGACCCGCTGGGTGTTTCCAGCATTTTCCAGTTTTATTTCAGATTTCCAGCCGCCACAAAATTTTGCTTTGGAAAAAATATACACTCACAGCTCTTTTCCCCTGCATGTAACTTTTATTAAATGATTTAAATCGTATTTGTACTCTTTATTATTTTTTAAATGATGACCCCCCCCCACCTGCCAGATGTGGCGGTCGGTCTGCTCTGGCTGCTGTGCATAGTGACGTCATTTGGATGCGTGCTTGATGATTTCCTCCCATCACTGTTTCCAGTAGAATTCGAAAGATGTTGGCCGTGGCTCAGTCGGTAGCACTCTCACCTCTGAATCAGAAGACTGTGGCTTCAAGTCCCACTCCAGAGACTTGAGCACAAAATCTAGGCTGACATCTCCGTGCAGTACTGAGGGAGTGCCGATGTTGCCTTTTGGCATGAGACGTTAAACCGAGGCCCGATCTGCCCTTTCAAGTGGCTGCAAAGAGATTCCACGGTGCTATTTTGAAGAAGAGCAGGGGAGTTCTCCCCGGTATCCTGGCTAATCCTCATCATTCAATCATAGAATGATACAATGGTGAACTTCATTAAAACAGGTTATCTGGTCATTATCTAATTGCTGTTTGTGGGACCTTGTGGTGCGCAAATTGATTGCCATGTTTCCGACATTACAATAGTGACTGCATTTCAAAAGTACTTCATTGGCTGTAAAGCGCTTTGGGACGTCCTGAGGTCGAGAAAGGCACTATATAAATGCAAGTTCTTTCTTCCTGTGTTTACTGGACAGGGGAGGTTTTCTCCCCTGTGCTTACGATGTCGTGGCATGCCGAGAGCAGAGGGATACTCACCCTGTTCCAGGTTACTGTTCCTCTACGGTGGTGTATTGGCGTTGGGCGCTGGAGCACACGATGCCTCAGAGGGACATGGTTTCAACCCCACCCCCCGTGAGTTCCTGATGTCAGTCGTGCCGTGCACGATGGCACCGAGCACAGGTTGGGTGTTTCCCTGTGGGCGCAATATGGAATTGGATGGATTTCTCCTCCCTCTCCCAGCACATTTGTACACTGCTTTGGAGGTTGCCGAGAGCAGCACTGGGGAGCACCTTTGGGCCAGGGTGACTGCCCTGGCTTCCTGAGTGCTTAAACTCCGAGGCCCGGGGAAGGGGAGGACTTCAGAAGGAGGGGGGGGGGGGGCGGGTAAAGGGGGTAGGTACCAATTTCCATAAATATGTCTTGCCTATTATCACTAAAAAATTGGGGACAGCGCCTTTTATTTGTAGATCCACTTGTTTATTTTATTGTAATGTACTCGTTTTCTTTGATGCAATTTTCTAAAATTAACAATAATCCAAAATGAAGAGCTTTGCAGAACAGTCTCAATAGAATCAGGAACTCGCTGGAGTAGATTTTCCCGATGACTGTGCCCGAGCGGGGTTGGATCGTCCGGGCATTGCGAATATTGGAAAATCGGGTGGGGAGCAGCACATGTAAAGGATTTTTTCTGTCCATTCATTTAATCTGATCGGGCGGGCTCCCTTCCGGGCGTGCACTCCCAGAGCATAGTGATATCTCAATCGCACGCATTATGCAGTGGCGGGGCGGGGTGTCACTGGTTTGTGATCAGAAGTGGGAACCCCTGGCCGATTCTTCTCCTCTCTGGCCCAGTGATACTGAAGCCAATTGCAGCACACCGTCAGCATTGAGAGCAACTAACGCAGCACAGACCGGGGAATCAAATCTGGGACTTTGCTCGTCCTCATCATTCAATGCAACACCTTTCCCCACCGAGGCATCAAGGTAGGCCTGACTACTGCAAATCGGTTGCAAAATTAATTTGCAGGTCTTCCAAAAGCGAACAGATGAGTGATTGTCATTTTCCCCACCTGGATTTCCCGGCAGTGCCAAGCACATTGTGTTATAGCTGTGATGGTAAAAGGAACCAGTGTGTAGGTCTGGGTAGAACAGGGCAGACCAATGAATTGGATAGATACTTGAAGGGAAAAAATTTACAGGGCTCAGGGGAATGAGGAGGGGAGTGGGACTAATTGGATAGCTCTTTCAAAGAGCTGGCACAAGCACAGTGGGCCGAATGGCCTCCTTCTGTGCTGTACCTACTAAAAAAAAAGGAATCGCCCATTCAAATAGCCAGAAAATTACTTTTAGGTTAATTGCAATTGTAGGGCAAGAGGACGCCAAGTTCAAAGTAGTAAAAGGTAAATTTAGGGCTGATGTGAAGAGCAGCAATTAATACATGGAATTGATTCTGGCTAGTGTATTGGAGGTGAAAACCCCAAAATCATTTAAAAACCAACTGGAGGCTGCAATAGTGGTGGGGGGGGGGGAGACAGACATTCTGGAATATTACTGGATGGATGAATAGCCTCCCTCCTCCATATTCTTCTTGTGAAATATCATGAAGGGGAAAGAAAGCTCCTGTTGCCTGAATTAAATTTTCAGGCTTTGCATGGGCAGTCAATACACTGATATTAATAATGACACGTTGATCACTTCATTGCCCACGGACTCCCATAACTACTGATTGGACAAGGGTGACCGTGCCTTAGCCCCATAACACGAGAAGCGGCTTCAATTATATCCCTTGTTTTACTTTCAATCTGTGCTTTATTAAGTGTCTCATTTCACCTGCTGTCCTACTCTGTAATTAGATTTGGAATCCTCAGTGATCTATGAGGGAGTGGATGGAGGCTGCAAACAAGCAGACAAAATCTGCTTCTAACAAGTCCCACATGCAGAGCAATCAGACGTCAAAGCAAGAGGCATCTTCAAGGGGCTAATCAGTGAGTTCCCTGTGAAGAGTTTTTCAATGCGCCGATACCTCTCACTAACAACCAAGGCTACAGAGAAACACCAAGGAAAGGATTTCCACACAAAATTGTTAAGTAAAAGATGTCAATGGGCAAACTCATGGTTTAAATACCAATTAATTCAACTGGTGCAAAAGGCAAGAGGCTCCATTTAAGGGGTTTTTAGGACTTGAATTTGTGCTTGTTTGAATGGTGTGGGGAGCGTGAGTGCTAGGACTGGAGAAAGGTTTGTCAAGTCCAGTGTGCTGTTAAGAGTGTTCTGGCCTCGTTCCATCCTATTTATCTGTTAATAGGTAATGTACATGGCCTGCTTAGATACATCGCAAAATAGCTCGGACCCATTTTGATCTCATCCTTCCAGAATAAAAAGTCAACCATCATTCCATTACAGCTTTTCTCACTATCCATCTGAACAGGCAGACAAGATTTTACGTCTCATCCGAAGGACGGCCCCTCTGACAGTGCTGCACTCCCTCAGTACTTGAACCGGAGCGTCAGCCTAGACTGTGCACTCAACTCGTACGTTTGGGCTCGAGAGCCACAAACCCCGCAGATTACGAGACTGGGGGAGAAGCAGAGGGTAAAAGGCCCCAACGTCCGCAGCTTGCTGTCTCCATGACGTTTCTTTACGCGAGCACAGAGACAGCATACGCCCGCAGTCAGACATACAGATACGCACGGAGATATTAAACCAATGCCGCAGCTACCTTCTATGCTGGCTCAGGTGGCAGTTACAGATCCCATGGCACTATTCAAAGAAGGGACGGGGAGCTCTCCTGGTGCCCTCACCAACATTCCTCCCTCCGCCACCAATAACATTCAACCCATCTGCTCTTCTCTAGTGAAGAATGGCTTTCGTGTTTGCCCTCATAACAACAGGCACCGAACTTCAAAAGTAATCCATGTGTGCGGAACGAATTTTGATGTACTGAGGCGTTATGTAAATGCAAGTATTTATTTTCGTGCAGCTGTGGAGGATGGCATTTCACAAACAACAGGGAACAGTTGCATCAATGTGCTTTACGCCATGCTGAATCTGGACGCATGCTAAATGGTCTGGTTCAGCACTCACTCCCGTGCAGTGCGGGCCCGTGTTCACTAGCACCTTCTGGAGCAGCCCACATTGCTTGAATTTCATACAAAGTCTTACTTCCAAAACCTCACAAGACAAAAGGCCGATTTTAACCCCCACCCAGCAGGCTGACGGTGGTGGGGGCTAAGATGCTGAAGGGATTTGCACCACCTTCCTGATTAACTGCGTGCATACATGTCCTGGCTTTGCTCCCAGGAATCAAAAGCGTCTCTTCTTTCAGATCAAAGTGACGCCACATGCATTGCTAGCGAAGTCTACACCGACAGGTCCAATGTGAATTTGAATCAAGTATTTTCACAGTCAATTTAAATTGTATCTGGATCATGGGATAAACGAGCAGGACAATTCACCCCAACGGGTACGCATGGGGAGGAACTGATTTTGCAAATTACCGGGGAGTTTTTTTTTTGAGACTCACTGGGAACTTTCGCACGCAGCTGCTCAGTGTTACAATCGGACTGCAGTGTGGCCGGGGGATGGGGTCAGGCCTAAGCAGTCCAGTCAGAATTTTTTAAAAAGTAATTGGGATTCATTTAAACAGAAGTGACAGACGAGGGGCTATAAAATTGACAGGAGTGGGACTATAGACTAAAAGATTGCACATTAATCTCAGTGAAACAGTTGGAATTAAAGTTTTACTGCGTGCTATTCTTAATTTGAAGTTGCTTAATTCAAGTTAAAATTGTCGGGGATATAACAACTCCTGAGCTTTTTTTTAAAAAGTTAGAATTGTTTAATTCAAACTAGTGGATAATTTTTTTTCAAAAAAAAAGCAAAAAAAAAAAATGACTTTGACTTAACAGATGTAGACTGCACAGAGCTCGGGAGAATATAGATGTTATTGGCACTACAGAAATACAGAAGTAAACACTAGGAGGATAAGTACAAAATAAAAGAAGGAAAGACTAGCACCATTCACAACCTCAGGTCGTCCCAAAGCGCTTCACAGCCACATTTAAAGTGCGGAGACTGTTGTAATCATAGAACCATAGAAAGTTACGGCACAGAAGGAGGCCATTCGGCCCATTGTGTCCGTAATGCAGGAAACGCGGCAGCCAATTTGCGCACAGCAAGGTCCCACAAACAGCAATGGAATAAATGACCAGATTGTCTGTTTTGGTGATGTTGGTTGAGGGATAAATGTTGGCCTGGACAGCGGGAGAACTGTCATCTTCAAAATAGTCCCATGGGATCTTTTACGTCCACCTGAGAGGGCAGACGGGACCTCTGTTTCCGACAGCTGAATCTGTAGCTGCCCCTCACTCAACATCCACATTGGCACTTTCCAGCGGCAGTCACTACAACAACTCGCCCATGAGGGAGAAAGGTAGGGCAACTAAAGTCAGAGATCCCTGGATGACAAAAGAGATAGTGAGTAACATGAAACGGAAAAAAGGAGCATGTGACAGATTTCAGGTTGATAACGCATGTAAGAACCAGGCTGGACATAGAAAGTTCAGAGGGGAAGTGAAAAAGGAAATAAGAGAGGCAAAGAGAGAGTATGAGAATAGACTGGCGGCCAATATAAAAGGGAATACAAAAGTCTTCTGCAGGCATGAAACAGTAAACGGGTAGTAAGAGGAGGGGGTGGGGCCGATTAGGGACCAAAAAGGAGATCTACTCATGGAGGCAGAGGGCATGGCCGAGGTACTAAATGAATACTCTGCATCTGTCTTTACCAAGGAAGAAGATGCTGCCAGAGTCTCAGTAAAGGAAGATATAGTTGAGATACTGGATGGGCTAAAAAATTGATAAATCTAGAGCCCCCTGGATGTCAAAAAGCATTCAGGGTAAGATAAGGCAGAAAATGATAGACACCAGGAACACAATGCTATGGAAAGCTTAGAGGAGTATACAAAGTGCAAGGGTGAAGTTAAAAAGGAAATTAGGAAAGCAAAGAGAGGGCATGAAAAAATATTAGCAGGTAAAATCAAAGAAAACCCAAAGATGTTTTATAAATACATAAAGATCAAGAGGATAACTAAGGAAAGAGTAGGGCCTATTCGAGACCAAAAAGGTAAAATATGTGTGAAGGCGGAAGATGTGGGTATGGTTCTTAATGAATAGTTTGCATCTGTCTTCACAAAGGAGAGGGATGATGCAGGCATTGAAGTTAAGGAGGAGGAGTGTGAAATATTAGATGGCATAAACATAGTGAGAGAGGAAGTATTAAGGGGATTGGCATTGTTGAAAGTAGATAAATCAGCAGGGCCGGATGAAATGCATCCCAGGCTGTTAGAAGAAGCCAGGGAGGAAATAACGGAGGCTTTAACAATCATTTTCCAGACTTCACTGGATACAAGCGCAGTGCCGGAGGATTGGAGGACTGCTATTTAAAAAGGGAGCGAAGGATAGACCGAGTAATTACAGGCCAGTCAGCCTAACCTCGGTGGTGGACAAATTATTATAATCAATTCTGAGGGACAGGATAAACTGTCACTTAGAAAGGTGCGGACTAATCAAGGACAGTCAGCATGAATTTGTTAAAGGGAGGTCGTGTCTCACTAACTTGATTGAATTTTTCGAGGAGGTGACAAGGAGGATCAATGAGGGTAGCGCAATTGAAGTAATCTACATGGATTTTAGCAAGGCTTTTGACAAGGTCCCACATGGCAGATTGGTCAAAAAAGTAAAGGCCCATGGGATCCAAGGGAATAGAGCCATAGAAAAGATACAGCACAGAAGGGGACCAGTCGGTCCATCGTGTCCGCGCTGGCTCGAAGAACAACCAGGTACCCATTCCAATCCCACCTTCCAGCACCCAGTCCGTAGCCCTGGAATGTGGCAAATTGGATCCAAAATTGGCTCAGTGGCAGGAAGCAAAGGGTAATGGTCGACGGGTGTTTTTGCGACTGGAAGGCTGTTTCCAGTGGGGTGCCGCAGGGCTCCGTTCTAGGTCCTTTGCTTTTTGTGGTATACATTAACAATTTGGACTTAAACGTAGGGGGCATGATTAAGAAATTTGCGGATGACACAAAGATAGGCCATGTGGTTGATAGTGAGGAGGAAAGCTGTAGACTGCAGGAAGATATCAATGGACTGGTCAGATGGGCAGAAAAGTGGCAAATGGAGTTCAATCCGGAGAAGTGTGAGGTAATGCATTTGGGGAGGGCAAACAAGGCAAGGGAGTACACAATAAATGGGAAGATACTGAGAGGTGTAGAGGAAGTGAGAGACGTCAGAGTGCATGTCCACAGATCCCTGAAGGTAGCAGGATAGGTAGATAAGGTGGTTAAGAAGGCATATGGAATGCTTTCCTTTATTAGCCGAGGCGTGGAATATAAAAGAAGGGATGTTATGCTGGAACTGTATAAAACACTAGTTAGGCCACAGCTTGAGTACTGCGTACAGTTCTGGTCACCACATAACAGGAAGGGTGTAATTGCACTAGAGAGGATGCAGAGGAGATTTACGAGGATGTTGCCAGGACTGGAGAATTTTAACTATGATGACAGATTGGATAGGCTGGGGTTGTTTTCCTTGGAACAGAGGAAGCTGAGGGGTGATTTGATTGAGGTGTACAAAATTATGAGGGGCCTAGATAGAGTTGATAGGAAGGATCTATTTCCCTTAGTGGAGGGGTCAATAACCAGGGGGCATAGATTTAAAGTAATTGGTAGAAGGATTAGAGCGGAAATGAGGAAAACATTTTTCACCCAGAGGGTGGTGGGGGTCTGGAACTCACTGCCTGAGAGGGTGGTAGAGGCAGAAACCCTCAACTTATTTAAAAAATACCTGGATGTGCACCTGAAGAGCCGTGACCTGCAGGGCTACGGACCAAATGCGGGAAATTGAGATTCGGCTGGGTGGCTCGTTTCTCAGCCGGCACGGACACGATGGGCCGAATGGCCTCCTTCTGTGCAGTAAATTTTCTATGATTCTAAGAGGTACTAGAATGGCCACTGTACTTAAAGTAGATAAGTCACCTGGTCCAGATGAGATGCATCCTTGGCTGCTGAGGGAAGTAAGGGTGGAAATTGCGGAGGTACTGGCCATAATCTTCCAAACATCCGTAGAGGACTGGAGAATTGCAAATTTTGCACTCTTGTTCAATAAAGGGTGTATTTAGCAACTACATGCCAGTCAGTTTAACCTCGGTGGTGGGGAAATCTTTAGAAACGATAATCCAGGACAGAATTAGCAGTCACTTAGACAAGTGTGGATTGATTAGAGAATGCCAGCACGGATTTGTTAAAGGCAAATTGTGTTTAACTAACTTGATAGAGTTTTTTGATGAGGTAACAGAGAGAGTAGATGAGGGCAATGCAGTTGATGTGGTGTATATGGACTTTCAAAAGGCGTTAAATAAAGTGCTACATAATAGGCTTTTCATCATCACAATTGGAGGGAGGTGTACAGTGGTGTTCCCCAGGGGTCGGTGCTGGGACCACTGCTTTTCTTGATATATATTAATGACTTGGACTTGGGTGTACAGAGCACAATTTCAAAATTTGCAGATGACGCAAAGATAGGCCGTGTGTAGTGAACAGTGAGGAGGATAGTGATAGACTTCAAGAGGATACAGACAGGCTGGTGGCATGGGCACAAATCATTGAAGGTGGCAGGACAGATTGAGAAAGCGGTTAAAAAAGCATACGGGATCCTGGGCTTTATAAATAGAGGCATAGAGTACAAAAACAAGGAAGTCATGATGAACCTTTATAAAACACTGGTTCGGCCACAATTGGAGTATTGTGTCCAGTTCTGGGCATCGCACTTTAGGAAAGATGTGAAGGCCTTAGAGAGGGTGCAGAAGAGATTTACTAGAATGATTCCAGGGATGAGGGACTTTAGTTGCGAGGATAGACTGGAGAAGCTAGGGTTCTTGGAACAGAGAAGGTTGAGAGGAGATTTGATGGAAGTGTTCAAAATCATGAAGGGTCCAGACAGAGTAGATAGAGAGAAACTGTTCCCATTGGCGGAAGGGTCAAGAACCAGAGGACATAGATTTAATGTGATTGGCAAAAGAACCAAAGGTGATAAGAGGAAAAACTGTTTTACACTGCGAGTGGTTAGGATCTGGAATGCACTGCCAGAGGGGGTGGTGGAGGCAGATTCAATCATGGTCTTCAAAAGGGAACTGGATAAATACTTGAAAGGAAAAAATTTGCAGGGCTACAGGGAAAGGGCGGGGGAGTGGGACTAGCTGGATTGCTCTTGCACAGAGCCGTGCTGTAAACTTTCTATGAATCTATTATTCTATAGCGGCTTTAAGGTAGTAAAATGTCCCAAGGAATTTCACAATATTGTTAGCAAACGATATTTGACACTGAGCCATATAAGGAGATATTAGGACAGGTTTGGTCAAAGAGGCAGGTTTTAAAGAGCGTCTCAAAGGAGGAGAGAGAGGTAGAGAAGCAGAGAGGTTTAGGGAGGTAATAGCTTAGGGCCTAGGCAGCCAAAGGCACGGCCACCAATGGTGGAGCGAAGAAAATCGGGGCTGCGCAAGAGGCCAGAATTGGAGGAGCGCAGAGATCACGGAGGGTTGTAGGGCTGGAGGAGGGGGGTTATAGAGATCGGGAGGGGCGAGGCCATGGAGGGATTGAAAATAAGGATGTCACAATGGATGTCACTGATTACCCGGCTCGGACAGACTTGGTGCTGTTGGCAGAGAGGAAACTGGACTGAAGGGATTCGAAATGTGAGTACGAGAATCCCATCATGCACATTATGTCACATAGGCCAGCTCCATCCTGGGAGAGAACTTGAAATATTGATAGCATTCCACATGAATATGCATTCCATTGACCTACATTAATCTTTCAGGATTTTCCTCTCGTAATAATCAGAAATAGAACCTGACATTTTACAAAAGAGCTCATTTGAAGTTGGCAATGAAAAGAAAACATCAAATGTCCTTTTTGTGTTCATTTATCAATCGGTAACCATGGAAACATATTATTCTGTGTCGGTGTGAGTAAACCTGTGTGAGTGGTCAGAGATTTATTCTGTTTTCATATATTCATTTGTCTTTGCACTAATATAATTCACCCAAGGTACTATTCATGTATGCCAAATGCAGTCTGATTAATTACATGTTGTATTTTTGGCATATTAGGGCAATTTATGTAAAGATTATGCAGGATTATTAATTACGTTCGTAAATTTCCATTCCAATCTTCCCCAGCTCTCAACATACAATATACATGGTAGAGAACATTATAACACAGGAACACATCAGGACTTAGTGACAGGAAATCTCAGGACAGAGTCAGCGATTTATCTGAGAACTTTTTTTAAATTCGTTCATGGAATGTGGGCGTCGCTAGCAAGACCAGCATTTATTGCCCATCCCTAATTGCCCTTGAGAAGGTAGTGGTGAGCCGCCTTCGTAACAGGATTGTACAACTGATTGGCTTACTTGGCCATTTCAGAGGGCACTTAAGAATCAACCACATTGCTGTTGGTCTGGAGTCACATATAGGCCAGACCGGGTAAGGACGGCAGGTTTCCTTCCCTAAAGGGTATGAGTGAACCAGATGGGCTTTTACGACAATCCAGTAGTTTCATGGTCACCATTACTGATACTAGTGTTTTATTCCAGGTTTTTAATTTAATTAACTGAATTTAAATTCCCCAGCTGCCATGGTGGGATTGTGAACTAATTTCTCCAGATTATTAGTCCAGGCCTCTGGATTACAAGTCCATTAACATAACTACTATGCTACCATACCCACCTGGAAGGGCTCTTTACCTGACACAAATTCCAAGTGTGATTATACAATCACGAGTCTCAGAAGGTATTAGCCATAGCCAGTTGGTAGCACGCTCGCCTCTGAGTCAGAAGGTCGTGGGTTCAAGTCCCACTCCAGAGACTTAAGCACAAAATCTAGGCTGACACTCCCAGTGCAGTACTGAGCGACGCCCACATCCCATGCACGAATAATTTTTTTAAAATTTGAAGGTGGTCGG
This sequence comes from Heptranchias perlo, assembly GCF_035084215.1. Taxonomy (NCBI): domain Eukaryota; kingdom Metazoa; phylum Chordata; class Chondrichthyes; order Hexanchiformes; family Hexanchidae; genus Heptranchias; species Heptranchias perlo. Next base: position 156,578,171 of record NC_090326.1, read on the forward strand.
GTTGGTATTCTGGAAGGAGGAGATTGAATGAGCTGAAGAACCACAATCCCATGCAGTAGGGCAGGATTGTGAGCTGTCTTTTCAAGAAGGCTCAGATTCCTCTCCAGGAACATAGGGACAAGGGTAGGCCATTCAGCCCCTCGACCCTGCTCTGCCTTTCAATAAGATCATGGCTGATCTGCACCTCAACTCCTTTTACCCGCCTTTGCTCCATTTCCCTTGATAACCATACCCAACAACAACAACTTACATTTCTATATTTACTTTAACGTAGTAAAACGTCCCAAGGCAGGAGTGTTATCAGACAAAATTTGACACCGAGCCACATAAGGGGATATTAGGACAGGTGACCAAGAGTTAGGTTTTAAGGAGCGACTTAAAAGGAGGAGGGAGAGGTAGAGAGGCGGAGAGGTTCAGGGAGGGAATTCCAGAGCTTAGGGCCGAGGCAGCTGAAGGAACGGCCGCCAATGGTGGAGCAAAGCAAATCAGGGATGAGCAAGGGGCCAGAGTTGGAGGAGCGCAGAGATTCGGGGGGGTTGTAGGGCCAGAGGAGGTTACAGAGAAAGGGAGGGGAGAGGCTATGGAGGGATTTTAACACAAGGTTGTGAATTTTTAAAATCGGGCCAATGCAGGTCAGCAAATCGATGGGTGAGCGGGACTTGGTGAGAGTTAGGATATGGGTAGCACCATTTCTGAGCATTAATTCAGTCCTGCTGTTTCTACCACTGTCTGCAGGTTCTTTTCAGTGAGTCCATTACTTTTTACTTTACAATTGAGTGACGTCTGTTTCTGACTAGTGAAACAGCGATTCGCAGCCAACCGCTCAGTCTCCGTCTAGAGCCAGAAAAAGGGGAGACTGGGAGCTGACAAAATCCTGCTAAAATATCAAATGTCTTCTAATCAGGTTAAAAAAAAAGTTTGAGGCAGAGAGAACAACTTATACTGAAAAAATCACTCATCACTGTTATGTTTCTGATTTAGTTTGATTTTTTTTTTCCTTCTTGCTCGTTTTAGTTTCCAAGTTCTCAGCTGGTCTCATTACTTTTCCTTATTTTACTGGTCATCACCATTTTATCACCATTTCACCATCAGTGCCTTTATATCTTGTCAGAAAAACCTGAGGGATTACAAGCTGCCACCCTGCAATTACATTGTTATCCAAGGGGCAGTGAGAACATGATAGGTGGGAAACCCTTCTTTATTCACCCTGTTTGTCTGGGAAAGGAGAGAAGCTGCAAGATTTATTTTATAATTTCAGGAATGCAATGCTCGAGCGGAAGCAGTGATGCATTGAGATGATTTACACCACCTTGTCAACCACCTTTTTGTTTGCGTGAAGCAAGTGCCCCCCTTTGTTAGATCAAGACAAAGTCAAATGAGAACATGACTGAATGACGCACTGGAATTGGCAGGTGCAACACCGGGAGGGGCTAATATAACAAACCTGCATGGGGGCCAGCAAACTTCGAGAGAGAAGGCAGAGAGAGGGACAGAGAGAGTGCAAGAGAGCATGAGTGTGAGAGAGATAGAGAGAGAACAGCGTGTGTGTGTGTGTGTGTGAGAGAGTTATGTGAGAGAGAGATGTGAGAAAGAGAGAATGAGAGTGTTATATGAGAGAGAAAGAGAGAGAATGAGAGTGTTACATGCGAGAGAGAGAGAAAATGAGAGTGTTATATGTGAGAGAGAGAATGAGAGTGTTATATGTGAGAGAGAGAGATTGAGAGTATTATATGAGAGAGAATGAGAGTGTTATACGAGAGAGAGAATGAGAGTGTTATATGTGAGAGAATGAGAGTGTTTTATGAGAGAGAGAGAGAGAGAGAGAATGAGAGTGTTATATGAGAGAGAGAGAATGAGAGTGTTATATGAGAGAGAGAGGGAGAGAGAATGAGAGTGTTATATGAGAGAGGGAGAGAGAATGAGAGTGTAATATGAGAGAGAGAGAGAGAGAGAGAAAATGAGAGTGTTATATGAGAGACAGAGAGAGAGAGAGAATGAGTGTTATATGAGAGAGAGAGAGAGAATGAGAGTGTTACATGAGAGAGAAAATGAGTGTTATATGAGAGAGAGAGAGAGAGAGAGAATGAGAGTGTTATATGAGAGAGAGAGAGAGAGAGAATGAGAGTGTTATATGAGAGAGAGAGAGAATGAGTGTTATATGAGAGAGAGAGAGAGAGAGAATGAAAGTGTTACATGCGAGAGAGAGAGAGAGAGTGAGAGAGAGAATGAGAGTGTTATATGTGAGAGAGAGAATGAGAGTGTTATAGAATCATAGAATCATAGAAGTTTACAACATGGAAACAGGCCCTTCGGCCCAACATGTCCATGTCGCCCAGTTTATACCACTAAGCTAGTCCCAATTGCCTGCACTTGGCCCATATCCCTCTATACCCATCTTACCCATGTAATTGTCCAAATGCTTTTTAAAAGACAAAATTGTACCCGCCTCTACTACTGCCTCTGGCAGCTCGTTCCAGACACTCACCACCCTTTGAGTGAAAAAATTGCCCCTCTGGACCCTTTTGTATCTCTCCCCTCTCACCTTAAATCTATGCCCCCTCGTTATAGACTCCCCTACCTTTGGGAAAAGATTTTGACTATCTACCTTATCTATGCCCCTCATTATTTTATAGACTTCTATAAGATCACCCCTAAACCTCCTACTCTCCAGGGAAAAAAGTCTCAGTCTATCCAACCTCTCCCGATAAGTCAAACCATCAAGTCACGGTAGCATCCTAGTAAATCTTTTCTGCTTTCTTTCTAGTTTAATAATATCCTTTCTATAATAGGGTGACCAGAACTGTACACAGTATTCCAAGTGTGGCCTTACTAATGTCTTGTACAACTTCAACAAGACATCCCAACTCCTGTATTCAATGTTCTGACCCATGAAACCAAGCATGCTGAATGCCTTCTTCACCACCCTATCCACCTGTGACTCCACTTTCAAGGAGCTATGAACCTGTACTCCTAGATCTCTTTGTTCTATAACTCTCCCCAACGCCCTACCATTAACGGAGTAGGTCCTGGCCCGATTCGATCTACCAAAATGCATCACCTCACATTTATCTAAATTAAACTCCATCTGCCATTCATCGGCCCACTGGCCCAATTTATCAAGATCCCGTTGCAATCCTAGATAACCTTCTTCACTGTCCACGATGCCACCAATCTTGGTGTCATCTGCAAACTTACTAACCATGCCTCCTAAATTCTCATCCAAATCATTAATATAAATAACAAATAACAGCGGACCCAACACGAATCCCTGAGGCACACCGCTGGTCACAGGCCTCCAGTTTGAAAAACAACCCTCTACAACCACCCTCTGTCTTCTGTCGTCAATCCAATTTTGTATCCAATTGGCTACCTCACCTTGGATCCCTTGAGATTTAACCTTATGTAAAAACCTACCATGCGGTACCTTGTCAAAGGCTTTGCTGAAGTCCATGTAGACCACGTCTACTACACAGCCCTCATCTATCTTCTTGGTGACCCCTTCAAAAAACTCAATCAAATTCGTGAGACATGATTTTCCTCTCACAAAACCATGCTGACTGTTCCTAATTAGTCCCTGCCTCTCCAAATGCCTGTAGATCCTGTCTCTCAGAATACCCTCTAACAACTTACCCACTACAGATGTCAGGCTCACCAGTCTGTAGTTCCCAGGCTTTTCCCTGCCGCCCTTCTTAAACAAAGGCACAACATTTGCTACCCTCCAATCTTCAGGCACCTCACCTGTAGCTGTCGATGATTCAAATATCTCTGCTAGGGGACCCGCAATTTCCTCCCGAATCTCCCATAACGTCCTGGGATACATTTCATCAGGTCCCGGAGATTTATCTACCTTGATGCGCGTTAAGACTTCCAGCACCTCCCTCTCTGTAATATGTACACTCCTCAAGACATCACTATTTATTTCCCCAAGTTCCCTAACATCCATGCCTTTCTCAACCGTAAATACCGATGCAAAATATTCATTTAGGATCTCACCCATCTCTTGTGGTTCCGCACATAGATGGCCTTGTTGATCCTTAAGAGGCCCTACTCTCTCCCTAGTTACTCTTTTGCCCTTTATGTATTTGTAGAAGCTCTTTGGATTCTCCTTTGCCTTATCTGCCAAAGCAATCTCATGTCCCCTTTTTGCCCTCCTGATTTCTCTCTTAACTCTACTCCGGCAATCTCTATACTCTTCAAGGGATCCACTTGATCCCAGCTGTCTATGCATGTCATATGCCTCCTCCTTCTTTTTGACTAGGGCCTCAATCTCCCGAGTCATCCAAGGTTCCCTACTTCTACCAGCCTTGCCCTTCACTTTATAAGGAATGTGCTTACCCTGAACCCTGGTTAACACACTTTTGAAAGCCTCCCACTTACTAGACGTCCCTTTGCCTGCCAACAGACTCTCCCAATCAACTTCTGAAAGTTCCTGTCTAATACCATCAAAATTGGCCTTTCCCCAATTCAGAATTGTAACTTTTGGGCCAAACCTATCAATCTCCATAGCTATCTTAAAACTAATGGAATTATGATCACTGGTCCCAAAGTGATCCCTCACTAACACTTCTGTCACCTGCCCTTCCTTATTTCCCAAGAGGAGGTCAAGTTTTGCCCCCTCTCTAGTCGGGCCATCCACATACTGAATGAGAAATTCCTCCTGAATACACTCAACAAATTTCTCCCCATCCAAGCCCCTAATGCTATGGCTGTCCCAGTCAATGTTGGGAAAGTTAAAGTCCCCTACTATTACCACCCTATTTTTCTTGCTGTCTGTAATCTCCTTACATATTTGCTCCTCAATTTCCCGTTGACTATTTGGGGGTCTATAGTACAATCCTATCAAAGTGATCTCTCCCTTCTTATTTTTCAGTTCTACCCATATAGACTCAGTGGGCGAACCCTCGGATATATCCCCTCTCACTACTGCCGTGATGTTCTCCCTAATCAAGAACGCAACTCCCCCTCCTCTCTTACCTCCTGCTCTATCTTTCCTATAGCATCTGTACCCTGGAACATTGAGCTGCCAGTCCTGCCCCTCCCTTAGCCATGTTTCAGTAATAGCTATAACATCCCAGTCCCATGTACCCATCCATGCCCTGAGTTCATCTGCCTTGCCCATCAGACTTCTTGCATTGAAATAAATGCAGTTTAATCTAGACTTCCCTTGGTCTTTGCCCTGCTTTCTCAGACCATCTGTCCGGTCATGTTTTGTACACTCTCCCTTACTGCCTTTTGTTTCTGTCACCACTTTACTTCCTACTGACTTCCTGCATCGGTTCCCATCTCCCTGCCACACTAGTTTAAACCCTCCCCAACAGCACTAGCAAACACTCCCCCCAGGACATTGGTTCCAGTCCTGCCCAGATGCAGACCGTCCAATTTGTACTGGTCCCACCTCCCCCAGAACCGGTTCCAATGGCCCAGGAATTTGAATCCCTCCCTCTTGCACCATCTCTCAAGCCACGTATTCATCCTAGCTATCCTGTCATTCCTACTCTGACTAGCCCGTGGCACTGGTAGCAATCCTGAGATTACTACCTTTGAGGTCCTACTTTTTAGTTTAACTCCTAACTCCCTAAATTCAGCTTGTAGGACCTCATCCCATTTTTTACCTATATCGTTGGTACCTATATGCACCACGACAACTGGCTGTTCACCCTCCCCCACCAGAATGTCCTGCAGCCGCTCCGAGACATCCCTGACCCTTGCACCAGGGAGGCAACATACCATCCTGGAGTCTCGGTTGCGTCCGCAGAAACGCCTGTCTATTCCCCTTACAATCGAGTCCCCTATTACTATAGCTCTGCCACTCTTTTTCCTGCCCTCCTGTGTAGCAGAGCCAGCCACGGTGTCATGAACCTGGCCGCTGCCACCTTCCCCTGGTGAGCCATCTCCCCCAACAGTATCCAAAACGGTATACCTGTTTTTGAGGGAGACGACCGCAGGGGACCCCTGCACTGCCTTCCTACTCTTCCTCTGTCTGTTGGTCACCCATTCACTATCTCCCTCAGTAATTTTTATCTGTGGTGTGACCAACTCACTGAACGTGCTATCCACGACTTCCTCAGCATCACGGATGCTCCAAAGTGAGTCCATCTGCAGCTCCAGAGCCGTCAAGCGGTCAAACAGTAGCTGCAGCTGGACACACTTTCCGCAGAGAGAGAGAGAATGAGAGTGTTATATGTGAGAGAGAGAGAATGAGAGTGTTATATGTGAGAGAGAGAGAGCAAGAGAGAGAATGAGAGTGTTATATGTGAGAGAGAAAGAGAGAGAGAGAGAATGAGAGTGTTATTTGTGAGAGAGAGAGAGAGAATGAGAGTGTTATATATGAGAGAGAGAGAGAATGAGAGTGTTATATGTGAGAGAGAGAGAGAGAGAATGAGAGTGTTATATGCGAGAGAGAGAGAGAGAATGAGAGTGTTACATGTGAGAGAGAGAGAGAATGAGAGTGTTATATGTGAGAGAGAGAGAGAATGAGAGTGTTATATGTGAGAGAGAGAGAGAATGAGAGTGTTACACGTGAGAGATCCTTGATCAGAACTGGGCAGTATTGATGAAAGGCCTACACACAAAAACACAAACCTCTATTTTCTCCTTTCAGCTGCTGATCAACTTGCTCTTTTATTTTCAGCAATTCCCTGTTTTTATTTCAGATTTCCAAAAGTTTGTAGTTTTGTTTTCCTTCCATCTGTCGTCTTATCAGATAGGATCCTATTTACACCGAGTCCTGGGACAGGGATAAATTATAAACAATTTTACAACACCAAGCTATAGTCCAGCAATTTTATTTTAAATTCACAAGCTTTCGGAGGCTTCCTCCTTCCTCAGGTGAACGTTGTTGGAAGGAGGAAGCCTCCGAAAGCTTGTGAATTTAAAATAAAATTGCTGGACTATAACTTGGTGTTGTAAAATTGTTTACAATTGTCAACCCCAGTCCATCACCGGCATCTCCACATCAGGGATAAATTAGGTGTTGATTCATCTGCTACAATCAGTAATAAGTCATTTCAGTCCGGGTGCAGTCAAGGAATTCTGAAACCAGTCCGCAGAGTGTCAATTTGGAGCCCATCGCAGAAAGTGGCTGCTACAAATCATGGGGACTGCTCAGTACACCAATCGTCAGACGCTACATAAACCGTTAGATTAGTCATTGACCCAAGAATTGTCATGGTAACTAGGTGAGATTTTTCCCTATCAGCCCACTACTTCAAACAAGTGCAATCTAAAAGAGAGAAAAAAAACAAATGATAGAAATTATAGCGACAGAAACCAATAGGTCTATCCTGCTGCGTCTGCAGGTTCGAGCTCCTCAAATCTACTCTAATCCCATTTCCATGTCCTTTTATCAGCCTCTAGCCTGTGCCTAGGTTCGGTTAATAAAGGTTTTAGGCCGAGTAAAAGAGAGAAAACAAAAGACTTTAATTTATATTACGCATCTCACAGTCTCAGGATGTCCCAAAGAGCTTTTCGGCCAATGAAGTATTTTTGAAGTGCATATTTACTGTTGTAATGTAGGAAATGCAGCAGCCAATTTGCGCACAGCAAGGTCCCACAATGTGATAATGACCAGATAATCTGCTTTTTAGTGATGTTGGTTAAGGGATAAATATTGGCCAGGACACCGGGGAGAACTCCCCTGATCTTCTTTGAAATAGTGCCATGGGGTCTTTTTACCTCCACCTGAGAGGGCAGATGGGGCCTTGGTTTAACGTCTCATCCAAAAGCCGGTACCTCCGATAGTGCAGCACTCCCTCAGTACTGCACTGAAGTGTTTTGGAATCATAGAATGATACAGCAGAGGAGGCCATTCTGCCCATTGTGCCTGTGCCGGCTCTTTGAAAGAGCTATCCAATTAGTCCCACTCTCCCTGCTCTTTCCCCATAGCCCTGCAAATTTTTTCCCTTCAAGTATTTATTTAATTCCCTTTTAAAAGTTACTATTGAATCTGCTTCCACTACACTTTCAGGCAGTGCATTCCAGATCATCACAACTCGCTGGGTAAAAAATGTTTCCTCATGTCGCCTCTGCTTCTTTTGCCGATCACCTTAAATCTGTGTCCTCTGGTTACCGACACTTCTGCCACTGGAAACAGTTTCTCCCCCTTATTTACTTTATCAAAGCCCTTCATGATTTTGAACACCTCTATCAAATCTCCTCTTAACCTTCTCTGCTCTAAGGTGAACAACCCCAGCTTCTCCAGTCCATCCACAAAACTGAAGTCCCTCATCCCTGGTACCATTCTAGTAAATTTCCTCTCTGAGGCCTTGACATCCTTCCTAAAATGTGACGCCCAGAATTAAACACAATACTCCAGCCGGGGCCTAAACCGTGTTTTATAAAGGTTTAGCGTAACGTCCTTGCTTTTGTACACGATGCCTCTATTAATAAAGCCCAGGATCCCATATGCCTTTTTAACAGCCTTCCCGACTTATCCTGCCACCTTTAAAGACTGAAGACTTGTGCTCCAGAACTAGCTGCGCCTCTAGACAAGCTGTTCCAGTACAGCTACAACACTGGCATCTACTCGACAATGTGGAAAATTGCCCAGGTATGTCCTGTCCACAAAAAGCAGGACAAATCCAATCATCAGCAAAGTGATGGAAGGTGTCGTCGACAGTGCTATCAAGTGGCACTTACTCACCAATAACCTGCTCACCGATGCTCAGTTTGGGTTCCGCCAGGACCACTCTGCTCCAGACCTCATTACAGCCTTGGTCCAAACATGGACAAAAGAGCTGAATTCCAGAGGTGAGGTGAAAGTGACTGCCCTTGACATCAAGGCAGCATTTGACTGAGTGTGGCACCAAGGAGCCCTAGTAAAATTGAAGTCAATGGGAATCAGGGGGAAAACTTTCCAGTGGCTGGAGTCATACCTAGCACAAAGGAAGATGGTAGTGGTTGTTGGAGGCCAATCATCTCAGCCCCAGGGCATTACTGCAGGAGTTCCTCAGGGCAGTGTCCTAGGCCCAACCATCTTCAGCTGCTTTATCAATGACCTTCCCTCCATCATAAGGTCAGAAATGGGGATGTTCGCTGATGATTGCACAGTGTTCAGTTCCATTCGCAACCCCTCAAATAATGAAGCAGTCCGAGCCCGCATGCAGCAAGACCTGGACAACATCCAGGCTTGGGCTCATAAGTGGCAAGTAACATTCGCACCATCCCAAGTGCCAGGCAATGACCATCTCCAACAAGAGAGAGTCTAACCACCTCCCCTTGACATTCAACGGCATTACCATCGCTGAATCCCCCACCATCAACATCCTGGGGGTCACCATTGACCAGAAACTTAACTCGACCAGCCATATAAATACAGTGGCTACAAGAGCAGGTCAGAGGCTGGGTATTCTGCGGCGAGTGACTCACCTCCTGACTCCCCAAAGCCTTTCCACCATCTACAAGGCACAAATCAGGAGTGTGATGGAATACTCTCTACTTGCCTGGATGAGTGCAGCTCCAACAACACTCAAGAAGCTCGACACTATCCAGGACAAAGCAGCCCGCTTGATTGGCACCCCATCCACCACCCTAAACATTCACTCCCTTCACCACCGGCGCACTGTGGCTGCAGTGTGTACCATCTACAAGATGTACTGCAGCAACTCGCCAAGGCTTCTTCGACAGCACCCCCCAAACTCGTGACCTCTGCCACCTAGAAGGACAAGGGCAGCAGGCACATGGGAACAACAGCACCTGCACGTTCCCCTCCAAGTCACACACCATCCCGACTTCGAAATATATCGCCGTTCCTTCATCGTCACTGGGTCAAAATCCTGGAACTCCCTTCCTAACAGCACTATGGGAGAACTTTTACCATACGGACTGCAGCGGTTCAAGAAGGTGGCTCACCACCACCTTCTCAAGGGCAATTAGGGATGGGCAATAAATGCTGACCTTGCCAGCGATGCCCACATCCTTTGAATAAATAAACAAACACTCAGGTGAGTGTGCTACCCACTGAGCTACAGCTGACACCTTGAGTACAGGGTTATCCGCGTGTGGTAAAATACCACCAATCAAAAAATCTTGTTTTTTTTTAAGGTTATTTAATTATTCTTTCTGGACACTCAGCATGTGTCACTGACTTTCTACCATTCAATGCGCCTGAGCTGTTGTGACAAGCAGTGTGAGATTTCCAGTTTTTGCACCCTTTCATTTTCATGTGATTAGGAAAAACATTAGTAAGGAGATGTGGACGATGAATAACTGGAAGATCATGGGAGGAGGAGAGGGTGGTTAAAGGGGCTAGAATCAAATCTCTATGTCTTCCGCAGACAGGATAGCAGCCTGGCCTTTCACTTCAAAGACCTAGATTCAAATCCAGTGCAGACTGATGGCATGAAAGACTCCCCCCTGTCTGCTGTAAGCATCCAAAGTGAATTGAGTTTGAATCATTTCCATTCAATTCTAAGTGGTGATGGCTCTACATCTTATATCCACCTGCAATTTGTCACTAATTAGCACTAGGTAGGTCTTCTCACTGATAGAGTACCCAGGCATGGCTGGTGTGGAAAAGCCGAGGTCGCGATGAGGGAGACATAGAATTAGATTGAATTTACAGCACAGAAACAGGCTGTGCGGCCCAACTGGTCCATGCCGGTGTTTATGCTCCACACAAACCTCCTCCCTCCCAACTTCATCTAACCCTTTCAGCATATCCTTCTAGTCCTTTCTCCCTCACGTGTTTATCCAGCTTCCCCTTAAATGTATCCACGCAATTCGCCTCAACTACTCCTTGTGGTATCGAGTTCTACGTTTTAACCACTCCCTGGGTAAAGAAGTTTCTCCTGAATTCCCTATTGGATTTATTAGTGACTATCTGATATTGATGACCTCTAGTTTTGGATTCCCCCACAAGCGGAAACATTTTCTTTACATCTACAACAACAACTTGCATTTATATAGCGCCTTTAATGTAGTAAAATGTCTATTAAACCCCTTCATAATTTTAAAGCCTCTATTAGGTCACCCTTCAGCCTTCCATCTTCTAGAGAAAAGAGCCCCAGCCCATTCAGTCCTTCCTGATAGTTATAACCTCTCAGTTCTGGTATCATCTTTGCAAATATTTTTTGCACCTTCTCAGTGCCTCTATATCCTTTTTATAATTTGGAGACCAGAACTGTTCACAGTACTCCAAGTGTGGTCAAACCAAGGTTCTATAACAACAACAACAATTTATATAGCCCCTTTAACAGAGTAAAATGTCACAAGGCGCTTCACAGGAGTGTTATCAGACAAAAACTGACACTGAGCCACATAAGGAGGTATTTGGGACAGGAGAGGTTGGTTTTAAGGAGCATCTTAAAGGAAAGAGAGGTAGAGAGGTTTAGGGAGGGAATTCCAGATCTTAGGGCCTAGGCAGCTGAAGGCATGGCCGCCAATGGTGGAGCGATTAAAATCGGGGATGCACAAGAGGCCATAAGTTTAATATAACTTCTCTGCTTTTCAATTCTATTCCTCTAGAAATGAACCCGTGCTTTGTTTGCATTTTTTTGGCCTCGTTAACCTGCACGGCTACTGTTAGTGATTTGTGAATAAGAACATAAGAACATAAGAAATAGGAGCAGGAGTAGGCCAATCGGCCCCTCGAGCCTGCTCCGCCATTCAATAAGATCATGGCTGATCTGATCCTAACCTCAAATCTAAATTCATGTCCAATTTCCTGCCCGCTCCCCGTAACCCCTAATTCCCTTTACTTCTAGGAAACTGTCTATTTCAGTTTTAAATTTATTTAATGATGTAGCTTCCACAGCTTCCTGGGGCAGCAAATTCCACAGACCTACTACCCTCTGAGTGAAGAAGTTTCTCCTCATCTCAGTTTTGAAAGAGCAGCCCCTTAATCTGTAACCTTAGATCCCTCTGCTCCTCTACCTCATTTAGACTCTTATTTTCCAAGGAGTATGTGGCCTCCTTATTTCTTCCAGCAAAATGCACCACCTCACACTTGTGTATATTAAAATTCATTTGACATTTACATGCCCATTCTGCAAATCTATTCCAGCAGAGGAGAGAGAACTTTACTCTACCTCCTATACTTGACCTTAGGAGTGTTTGATACTGGCACTGTATGGCAGAAATAGCAAAGTTGTTCTAATCCCCAGCGCTGACATCTTTCCCCTTGCTCGACATAAAGAAACTTCACCCCAAAGATATAAAAACAGAGAATCCTGTAATCCTGTACAGCAGGCTCGCGATCTGACAACAATTCAATTTACGCAATGACAGCTTGTTTTAAGAGTCCCGGAATCTAAAATGCTTTTCCTGTGAAAGCTTTTGTTTCTCTGAGTGCTGCTCTAATTGCAAGATTCAGTCACACTTAAGCAATAAAAACGTTCAATAATCCAATTTTTAAGGAAGATTTGGTGTCAGCTGATGGCAGCCAGCCCAGCGGGTACGATAAAGCGACGGCTGTCTGAACTGGGACGAACCCGATCAATCCGCTATCTGAAACGCTTTGGGGCGGCGTAGGCCGGGAAACGAGCGATGGGGCGGAATTTGATGGAACCGAAGGCCTGCAGAGATAGCAGCGAGGAGAGTACACGCAGCGGGCCTGTTTAGTGTGCAGGTGCGTAAACCTCAATAAATAAATAAAACGTTAAGATAACTCAGGAAAGACTGGAAATATACAACGTCTCAAACAATATATGAAAGGGAAAATCATAATATCATATAGCACAGACGGAGGCCATTCGGCCCATCGTGCCTGTGCTGGTTCTTTGAAAGAGCTATCCAATTGGTCCCGCTCCCCCAGCTCTTTCCCCAAAGCCCTGCGAATTTTTTTCCTTTTTAAGTACATAGATCCGATTCCCTTTTGAAAGTCACTGTTGAATTTGCTTGTACCACCCTTTCAGGCAGTCCGTTCCACATCAGGTTAATGTTTGGGTGCGGACCCTTCATCCCAACTGGGGCACAAACACATATCATGAGGAAGGATGGAACGGAACTTCTTCAGGCCAGCAGCACGGGCGGAACACAGCTTGAGGGTGTGAAGGGAGGGTTTAGGATCGGCGCAAGGAAGCATTTCTTTGCACATTGTGATCTGCAGATTGATCAGGTTACCAGTAAGGGTACACTGACCAGGACATTGGGTTCATTTACAAAACAGATTGATGCTATAATGGGAAGGCTGCGGCATTGGTATTCCGGAAGGATGAGATCAAATGGGATGAAGGGCCTTCGCCGACGAGAGGGTGGCAGCCAGTCAAAGTTCACCAGTTGGTCAGTTCTGATGAACAAATCCACCCAAAAAAAAATACCATCCTGTCTTTCCTTTTGTCAGACACTGACTGGTCTGTTGTGCATTTCCAACATTTTGTGTTTAATCCTAGCTATCCCAATATTCTTTTTCTCCCCCGTTTGGGTCTCTGTATTACACAGCAGAACGAGCGGTACTATAGAGACTGGCTACCCTGGTGCAGAGTGTAAAAGGAGGGAAGCACGGAGACCGGTCTCCGACATAGGATCAAAAATTCCAACAAATAAACAAAAGTCCTGCAAACTGAAGAAAGGATGGTTTCTTCAGGGCAATATTCAGATCAATCTGGTCACAGATACAGATCGACCAGTCATTTTTAAAAAAGAATTTGTTCTGGGGTCGCGGGACGCTTTTAGTGCCCAGCCCTAGCTGTCTTCTTCTCGTGATTAGTTTGCACAACTGCGTGGCTTGCTGGGCCACTTCAGAGGGCAGTTAAGGTCTCAATGGAAAGGAAAAACAGATGGGGTGCAAAATGGGCTTAAAACACTCCCCCTACACTTTCCCCAAAGCAAATTTTACCTTTTCAAGTATTTATCCAATTCCCTTTTGAAAGTTACTATTGAATCTGCTTCCACCACCCTTTTCGGCAGTGCATTCCAGATCATCACAACCTCATCTCCTCTCTTGTTCTTTTGCCAATTATCTTAAATCTGTGTCCTTTGGTTACCGACCCCTCCTACAAGTGGAAACAGTTTCTCCTTATTTACTCTATCAAAATCCTTCATAATCTCCCTTTAACCTTCTCTGTTCATAGAGGAAGCAGGCCGGACCGGGGTCCTGCTCCAGGTCTCGAATAAACGGAACAAACAGAAGGGGGCCTAGCATGAAATCTTGGGGTACTGCAATAGTAGTCAAACCCCACTGGAAACCACCCCACTTAAAAACACCATTTGCCTCCAGTCACTTAGCCAATTTGTGATCTGACTTGACCATATCTTCCTTCACACCATGGGATTTAATTTTAGCTCCGTTCCTCACGAGGCAATTTTATCAAAGAGCTTTTTGGAAATCCAGGCAGATGATGTTGACCAGATCTCCCTAATCTCCGCTTTAGTGGCTTCTTCCAAAAACTGGATCAGACTCATCAAACATGACCTATTATTTTCTGCAGCTGTGTTGGGTATCCCTTATCAAGCCCGAGTGTTGTAAGTGATCATTAACAGCCTCCTTAAAGACACTTTCCATTAACTTCCCTGCCACTGAGGTTAAACTCACCAGTCTATAGTTGCCAGGTTGTGATTTTAATCCTTTTTTTCCCCCAGATAAAGGCACCACATGCATCTTGTGGCAGTTGCCCTTTTCCCAGTGAACACATTTACGAGGGTATTACTCACAACCTCTGCCATTTCCTTCAGTACATTAAATCTGGCCCTGGTCTTTTTTCCAACCCTGAGCCCCGTTAATTTAGCTTGTACCGTTTCCCTTGAGATGAGCAAGTAGCCCATTCAGTTTTTTCTGTTATACAAGGGGCAGATCCAACCTTCTCACAGCTAAAACCATATACAAAGCATCTGTTCAACCCCTCTACTATGCCCTTGTTACCATTTATAATTCTGCCTGAGTGACCCTGCAATCGTCCCATTTGTTCTTTAACTTACCTCTCACTCCTATTTTGTCCATTATTTTGACTCTTTTCCACTCTCCTCCTTTCCAGATAAATTTGAATTTACCTAATCCAGGCCAACATTTATCCCCCAACCTAAAAAATAGCAAATGATCTGGTCATTATCTCATTGCTGTTTGTGGGATCTTGCTGTGTGCAAATTGGCTGCCATGTTTCGTACATTACAACAGTGACTACACATCAAAAGTACTTAATTGGCTGTAAAGCGCTTTGGGATATCCTGAGGTCGTGAAAGATGCTATATCAATGTAAGTTTGTTCTTTCTTTTAATACTTTTTTTTGTTAGCGCCAATTGCCTTTTATGCTTTTCCCTACCTGAAAGACGCATTTTATATGCCTTAAAATACCTCTTTTTGAGGGCAAATTGACAGACTAATTCTCCAAGAAGCCATTGTAGCTTTCTCTTGTATATTCTTTTCCTCCTCAGAGATCTTTTTAGGATTTGCCTTTGCCTGTTGTAATCATCCTCTCCCGTTTAACCACCATTAGATCTTTCTTAATTTCTGTAAACCCAACCTTTTTAAAATGCAGCATCAGCATTTCTAGTAACCCTAAACTTGCTATAGCCCCCTATTTGAATTCTTACAATGGAGTGTCCTGAATCAGCAAGATACTCCCTGCTTCAGGTCACCTATCAGCTGAGGCTCATTACTGAATGTCAAATGCAAGATATTGGGGTATAAATTCACCTTCGTAGCACCGCAAAACTGGCGATAGCGAATTGGCAGCCTGTTTTGCACCCTGCCTGATTTTCTTCAAAACCTCAAGATGAATTTATTCCCCACAGGCTAAAGAAGCAATCACAGATTGAATCCAAAAATGTAACTGGAGGCCTCGCCTCTCTTTAGGGTTGCCAACTCTGGTTGGACGTATTCCTGGAGGTATCATCATATCACCCCATCGCCTCCAACCGCCCGGCCCCACGCTCCCGCCATTGGTCGCCCGACATGTCCACCCTCACAGCGTCCCACGCCAATTGGAAAGTGAACGGACTCTTTGTTATGCGGTTGGATGATTCTTGACTGTCAGTCAAATAACCTTTCTTCCCCCATCTCCAATATTTTTATAACTAATAAATGAAAGTGTTCAAAGAAAATGAAAGAAAAAACATTTTTTTTTAAAAGTGCCCCTATGATTTTTCTCCAGGGTTGCTGTAAGCAGTACCCAGGAGATTAATCTTTAATTCCTGGAGACTCCAGGACAATCCTGGAGGGTTAGCAATCCTGGCTCTCTTGTACCTGCTCTTCATTTGTCTACCTGGCAAGTAGACAATTGAAATCTCACCAACCAGATGAAATCCCAGCACTACCTACCTTCTCTTCACTGGCTACCTTAAGCATTTGATTATACAACCGCAGAACTATTCCTGCCCTCTTGGGTCGGTGGTCTATAGGACAGACCTAGAAGCAGTCTGATATTTGTGATGAACTCCAGTTGGAGCCAGAGAGCCTCCCCGGTATATCCTCCACTTTCAATGTCACCTCGAGCCACTGCTTTCATTCCTTTTCTAACACGGTGGACACTCCACCACCACCATCTCCCACCTATCGGATCCTTTCGAAACAACGTTAAGGTGCAATAAATTCTGATCCATCCTCAGCTTGGGGTTTTCAGTAGCAGCGTAAAGCTTTAGATCTGTCAGTTTATTCCTAGTTCTTCTCGGGCTTGCCAAAGGTTGCACAGACTCTTCCCTTGAGTATAGAAGATTAAGGGGTGATCTAATTGAGGTGTTGAAGATGATTAAAGGATTTGATAGTGTAGCTGTAAAGAAACTATTTCCTCTGGTGGGGAGTCCAGAACAAGGGGGCAAAATCTTAAACTTAGAGCTAGGCAGTTCAGGGGTGATGTCAGGAAGCACTTCTTCACACAAAGGGGAGTGGAAATCTGGAACTCTCTCCCCAAAAAGCTGTTGAGGCTGGGGGTCAATTGAAAATTTAAAAACTGAGATTGATAGATTTTTTGTTAAGCAAGGGTATTAAGGGTTACGGAACCAAGGTGGGTAAATGGAGTTAAGACACAGATCAGCCATGATCTAGTTGAATGGTGGAACAGGCTCAAGGGGCTAACGGTCTACTCCTGTTCCTATGTTCCCATGGCACGATAACAAAATGTTATTTTGTCCCCTGGTCAGATCAAGTTTAAAAGGAACCCTGAGTGCTTCCTGGCAGCAAACAAAGTTATGCTCTACTCAGTGTTGTTAAACAAGTACAAGTGGGAACGAGGGCAGGATACAGGTTCATATGACAGAAAGAATTCAGTCTGTTTATATTAAAGTGACTTCTCGAACATTGGGTTTCCGGTATTTACAAATAGCGTTGTTAGATTGTCAGTCCACAAAGTTGTCCAAATGGAGTGTGCGAAACTCAAGCAGATGTACGGGGCATGAGCCAAGCTTTCCTGTGCCATATATTGAGGCGGAGCAAGGAATTACGAGCAGAGCGAAACCGCATTGGTCCCCTGGGTGGAGTATCAGCTGTGCCAACACAAAGCCCAGTCTGCGAACATTCAGCAGCGGTATGCAGTTGTGTTTAGATTACAATTGTACCATAATCAACGGTGAACTATTTCTTGATCCTCATGGCCTGGAATGTCATTGAAACCAAGGGCCGGACAAGGCCTTCAAATAACGTTGACACTTTGCAAACCCCACTGCATCCTGAGCAGTGTTCTTTAGTGGTCAGTTCCTGCAGGTGGTCAGGTCCTGCTGCCTGTAACCTAACTCGCACCATATAGAAACATAGAAAATAGGAGCAGGAGTAGGCTTTTCAGCCCTTCGAGCCTGCTCCACCGTTCAATATGATCATGGCTGATCCTCTATCTCAATACCATATTCCCGCTCTCTCCCCATACCCCTTGATGCCTTTTGTGTCTAGAAATCTATCTAGCTCCTTCTTAAATATATTCAGTGACTTGACCTCCACAGCCTTCTGTGGTAGAGAATTCTACAAGTTCACCACCCTCTGAGTGAAGAAATTTTTTCTCATCTCAGTCCTAAATGTCCTACCCCATATACTGAGACTGTAAGCCCTTGTTCTGGACCCCCCAGCCAGGAGAAACATCCTCCCTGCATCCAGTCTGTCTAGCCCTGTCAGAATTTTATATGTTTCAATGAGATCCCCTCTCATTCTTCTAAACTTAAGTGAATACAAGCCTAGTCGACCCAATCTCTCCTCATACAACAGTCCTGCCGTCCCAGGTATCAGTCTAGTGAACCTTTGCTGCACTCCCTACATGGCAAGTATAGCTTTTCTTAAGTCCCATTCATCCATCAACCACTGGGCTCGCCGACCTACATTTGCTCCCAGTCTGGCAACTCGTTGATTTTAAAATTCTCACCCTTGTTTTCAAATCCCTCCATGGCCTCTCCCCTCCCTATCTCTGTAACCTCCTCCAGCTCTACAACCCTCTGAGTTCTCCGTGCTCCTCCAATTCTGGTCTCTTGTGCATCTCCGATTTTCATCGCTCCACCATTGGCGGCCGTGCCTTCAGCTGCGTAGGCCCTAAGCTCTGGAATTCCCTCCCTAAACCTCTCTGCCTCTCTCTCCTCCTTGAAGAAGCTCCTTAAAACCTACCTCTTTGACCAAGCTTTTGGTCACCTGTCCTAATATCTCCTTATGTGGCTCAGTGTCAAATTTTGTTTGATAATGCTCCTGTGAGGCCAGAATGCCAAACCTGCCAAATGTTCTGACTTCACAATGACAAGCAAGAAAACCATTCATTTTCTGGATTTTGACACTGAGAGTACCACAAGTTAATTACATGCTTAGAATTCACATCATAGAACAGGCCGTTCTGCCCAACTGGTCTATGTTGTTGTTTATGCTCGACACAAGCCTTCTCCCACCTTATTTTATCTAACCCTATCAGCATATCCTTCTATTCCTTTCTTCCTCATGTGTTTATCTAGCTTCCCCTTAAATGCATCTATTCTATTCACCTCAACTACTCCATGTGGTAGCAAGTTCCACATTCTAATCACTCTCTGGAAAAATAAGTTTCTCCTGAATTCCTTATTGGATTTATTCGTGACTTTCTTACATTTATGACCCCTAGTTTTGAATTCCCCCACAAGTGGAAACATCTTCTCTACGTCTACCCTATTAAACCCTTACATAATTTTAAAGACCTCTATTAGATCATCCCTCAGCTTTCTCCTTTCTAGAGAAAAGAGCCCCAGCCTATTCAGTCTTTCAGTCTTTTCTACATTTGTTCTCAGCTCAACTAACAATCAGACAGCAGGTTGTTACCACAACAGTAGGAAGACGAGTCAGAAGTTGTCAGCCTCCAGCTTTGGTCTCTACTTGTGGATTGGCAAAATATTTGCTGCCATTCACCCCAGAGGGATAATACAATCAACAGACAATTGAAAGAGATGGACTGTGGTACAACCATCTCCTCAGGCAGGACTAAGAGAATCCAAGTATCTGTGCCAGCTGGCCCATTAGCTCCACCAAAACCAATGAGGCGAATTTCTTCGGGGCTTCTTTTGTGCCGCCGCCGTGCTTCAGCTGAAGTTAAGTTGGAAGAGCCTCCCCTCTCAGAGCACCATACCAAGTAGAACATGAGAGGTGACACCAGGCTGCCCAAAAAACAAGCTCCAGAGATGCAGCCAGTAACGGTTCCCTGCCAGGTGCAGTTATGTGGTGTTGACATAGTCACCTGGGTGAGGATGATTGTCATGGGCATGTAGGGGCAAAGAAGCCTAATGTCTTGTCATGTGGTCGGATGGGTAGTTGTTTGAGGGAATGTCTCTTTATTGGCAAGCTGGGCGAGAAGGGGGATGTCAGAGGTAGGCATTGTCTCACAGAAGACAAGACATCAGATGATGATGTGATGGGATGCCTCTTGAATCTCCTTTGCTCCATCCTCTGCTGCTCCTCCACCTTCGCCATGATAATGGCGTACAAGAGCATGTCTAAGAGTAATACCACACCTGCTCCCGAGAAGGTCCGATTGGGAGTAGAGGGTGGGGAGTACAAAAATCTGCCGGTGCTCTGGGACCCTGGCCCCTCTACTCTCATGGTCTCTATCACAGACAAGGCCATCTTCACACCACTTCCTTGTATCCCTCACTGCCCACATCCCTCTAACCCCTTCTAATTTCACTTCCTTTTTTCATCCGTCCCTGTCAAAACTCTTCCTCACGTCACCCACAACTGCAGTGTAAATTCCCAACTGCCTGGCCTTTGGCTCTCCATTTGCCATCATACTTCCGCAGCTGTTGATTTGCTCAACCATTCCCTGACTTCCACCTTTGAAGCCCATATCTCCAGATTATCATTTACTCTCTTCCCATCCCAGTCGATTCCCCCACGATGGTGCCCACTTTTCTCCCCTGAAGCCCAAGGGGTGCTTACTTGAGAATATCTGGTGCACAACTGGTTTAGCCATCCATCGCCAGATCTGGCTGGGTCACATCAGGTGCAAACAGACATCACGCTCCTCAGCTAAAACCGCCTACTACTCCATGATCATCCTGGAGAGCAAAGATAACCCTTTGCTTCTTTTCTCCACTGCCAACCTTCAGCCCGTAAACCCCTCCACCCTCATCTCCAACCACAAGTTCGAGGAACTCATGGACATCTTCAACACGAAGATGGAGATCATCCATTCAGCTGCCGCAGCTGCTCCTCTTCGCCCTCCAGCCTCCCTCATACCCTAGCCATGAATCCGTCTCTCTCTACTTTCGCTCCCATTTCCCCTCATGCCCTCTCTGTCCATGAGACCCACCTACAGCTCCCTTGACTACATTTTGACTAAACTGCCGACCGCCCAACTACCCTACCAGAACGCCATTCTAGCTGACACTGTAAACGGTTCCCTTTCCTCAGGTACTGTCCCTCTCCCTTTCAAATCTGCCATCATCACCCACTTCCTCAAAAAAAAACTCCCGTGGTTCCTCTATCCTTGCAAACTACTGCCCTATCTCCAACCTCCCTTTCTTCTCTAAAGACTTTGAACATGTTGGTGCCTCCCAAATCTGTGCTGCCTTTCCTGCAATGTCCTGTTTGAATCTCTCTAATCAGGTTTCTATCCCTGTCACAGCACCGAAACAGCCTTAATCAAAGTCACAAATGGCATCCTCTGTAACTATGGCCATGGTGCATTATTCCTCCTTAACCTCTTCGCAGCCTTTGACATGGTTGACCACGCCATCCTCCTCCACTGACCCGCTCAGTGGCACTGTCCTCACTTGGTTCCATTCTTACTTATCTGTTCGTAGCCAGAGCATCTCCAGCCCTGGCTTCTCTTCCCACCCCTGTACTGTCACCCCCCGAGTCTCCCAAGAATCTAACCTTGGCCTCCTCCTTTCCTCACCTACACGCTGCCCCTTCGGGACATCGTCCACAGACACGAGGTCAGCTTCCACCCGTGCGTTAACGACACCCAGTTCGACCTCTCCATTACCTCTCTCGATTTCTCAAGGCTGAGATGGATAGATTTTTGGACTCGAGGGGAATCAAGGGATATGGGGATCGGGCAGGAAAGTGGAGTTGAGGTTGAAGGTCAGCCATGATTTGATTGAATGGCGGAGCAGGCTCGAGGGGCCGTCTGGCCTACTCCTATGTCTTATGTTCTTTCCGCTGCCTCTATATTGTTAAGACTGCTTCTCCGACATTGAGCCTGGGATGAGTCACAATTTCCTCCAACTGAACATTCATACGACCAATCCCATTGTTTTCAGCCCCCGGTACAAACTCCTCACTCTTGCCACTGATTCCATCCCCCTTCCCAGCCGCTCTCTCAGGCTGTTCACAACCTCAGCGCCCTTTATGACCCAAGCTAAGCTTCCAACTCCATATCTTCTCCATCACAAAGAATGCACCTCTGTAACTTCACCTACCTCCGTCTCTACCTTACCCCATCTGATACTGAACCGCTCGCTTTGTCACTTCCAGTCTTCATTAGTCCATTGTTGTCCCTCCCATCCTTCACCCTCCTTCATCCAAACTGCCCGTATCCTTTCCGGCACCATGTCTCCCTCACCCATCACTACTGTCCTTGTCGGCCCACATTGGATCTCGGTCACCAAACCCCTCCAATTTAAAATTCTCATCCTTGTGTTTAAATCCCTTCACAGCATCACCCCTCCTCATCTCTGTAACCTCCTCCAGCCGTACACGTCCCCCACCCCCCGACACTCTTTGTTCCTCCTACTCTCGCTTCTTGCCCATCCCCCCCTTCCCCCACTCTCATTTCACCCCACCAGTGATGGGAGTGCCTTCCACCGTCTAGGCCCATGCTCTGGAATTCCCTCTACGAATGCCTCTGCCTCGCCAGCTCCCTCTATTCCTTTAAGGCCCCGCTCCCAACCCACCACTTTGACCAAGCTTTCAGTCCACCCATACAAATATCTCCATCTTTGGTTCAGTGTGCATTTTTTGAATACACCTCTGTGAAGCACTTTGGGATGTTTTCCTGTGTTAAAGGCAACATATAAATGCATTTCATGTCATTGTAGATGAACGTTGATACAGTACATCCACTACTGTGTGAAAGGAAAATATTTGTTCATCTCTGTTCTCCTTTGGGGATTAACAATTTGATATCCATGTGCTCACATCCTTCAAATATGTGGGTTACATCCTACCCAGCAGCCCTGAGTGCTTTCTCTTTTTGGCATCCGACCATTCCTCGTGGTTTATCCCACCCGTTCTTCAATGAGGAGGCATTTTGTCTGCATACCTAGTCTAACAAACAGCTGAACGAAAAGCCTGCCAAGCCCATTACATGTGGCTCTCGGCACTGCAGCTCAAGCCCATTACTGCAGCGACATGAAAAGAGCATCTTAATCTTGTGCTGATCTCCCCTCCAGATGTATCAACACAGTCGGGAGAACCCCCGCGGAAATGAATGGCGTGGTGTCTTCAGGCTATTCAATTGAGGGCACAGTACTGCCAAGCCAGGTCCTGTACTTGCCCAATGTCCACACATGGGTGTTTCCAACAGGGGTCATTGGACAGGGAACAGCAGTGGGACCCTGGCTACTTTTCTTCTCTCTCACTCAAAGGGACACCAAGGCCAATTGTTGTACCCCTTTTACTACTGTCATTGAAATCAATTAACTCAGTACAGACCAAGGAACTGAACTTTGTCACCATTCTGGTCTGTTTGGCTCAATGTTTAACATGGCTGCAGTGTTATTTAATAATGATTGCCTATATAGTTTCATTTTCACATCTAAATGTTTAAGATGCAAATAAAAAATCCTCTCCACCCATAAATTCCAGCTTGGAATCCTTCTTTGGGTGTAAGAGGAAACTATGGTCATAAAGCTTCAGGGGAAATAGTGAGATTAATTTATAATATATAATCCACAGCACAGCGCAAAAGTGCTCCAAGCCTCTGTACAAGCTCCCCGCTATGTTTTGCTTTTCGTTACAGTCTCTGCCTCAGTCTAGCCTGGTCCACAGTCCATTCATTTCACAGCTGTCAAGGCTTTGGGACAGGAGGTGCCAAAGCAGCACCTGACAACACTCCAGTGGCATTCCTCCCACTGGAGAGAACTTCCTTTGGTGTTGCTGTCAGTCACCTGGAGTGGCAGCGGAACACTAACTTGCTTCCTCTCCAGTTCTGTTCCAGATTTGGGAATTCTATTCCATTCTGAGGCCGCACATTAAGGGATGTTCCTATTTGGGAATCAGGAAGCAAGTTCTCGCAGCAATGTGTAATCCATTCATTAGACAACTGTATACGCCAATTTTGTGATTCTTTGTGGTCACATTTAGGACTACTTCAGGCGAACTATTATATCAAGGAATGGGGGTGTCACTGTACCCCCACAATATGCCAACCATCTTGTTTTCAGTATTGCAAAACAATGTCCCGTTTTTAAGCCACAACAAAAAGCTTAGGAAAGAAAGACCTTGATTTATATATAGCAGCTTGTTACATCTCAAAGCACTTCACATAACAATTAATTACTTTGTTATGAAGGCAAATGAGGTGCTCATATTGTGCAGCTGTTGAGGGGAGAATGTTGGCCAAGGCGACAAAAGAACACTCTCCTCTTAAAGAAGAGCACACATTAAATAGTAGAATCTTTAACATTCCAGTAAAATACAGGACCTTGGCTTAACATCCCATCCAAAGGACAGTGGTGCAGCTCTCCCTCAGTACTGCATGGGGGTGTCAGCCTAGACAATGCTTAAATCCTGGAGTGAGGCATGAACCCACAATCTGATAACTCAGAGACTTGAGTGCTATCAACTGAGCCAATCTAACATTCACTTTGCTTTTTAATGCGCGTGTGGTGATTTCATCCTTGTTAAAACCCTATGAAAATGTCATTTCTCAAAGCCTGAAACACTTCTGTGCTGATTGGTACAGAGGTGAAATAGAGGTCTCCATAATAAGGGCAGCTGTCATCATGCACCATATATATATGGCTGCAGAGCCATTTAGTTTGACATCTCTCGCTGTCGTAATTATCTGTGGTAGCCACCTCCTCAGCAGCCTCGGAGCACAAGGCTTGTGCTGGGCTAAAGTACTTTCTTGTTATAAATAAAGCCTTTTAAAAAAAAAAATTATTGCCTAAAAATAACTTGAAGATTGCACTTGAATTGCTATGGTTTATCAATCAGCAAATCTTTATTGCTATCATGGCTGGCAGTCATCCTCCTCAAGTTCCTTTGTGTACGTTGGTTTGGTGCTTATGACGTGATGTGGAACCTAGCCAATATTAAGCTCTTAAAGAGATTTATGGAAGCAGCGTGGTAAATCCCGGGAATCGAAGGCGAGTCCCGGCAGTCCGCGGCAGGTACCTGGGAGGGCGCGGCAGGTACCTGGGAGGGCGCGGCAGGTACCTGGGAGCGCGCGGCAGGTACCTGGGAGGGCGCGGCAGGTACCTGGGAGGGCGCGGCAGGTACCTGGGAGGGCGCGGCAGGTACCTGGGAGGGCGCGGCAGGTACCTGGGAGGGCGCGGCAGGTACCTGGGAGGGCGCGGCAAATGATGGGATTACATGGCAAGTGCTGGGAGTTCACGGTGAATCCACTTCGTGTCTCAAATGTCTTCAATATACAGGTGGGAATAAAAATAAACAAGCACGTTCTGTAAACTACATTAGCCCATATATTTACACAGGTGGCAGTTTGTAAGTGGAATTCTTTGCCACAAACCGTTGTTGAAACAGAGATAATAGACTATTTTAAAAAGGGAAATTAGTCAGTCGCTTGAAAAAGAGGATTATGAAAGGATACGGGGGTCGATAAAGTGAATGGAATCAATTTGTTGAGATATTGAATATTTCAATATCCTCAACAAATATACATTCCATTGAGGAATAAAAACTCCAGGGGAAAAGTGATCCACCCGTGGTTAACTAAAGAAGTTAAGGATAGTATCAGATTAAAAGAATTGGCCTATAATGTTGCCAAGAAGAGTAGTAAGCCTGAGGATTAGGAGAGTTTTAGAAACCAGCAAAGGACGACCAAAACATTGATAAAAAGGGAGGAAATAGAATATGAAAGTAAACTAGCAAGAAATATAAAATTGGATTGTAAGAGCTTCTACAAGTATGTAAAAAGGAAGACAGTAGCAAAAGTAAATGTTGGTCCCCTAGAGGCTGAGACAGGAGAAATTATAATGTGGAATCAGGAAATGGCAGATGTGTTAAACAAATATTTTGTATCTGTCTTCACAGTAGAAGATACAAAAAACATACCAGAAATAGTGGGGAACCTAGGGTCTAATGAGAGTGAAGAACTTAAAGTGATTAATATCAGTAGAGAAAAAGTTCTTGAGAAACTAATGGAACTAAAAGCCAATAAATCCCCTGGACCTGATGGCCTACATCCGAGGGTTCTAAAAGAGGTGGCTGCAGAGATAGTGGATGCATTGGTTATGATCTTCCAAAATTCCCTAGTTTCTAGAACAGTCCCAGCAGATTGGAAGGTAGCAAATGTTACCCCACTATTCAAGAAAGGAGGGAGAGAGAAAACAGGGAACCACAGGCCAGTTAGCCTGACATCAGTCGTCGGGAAAATGCTGGAATCCATTATTAAGGAAGTGGTAACAGGGCACTTAGAAAATTATAATATGATTAGGCAGAGTCAACATGGTTTTATGAAAGGGAAATCATGTTTGACGAATCTATTAGAGTTTTTTGAGGATGTAACTAGCAGGGTAGATAAAGGCAGAACTATGGATGTAGTATATTTGGATTTTCAAAAGGCATTCGATAAGGTGCCACATAAAAGGTTGTGACGCAAGATAAGGGCTCATAGGATTGGGGGTAACATATTAGCATGAATTTAGGATTGGTTACCAGACAGAAAACAGAGAGTAGGGATAAACGGGTCATTTTCAGGTTGGCAGGCTGTAACTAGTGGCGTACCGCAAGGATCGGTGCTTGGGCCTCAGCTATTTACAATCTATATTAATGACTTAGATGAAGGGACCGAGTGCAATGTATCCAAGTTTGCTGACGATACAAAGCTAGGTGGGAAGGTAAGCTGTGAGGAGGACACAAAGAGTCTGCAAAGGGATATAGACATGTTAGGTGAGTGGGCAAGAAGGTGGCAGATGGAGTATAATGTGGGGAAATGAGAGGTTATTCACTTTGGTGCGAAGAATAGAAAAACAGAATATTTCTGAAATGGTGAGAAACTATTAAATGTTGGTGTCCTCGTACAAGAAACACAAAAAGCTAACGTGCGGGTACAGCAAGCAACTAGGAAGGCAAATGGCATGTTGGCCTTTATTATAAAGGGGGTTGGAGTACAAGAGTAAGGATGTCTTACTACAATTGTACAGGGCTTTGCCGAGACCTCACCTCGAGTACTGCGGATTGTTTTGGTCTCCTTATCTAAGGAAGGATATACTTGCCTTAGAGGCGGTGCAATGAAGGTTCACTAGATTAATTCCTGGGATGAGAGGGTTGTCCTATGAGGAGAGGTTGAGTAGAATGGGCCTATACTCTCTGGAGTTTAGAAGAAGAGAAGTGATCTCATTGAAACATAAGATGCTGAGGGGGCTTGACAGGGTAGATGCTGAGAGGTTGTTTCCCTGGCTGGAGAGTCTAGAACTAGGGGGCATAGTCGCAGGATATGGGGTCGGCCATTTAAGACTGAGATGAGGAGGCATTTCTTCACTCAGAGAGTTGTGAATCTTTGGAATTCTCTACCCCAGAGGGCTGTGGATGCTCAGTCGTTGAGTATATTCAAGGCTGAGATCGATAAATTTTTGGACTCTAGGGGAATCAAGGGATATGGGGATCGGGCAGGAAAGTGGAGTTGGGGGGTTGAAGATCAGCCATGATCTGATTGAATGGCAGAGCAGGCTCGAGGCCTACTCCTGCTCCTATTTCTTATGTTCTTAGACTAGGCAGCTCATGCAGAAGCACCGGCGCAGACCTGATGGGCCGAATGGCCTGTTTCTGTGCTGTAACATTCTATAAATCCATGGCTATATTTGGTTTTTTCTCCTATCGTTCAATCATTGGTGCAGCTGATAGCTGATCCTCTGATTGTTCTTTATATCAACTGAAGGATTCTTCAGGCCTCTATTGTCTCTCCCAATCTACTCATTCTGCATATTAATAACCTCCCCCATTCATCTCCAACCCAATACTGATAACTCCCGTCGGCAATCATCAACTTCCTTCAGATTGCATAACCTCCACATACACAACATCCATTCTTCTGGCAGGGCAAAAGCTGAATCACTACCTCTAGTCTTCCTCCATGTCCTTCAGTGGGGAAATAAAAATCTTGTTTCTCTAATTTATTCAAAAGATACAGGCCTGACTTTCTACAGGGGTTCTTCCAATTACATAGAATTGGATAGAATATATGGCACAGAAACAGGCCATTCGGCCCAACCGGTCCATGCCGACGTTTATGCTCCACACGAGTCTCCACCCACCCCTCTTCATCTAACCCTATCGGCATATCCTTCTATTCCTTTCAACCCCCCCCCCCCCATGCATTTGTCGATCGTCCCCTTAAAAGCCTGTCCTCCCGTAACTTCAGCCAGAGATCAGCAGAAAGCCCCCCGATGTTACGGCAGGAGATTGAGACAACCTCCACAGAAATTTAGGGCCACAATACCTTCACGTTTCCCACAAATTTAATTTACTCTTTTCCATGATCTCAAAACTCTTTGCCTCCCTTAGTCTCTCCTTCCTCCTACAAGCTAAGTGTGTTTAAAATCAAAGGTTGGCGTCAGTAATTACTACTTCCCGATTTACCTCATCTTCCCTTCTATTCTTTTCAACCATATTGGTGTGTGCACTATGAGCTCGGCCCTTCACTTAAGTGTGCCAATAAGAAAAGAAATTTAAACATTTGCTCTCGTTGTTCCCTCTACCTTATGTTATTCCCCCCACCCTCGCCACACACACACACCTCATTCGTTCTTAATTATAATCTTTAGGTGTTAGGGCATAAAACAATACCTCAATGGGAGAAACTAATGTCATTTGTTGGTCAGGCAATTATATGCCACATAATTCAGGCCGAGAGAGTGCTGCATCATCAGAGATACTATCGTTCCAATGAGAACTTACATTAAGGCCATATCTGCCTGTCCTGATGGTTTGACGGATGTTAAAGATCTTATGACACTACGAGCATTCCTTCCAAAAGCACATTAATTGGTCATCGATCTCACTTTTATTTGTGAGATCTTTCTATGTGCAGTATTTCTAGGCCAAGAGAAGATGCTTCCACTTGTGGGGAGACCAACATTAGGGGTCTTATATAAAAGATAGTTATCAATAAATCCAATAGGGGATTCAGGAGAAACGTCTGTATCCAGAGAGTGGTTAGAATGTGGAACTCGCTAGCACAAGGAGTAGTTGAGGCGAATAGCATAGATGCATTTAAGAGGAAGCTAGATAAACACATGAGGGAGAAAGGAATCAAAGGATACGCTGATAGGGTTAGATGAAGTAGGGAGGGAGGAAGCTCGTGTGGAGCATAAACACCAGCATGGACCTGTTGGGCCGAATGGCCTGTTTCTGTGCTGTACATTCTATGTAGTTCTATGTAAAGGCACGTTATGTATCAGAGGATATGGGGCTTGCTTATAGGAATGGTTCGTAACACCGTACCCCAGTAGAATATCCAGCGTAAAACCCAAAAACAAAACATAAAGGACTTACCACTAGGTTTCCAATCACCATGACCAGCATGAAGACGAGGATGCACAACGGCTGCCCAGCCACCTCCATACACTCCCACATGGTTTCGATCCACTCGCCGCACAGAACCCGAAACACGATGAGGAAAGAGTGGAAGAAGTCGTGCATGTGCCAGCGTGGGAGCGTGCAGTTGTTTGAGAACTTGCCAGGACAGGTTTTGTAGCTTTTGCCAAAGAGTTGCATCCCAACCACCGCGAAGATGAAGACAATGATGGCCAGAACAAGGGTCAAGTTGCCCAAAGCGCCCATCGAATTACCAATGATCTTAATGAGCATGTTGAGGGTGGGCCATGATTTTGCCAGCTTAAAGACTCTGAGCTGTGAAGTAAGATTGGATAAAATACGCATTAGACAATGTGTGACACGCGTTGATTAACTGGGTATAAGTAAGACGCAAAGAACGCGTGGAGTAGAAGGAAAGTTTAATGATTGTTTTTGCATCTCGCTGCTTTGAAGCATGCAACCTTTCAACAAGTCAACCGATGGCAAGAGGTCGATTATCTTCAATCCGATTGCATGTTTAAATGAAAATAATTACATTAGATTCTGTTTATCTGACTGAGTACTGTAGTTCAAAGATAAATTCAATGGTAAATACACCGCCTTATGTGCTACAAAATGATGCAAACTAGAACGGTTCTGGGTTTAAACGCTAGGCTGTGCTGATCTCATCTGGAGCGGCAGTAAAGGCACTAATATTGCAATCGGCTCCCCTGGGCTATTGATGGGGGAGAAAAAAACAAACCAAAGCTCTTGCCCGTGATCGCGACCCAGCGCCTCCTGCTGGAAAGTGCGTAGGCGTCAGGTGAGGTCAGGTTTAGGCTTAGGAATGGTGGGTAGCCTTCCGACATTCACTATCTAAGCTCAAGCATGAAGAACGCCCAATTGGATGAGGGTTATTGCTGTTTATGGGACCCATTAGAAGAGGAGAGAAAATCAGGGAGATAAGAGAACACTTCAACTCAGTATTTTTATGGTGTAAACTGAGCAGCTCACAGTGGCTGGTATAATATTACATTTTGCAACTGATGTGCCCAATCAGAGTTGCACATTAGGAACATCGCTGCACATCCGTTATTCTGTTGGTTTCATGTGTAGAAGTATTAAACCGGTGATACTTGGGAATGCTATTGGTGCCATGATGTGATACTTATACAAGGGACATGCTTCATACAGCCATGGTTAAACTTCACATGTTGCGATACTTATACAAGGGCACTCCATCTGATCAGTCAGTGTTAACCCACACGACATGATACTTAGACCGGGGTACTCTGCCTATTGAACAGGGTGTTAAACCACACAATGTGATCTTTAGACCGGGGTACGCTGACAAGGAAAGAGGTATCTGAAAATCCAAAACAGGAAAACGCAAGGAGGGGATTACAAGCTGAGCTCAATGTATGGAATAAGCTCTTCAATGATGGGTGTCATTGAATTGTGGATCAGCCTGTCACCTAGTAGAGTAAGTATTGACTCTGAAGAAGTAATCCAAAGAGAACTGAATTCATAGTCTAGTAGAGAGGTGATTTGGGAGCAGAAAATGGAAACAGTCAGTTTAGGTGCTGGGGAAGAATCAGAATCAAATATTCATCCAATTCCCTTTAGAAAATTATTACTGAATCTGCTTCCACCGCCCTTTCAGGCAGTGCATTCCAGATCATAACTCGCTGGGTAAAAAAAATTGTCGTCTTCCTCTCGCCTCTGATTTTTTTTTGCCAATTATTTTAAATCTGTGTCCTCTGGTTACTGACCCTCCTGCCAGTGGAAACAGTTTCTCCCTATTTACTCTATCAAAACCCCTAATTATTTAGTAGAGGTGTTCAAAATCGAGGTGTTGGAGTGGGCTGGAGTGCCAGTTCTCATTCCTACAAATTCCTATTTTCTTCGAATTGAGAAACTGTGAGAGGGGTTTAAGACTAGGGATTGCTGCTTTGAAGTTATGCTCCACAGGCAGCTCTGCCACTACTCTGTTATTACATTGGCAGTTGCAAGGAAAGGAAGGCAATAGGTTCCCAGAGGTGACCAAATACTTTGTGGTGACTGGGCATTCAGGCTTCCCACAAATGATATATCAATCTGTGCGCATGGGCTGTTCTGGTAATGATGACTGTCCGAGTGAACTTGAGGCTGGAGTCGATGACACATAGTTAACAGAAGCAAAGGGTGACGCAGTATTAGATTCTATAACCTGTGGGTAGGAGTCAGTAAAACAGGTCATACGACACAAGTAATGCTTTGCTCATTTGGACAGGTTTCAATTAGACGTTATTTGAAAGACAAGAGATCCCAGAGGGAATATGGTTCGTTACTCTAAAAGACAATCACAAATGTTGGAGAGGGTGCAGAGGAGATTTACTAGAATGGTACCAGAGATCAGGGATTTCAGTTATCTGGACAGACTAGAGAATCTGGGGTTGTTCTCCTTAGAGCAGAGAAGAGTAAGGGGAGATTTAATAGAGGTGTTCAAAATTATAAGGGGTTTTGATAGAGTAAATGGGGAGAAACTGTTTCCAGTGACCACAGATTTAAAATAATTGGCAAAAAAACCAGAGGGGAGAGAATGAAGACAATTTTTTTTTAAATACAGCGAGTTGTTAGGATCTGGACTGCACTGCCTGAAAGGGTGGTGGAAGCAGATTCAATAGTAACTTTCAAAAGGGAATTGGATAAATACTTGAAAAGGAAAAATTTGCAGGGCTGTGGGGAAAGAGCAGGGGGGAGTGGGACTAATTGGATAGCTCTTTCAAAAGAGCCAGCACATGAATGGCGGCTTCTGTGCTGTTTGATTCTATGTTATTGCTCATGTTTGCAGTTGTTTTAAGTTAACCCTTTCACTGGCTGGTATCATAAATCATCGACTAGCAGACATCCACTTTCAGTCACGGTGATGTAATAAAGCAGGTGTGTACAGAGCAATTGCCTGACTGGTTACCTTTCCTTTTGAGCTTTAGTGAATGAGATGATGTGCTGTGGAGACTGACCAGTGACAAACAGGACAAACCAGCTACCCTTCCACTTAAAGTCTATTTGGGCATTAGGATATTCCATTCCGATATCTGACATTAACGGAAAATAGGAAAGTTGTGCTCTAGCATCATCGTTGAAAGGGGAAACCATTGCCTTAGGGAAAATTTTATACACATTAGGTCGAAATCGCACTGTGTAAATATCAGAACTAACACATTCTTATGACATTCCTGAGTTAACAATTTAAATAAGACATTAACCTGTTTAAAATAAATTAACCTTCGTTAAAACAACGAACAAGCATGTTTCTCCCCACAATAACTTGCATTTATATAGCACCCTCATCGTAGGAAAACGTCCCAAGGTGCTTCACAGGAGCGTTATCAAACAAAATCTGACGCCCAGCCAAAGAAGGATTAATTAGGATGGGTGACCAAAGGCTTGGTTAAAAGAGGTAGGTCCTTAAAAGAGGAGAGAGAAGTGGTGAGGCAGTGGTTTAGGGAGGGAATTCCAAAGCTGAAAGCACGGCCGCCAGTGATGGTGCGTAGGAAGTAGGAGACGTGTAAGAGGTCAGAGTTGGAGGAGCGCAGAGATCTCGGAGGGTTGTAGGGCTGGAGGAGGTTATGGAGAGGCCACGCGGCAACATGAACATGAAGATGAGAATTTTAAAATCGAGGCGTTGCTGGACCGGGAGCCAATGTAGGTCAGCGAGATCAGGGGTGATGAGTGAACGGGACTTGGTACGGGTTAAGATACAGGCAGCAGAGTTTTGGATGACCTCGAGTTTATGGAGGGTGGAAAATGGGAGGCCGGCCAGGAGAGCATTGGAATCGTCATGTCTGGAGGTAGCAAAAGCATGGATCATATTGCACAGCACAATTTCAACCCAAATGCCATTTCTCATTGCCTGTCAGTCAGAAGTGCCAATAGCAAGTAGATGGACTAAAACTCACAATAATGTAAATGTTCTGGAGCACATTAGGTTTCCTTATTTAACATTGAAATTTATCAAATGAACAATATTAATAACTCCCTTATTAGTTCTTCCTTCCCCATTCATTATTTGCTCGTTCCCTTCCATAGAATCAATATCAGAGTAATTAAAATTCCACAGAATCACTGCTGCGCTCTAGTCTTTGCAAATAATGGTTTCCTGTCGACGTGCCTCTTTCTAAAATGTCAGTAAATAACCTGAACCTTCTTTTTGCTACTGACAAAGTGAGCACAGGAACACTGAGTAATTACCTGCTAACCACTCAACCAGAACAGGTACCACTAAGGTGATTACATCCTTGTGTTAAACCTATTCTTGACTCTAAGTGCTTTGATTTCGACGGGGGGGTGGGGCCTTACTGGTTAACACACTCACGTAAAATCCCTTTGAGTGTTATTTTTAGGCAGGCAGTAATCTGTTCCGACATGAACCAATCCGGAAACTCGAACTTGAATCTACAATCAGATGGTTACTATCGGCACAGAAAATTTTACCTGTTTCTGCCTCTCTCTCTCTCTCTCTCTCGCTCTCTCTCTCTCGCTCTCTCTCTCTGACAGAAAGCAAGAATCATAGAATTTACAACACAGAAAGAAGCCCAATACGTCTGAGCCGGTGCTAATTCTTGAAGCTAAAGTCTAATCCCATTTCTAAACCCTTTTTCTCATATCCTTTATTGTTCCAGTGATAATCACAAGTTCATAAACTCCTTGTTGCCAATTCGTCAACCAGTTTTATGATCTTTCACTGTCTAACTTTTCACAATCTTGAAAACCTCTGTTAGATCTCCTGTAGGGATAAATGGAGTTGAGGTACAGATCAGCCATGAGCTAACTGAATGACGGAACAGGCTCGAGGGGCTGAATTGCCTACTCCTGTTCCTAAGGGGCCTGAGGCCGCTGATAAAACAGTGCCAAAACTGAAAAAAAATTGGGAGGGGTGGAAGGACAGTCAGTAGGTGCAGGAGTGATCCTCTTGGCTTCACACCAGAACTGTGGGGCACTGCCAGCCTGGGCTCTTCCCGTCCCGGGATCATCTCCTCCCCCTCCCAGAAATCAATGCTTGGAACTCTTTTCTTTACCATCTACTCTGCTGCCGTCGCCTCGGCCCAAATTGCTGCCGTTGGAACCTGCGAGCTGCTTCCCGACGGCCAACTGGCGCCGGCTCTGTGGAGACGCGGCCTGGCGCCAAATGCCCAGCACGGAGTGAGCGCTCCGCCGACTTGCCGCCCGTTTCAAACACAAGTCCAATTTCTCACCCAGTGGGGTAGATCCGGACTCTGTGCGTCGGTGCGAAAACGGGTGATAGCGAGTCGGCAGTCCATTTCACGTCTCTTATTTCCATTGAAGTCATTCCATCGCACCATGTTCCTGTCGTGTTGCCGCCCTCCCCACCACCTTTACTTACCTTAACTCAGGCATGGGAGGGACTACTTTACATTGAAAAGTCATTAACTCCCGGGTGGTTCCTGACAGCGGGAGTCGGGGAGTGGCCAGAAGAGGCCAAGGTAAGTCTTTCTGTGGAGTCCCTGTGGGCCAGGAAGAGCAGGAATGTTCTCCCGGGCCTTGGGCCTCCTCTGCGCTGAGCCTGTCATGGGGGTTTTGCTCCGGCCCCACGCCCCTGCTCCCGCTCCACACCCCCGCTGTCCCCGAACGTGACCCCCAGTTAAAATCGACCCCAGTCTATCTGGAAACTCTGAAGAGATTTCACTAAACCAGATAACTTCTGTTGTTGGCGAGAAAATGGAAAACAGAAATATTATGTAAGAAAATTAATTACCCTATAGTTTAGCACAGAAGTTGTGAACTATTTATTATTTTATATTACAGCACAAAAAAGAGCTAGCTAAGCTTTAATACCTGTAGAAACATGTGTTATTGCAACTATTCACTAGTTTCTTTACTGTTTAATAATTTTGTTTGTAAGTTAAAGCCTAAAGTGGAGTGGTGTGTTAATCTGCCACTTTCCAAGGACAGAAAGGATTCTGCGGAGGCACAAGACAGAAACAGAATTACAAGGATGATACTAGAACTGTGAGTTTGTAAGTATCAGGAAAGGCTGAGTAGGCTGGGGCTCTTTTCTCTAGAAAAGAGAAAGCTGACTGTTGATCTAATAGAGGTCTTTAGAATTATGAAAGGGTTTGATTGGGTAGACGTAGAGAAGATGTTTCCACTTGTGGGGGAGACCAGAACTAGGAGCCATAAATATAAGATTGTCACTAATAAATCCAATAGGGAATTCAGGAGAAACGTCTTTACCCAGAGAGTGGTTAGAATGTGGATCTCGCTACCACAAGGAGTAGTTGAGGAGAATAGCACGGATGCATTTAAGGGGCAGCTAGATAAACACATGAGGGAGAAAGGAATAGAAGGATATGCAGATGGAGTTAGATGAAATAGGGTGAGAGAAGGCTCACGTGGAGCATAAACACCAGCACAGACCAGTTGGGCCGAATGGCCTGTTTCTGTGCTGTAAATTCTTTGTAATTCTATGTAGCCAGTAGCTGAAGTAATCTAAAAAAAAGGGTTCTCTTTTCGATATCCTGGGCATGTTATGAATTTTACCAAGATATCAAGGCATGAGAAAAACTCTTAAGGATATGGGGAGTTAGGACTCTGCTGTGGGAGTATAGTCTGAAACATAGAAGTCAATAATATATATTATTTTTTAAAAAAGGACAAAATGGATCTGAAACCGTAACATCTCCCACTCCGCTAACCTGTCCATCTCCTCCTGCAATCCCTGGCACTGATTGTTTGCCTTGCCTCTTAGTATCATCAGCAAACTTTAATATCATTCCTCTTGAGCCTATATCCAAATCATTGATTGTAAATGGGAAAGAAAAAAGTTCCAAGCACAGATTCCTGGGACAGACCGCTGTGTTAATTGTATGATTTATATCAATTAGTGTTAATTGTATTCAGGTGGTGGGTGTCCTTCTTATGGGAGAGGTTGGGTAGGGGATGGTGTGTGTGTGTGTGTGTGTGTGTAAGGGGAATCTCTGTGAATGAAGGTTGGAAGCTACTAAGTACAAGGGCTCTAGTATTCTTTCCTTCACCACATGGCTATCCAATTTTAACACGCTAATCATGACCAATGTAAAAAAAAAACATTTGTTTACTCCTACTTTTTTGCTTTCTGTTCTCTTGCCACCTCTATCTATACAGCTACAGTTCTAGCAATGCCACATGCCTCAACTTTT
This sequence comes from Heptranchias perlo, assembly GCF_035084215.1. Classification (NCBI taxonomy): domain Eukaryota; kingdom Metazoa; phylum Chordata; class Chondrichthyes; order Hexanchiformes; family Hexanchidae; genus Heptranchias; species Heptranchias perlo. Next base: position 156,614,357 of record NC_090326.1, read on the forward strand.
ATAACAAGTCTCTTGTATCGCACTTTATCAAGTGCCTTATGAAAATCCATGTACACTGCATCCACTGCATTCCCTTTATCTATACAATCGCTGAATTCCTCAAACAATGCAATTGAATCAGTCAAGCATGATGTGCACTTTATAAATCCACGCTGACTGTCCCTGATTACCCCTTGCCTGTCCAAGTGTTCACTAATTTCATCCTGTATTACGGACTTCAGAAGTCTAACCACAACTAAGGCAAGACAAACTGCAATTCCCTGGTTTATTCCTTACCCCTTTCTTGAACAGGAGTGTAACATTTTCCAGTCCTTTAATACAAAGATATTAGGACATTATGATTTGTGCCTCCGTTACCTTTTCCCAATCAGTATTCTGGTACATATACCATCTTTTCTACTCTTAGCCCCATTAACTGTTGCCTTTGAATAATTATCATCAGTGGAATAATAGACACGCAGATAGATAGTTAAATTTTTAAAATAAATTTTTGAATCCTGATCTTTCAGTAAAGTTTTTATTTTTTCAGCTGTTTGAAGGTTTCATGCTTATTATGTTTCCAACTGGTGAAATTTTTGATTGCTAGGATCCCAAACTATTGGAAGTTCAGCAGTTTGGACTTTTGATTTTTGTGTACCGGGAGCAAAAATGCCATTTGAACCCATGACCTCTACCACCTAGAAGGACAAGGGCAGCAGACGCATGGTAGCACCATCGCCTCCAAGTTCCCCTCCAACTCCACCCCGACTTGGAAATATATCGCCGTTCCTTCAGGGACGCTGGGTCAAAATCCTGGAATTCCCTATCTAACGGCACTGTGGGAGAACCTTCACCTCACGGGCTACAGTGGTTCAAGAAGAAGGCTCGCCACCACCTTCTCAAGGGCAACTAGGTTTGGACAATAAATGCTGGTCTTGCCAGTGACGCCCACATCCCGAGAATGAATTTTTTAAAAATTAAATGGTACAAATGTTGGAGATAATATGTTAAAATTTATTATTAGCTGGCAGGGGATTTTCTAGGCCCAAACTGTAGAGAAATTATGCAGATGATTTTTTAAATAATTAAATATTATAATTAATTATAATTAATAACCTATATTAAAATTCTGAAAGAGCCTCAATGGCCATGAACACGTTCAAAGGTAAACCCATCTATTGATATGTTAGTTACCCATTTACAGCTGCTCAATGGCGTATTCCATCAACAGAATAGGACATGTTAAAAGGGGACAGAAACACATCCGTATGTTATACAAATGCGTTAGGTTTGTGCACTCAGACCTCTGAAGTGCACTGCAGCTGTAACCTCCATTGCAGGCTGGAGAATTTGATCGGGTCCCCAAACATTGGGCAAGGAATGGGGCCCTGGTGAAAGAGTCACTGCTGGTGACTTTTGCACGAGCGGTTGTCTTCAGGTGGACCAGGCAGCTGTTAAAACTGCCTCCCTGTTGAGTTGCAGCAGGAACAGGATCAGTAGCTGGGACTGACAACATTGGAACAGGAGTAGGCCATTCAGCCCTCGAGCCTGTTCCGCCCATTCGATTAGATCATGGCTGGCTGATCTGCACCTCAACCCAATTTATCCGCCTTTGCTCCGTATCCATTGATACCCTTACCTAATCTACCTATCTCATGCTTGAAGGCTCCAATGGTCCCAACATCCACAGCCTTTTGGGAGTAAGAGTTCCAGATTTCTACTATCATTTGTGTGAAAAACTGCTTCCTGATTTTGCTCCTAAATGGCCACGCTCTAATTTTGAGATTATGTCCCCTCGTTCTTGATTCCCCAACTAGAGGAAATAGTTTCTCTCCTTCTACCCTATCAAATCCTTTTAATGTTTTAAACACCTCAATCAAATCACCCCTCAATCTTTTATAATCAAGCAAATACAAGCCAAATTTATGCAACCTGCCCTCATAATTTAACCCTCTAACTTGTTATATTAATGTTGCTTGGACCTATTTATTTAAATGTAAGGAGTCTTACAACACCAGGTTATAGTCTAACAGGAGGAAAGCTCCGAAAGCTTGTGATTTCAAATAAAACTGTTGGACTATAACCTGGTGTTGTAAGATTCCTTACATTTGTCCACCCCAGTCCATCACCGGCATCTCCACATCGTGCCTATTTATTTAAGATGTGGAGATGCCGGTGATGGACTGGGGTGGAAAAATGTAAGGAATCTTACAACACCAGGTTATAGTCCAACAGTTTTATTTTAAAATCACAAGCTTTCGGAGATTATCTCCTTCGTCAGGTGAGTAGTGAATGAGAGGTTCTCAAATCGCATATCTTATATTAGGCTGGGACACCATCACACCAATCAAAGGTGTCGTTGGTGTTCAGACAGGTTAGCCACGGAAAACAGTAGGTCCCAGTATGCTGAATACACAATGTGTCAAATTACACAGACAGAGAGAACGAGACCCGAAAGGCAGAGAGAGAGAGAATTTCCAGTTGTATTAAAAACAGATAACTTTTTTTTCCCTGCTGGTGGGGTTACGTGTAGCGTGACATGAACCCAAGATCCCGGTTGAGGCCGTCCTCATGGGTGCGGAACTTGGCTATCAATTTCTGCTCGACGATTTTGCGTTGTCGTGTGTCTCGAAGGCCGCCTTGGAGAACGCTTACCCGAAGATCGGTGGCTGAATGTCCTTGACTGCTAAAGTGTTCCCCGACTGGGAGGGAACCCTCCTGTCTGGCGATTGTTGCGCGGTGTCTGTTCATTCATTGTCGCAGTGTCTGCATGGTCTCGCCAATGTACCATGCTCCGGGGCATCCTTTCCTGCAACGTATGAGGTAGACAACGTTGGCCGAGTCACAGGAGTATGAACCATGTACCTGGTGGGTGATGTCCTCTCGTGTGATGGTGGTATCTGTGTCGATGATCTGGCATGTCTTGCAGATGTTGCCGTGGCAGGGTTGTGTGGTGTGGTGGACGCTGTTCTCCTGAAAGCTGGGTAATTTGCTGCGAACGATGGTCTGTTTGAGGTTGGGTGGCTGTTTGAAGGCGAGTAGTGGAGGCGTGGGGATGGCCTTAGCGAGGTGTTCGTCATCATCGATGACATGTTGAAGGCTGCGGCGAACATGGCGTAGTTTCTCCGCTCCGGGGAAGTACTGGACGACGAAGGGTACTCTGTTGGTTGCGTCCCGTGTTTGTCTTCTGAGGAGGTCTATGCGATTCTTCGCTGTGGCCCGTCGGAACTGTCGATCGACAAGTCGAGCGTCATATCCCGTTCTTACGAGGGCGTCTTTCAGCGTCTGTAGGTGTCCATCGCGTTCCTCCTCATCTGAGCAGACCCTGTGTATTCGCAGGGCCTGTCCATAGGGGATGGCCTCTTTAATGTGGTTAGGGTGGAAGCTGGAAAAGTGGAGCATCATGAGGTTGTCCGTGGGCTTGCGGTAGAGTGAGGTGCTGAGGTGCCCGTCTTTGATGGAGATTTGTGTGTCCAAGAAAGAAACCGATTCTGAGGAGTAGTCCATGGTGAGTTTGATGGTGGGATGGAACTTGATGTTATCGTGTAGTCTCTTCAGTGATTCTTCGCCGTGGGTCCATAGGAAGAAAATGTCGTCGATGTATCTGGTGTATAGTGTTGGTTGGAGGTCCTGTGCAGTGAAGAAGTCGTGCTCGAACTTGTGCATGAAAATGTTGGCGTATTGGGGTGCGAATTTGGTCCTCATGGCTGTTCCGTGTGTTTGGGTAAAGAACTGGTTATCGAAGGTGAAGACATTGTGATCCAGGATGAAGCGGATGAGTTGTAGGATGGCGTCTGGAGATTGGCTGTTGTTGGTTTTGAGTACTGAGGCTGTTGCAGCGATGCCGTCATCGTGGGGGATACTGGTGTAGAGTGCCGAAACGTCCATCGTGGTGAGAAGTGTTCCTGGTTCAACTGGTCCGTGGGTGCTGAGTTTTTGTAGGAAGTCTGTAGTGTCGCGACAGAAGCTGGGGGTTCCCTGTATGTTGGGTTTCAGGATGCCCTCGACGTATCCAGAGAGGTTCTCACACATGGTTCCGTTGCCTGATACGATAGGACGTCCGGGTGTGTTGGCTTTGTGTATCTTTGGGAGGCAGTAGAAGTCTCCCACGCGGGGAGTACGTGGGATGAGAGCACGTAGGATGCTTTGAAGGTCTGGATCGAAGGTCTTGATCAGTTTGTTGAGCTGGTGGGTGTGTTCTTTGGTCGGATCTGCGGGTAACCGTCTGTAGTGTTCCTGGTTGTCCAGTTGTCGGTATGCTTCTTTGCAATAGTCCGTTCTGTTCTGTATGACAATGGCTCCTCCTTTGTCCGCTGGTTTGATGACGATGTTGCGGTTGGTCTTGAGAGCGTTGATGGCGTTGCGTTGTGATCGGGTGACATTCTGGACTGTCTTGTGAGTGCGGCTGATGAATCTGGCATTGACGCATCTCCTGACAGCTTGAGCATACATGTCAAGCTTAGGGCAGCGACCCTCCGGAGGAGTCCAGTTTGACTCTTTCTTCTTCGGTTGCTGTACCGCGGATCCCTCTGTCTGCTGTTCCGGATCGTTGATTGTCACACGAGAGGACACCACCCACCAGGTACATGGTCATACTCCTGTGACTCGGCCAACGTTGTCTACCTCATACGTTGCAGGAAAGGATGCCCCGGAGCATGGTACATTGGCGAGACCATGCAGACACTGCGACAACAGATGAACGGACACCGCGCAACAATCGCCAGACAGGAGAGTTCCCTCCCAGTCGGGGAACACTTTAGCAGTCAAGGACATTCAGCCACCGATCTTCGGGTAAGCGTTCTCCAAGGCGGCCTTCGAGACACACGACAACGCAAAATCGTCGAGCAGAAATTGATAGCCAAGTTCCGCACCCATGAGGACGGCCTCAACCGGGATCTTGGGTTCATGTCACACTACACGTAACCCCACCAGCAGGGAAAAAAAAGTTATCTGTTTTTGATACAACTGGAAATTCTCTCTCTCTGCCTTTCGGGTCTCTTTCCCTCTGTCTGTGTAATTTGACACATTGTGTATTCAGCATACTGGGACCTACTGTTTTCGGTGGCTAACCTGTCTGAACACCAACGACACCTTTGATTGGTGTGATGGTGTCCCAGCCTAATATAAGAAATGCGATTTGAGAACCTCTCATTCACTAGTCACCTGACGAAGGAGATAATCTCCGAAAGCTTGTGATTTTAAAATAAAATTGTTGGACTATAACCTGGTGTTGTAAGATTCCTTACATTTATTTAAGCAGTTAGAATGCAAAAATTGGATTAAATTCGTGATTTTTCTGCTGATTTAAATACGACTGGGGTACTTTTCACCTTCACCGCTTGGGAGGTAAACTGGGAGGGCCCACCCATTATAGAACCTGCCACATTTTCATTTCCCTTGACCTCCTCCATATGACCCATTACTAGGTACAATATTAAAACAACAACAACAACAACTTGCCTTTAACATAGTAAAATGTCCCAAAGCGCTTCATAGGAGCGATTATCAAACAAAATTTCACACTGAGCCACATGAGGAGATATTCGGACAGGTGTCCAAAAGCTTGGTCAGAGGTACGTTTTAAGGACCGTGGCAGGGAGCGAAGACAATGGGGGTGATTTTAAACCCCAAGAACGGGTGGGTTGGGTGGGGTGGGAGTTGAAAATAGTTGTTTTTTGAGTCACAACCGCAACATTTTCAGACTTTGCATTCCCAGTGGGAAGCCTGTACTTTTCCGCGCCGAGGTTAAACCCGGAAATAAAGCCGGGTTGCGGTCGTGACCCAAAACACAACTATTTTCAACTCCCACCCGCCCCCCAACCCACACGTTCCTGGGGTTTAAAATCACCCCCAATGGCTTCAGTCTTCCCAATATTTAATTGGAGGAAATTTCTGCTCAGCTAATACTGGATACTGGACAAGCAGTGTGACAAATCAGAGACAGTGGAGGTGTCGAGGGAGGTGGTGGTGAGGTAGAGCTGGGTGTTGTCAGCGTACATGTGGAACCTGACTTTGTGTTTTCGGATGATGTCGCCGAGGGGCAGCATGTAGATGAGAAATAGGAAGGGGCCAAGGATAGATCCTTGGGGGACTCCAGAGGTAACAGTGCAGGAGCAGGAAGAGAAGCCATTGCAGAAGATTTTCTGGCTACAACGGGATAGGTAGGAATGGAACCAGGCGAGCACAGTCCCATCCAGCTAGTCAACTGAGGAGAGGCATTGGAGGAGGATGGTGTGATCAACTGTGTCAAAATCTACAGGCCAGTCGACAAGGATGAGGAGGGATAATTTAACATGATCGCAGTCACATAGGATAGGAAAAATGCTAGAATCTATTATTATAACAGGGCACTTAGAAAATCAGAATATGATTAGGCAGAGTCAACACGATTTTATGAAAGGGAAATCATGTTTGACAAATCTAATAGAATTTTTGAGGGTGTAACTAGCAAGGTAGATAAGGGGGAACCCACTTGATGTAGTATATTTGGATTTTCAAAAGACACTCAATAAGATGCCACACAAGAGGTTGTTACACAAGATTTCCCCTGGCTAGAGAGTCTAGAACTTGGGGGCATAGTCGCAGGATAAGGGGCCGGCCATTCAAGACAGAGATGAGGAGGAATTTCTTCACATAGAGAGTTGTGAATCTTTGGAATTCTCTACCCCAGAGGACTGTGGATGCTCAGACATTGAGTATATTCGAGGCTGATTTTTGGACTCCAGGGGAATCAAGGGATTTGGGGATCGGGCGGGAAAGTAGAGTTGAGGTCGAAAATCAGCCATCTGATTGAATGGCGGAGCAGACTCGAGGGGTCGTATGGCCTACTCCTGCTCCTATTTCTTATGTTCTTATGTAAGATTAGGACTCATGGGATTGGGGGGTAATATATTAGCATGGATTGAGGATTGGTTAACAGACAGGAAACAGATTAGGAATAAACGGGTCATTTTCAGGTTGGCAGGTTGTAACTAGTGGGGTGCCACGAGGATCAGTGATTGGGCCTCAGCTATTTACAATATATATCAATGACTTGGATGAGGAGACCGAGTGCAATGTATCCCAAGTTTGCTGCGATACAAAGCTAGGTGGGAAAGTAAGCTGTGAGGAGGACACAAAGAGGCAGGGTAAGTGAGTGGGTGAGAAGGTGGCAGATGGAGTATAATGTGGGGAAATGTGAAATTATCCACTTTGGTAGGAAGAATGGAAAGGCAGAATATTTTATAAAAGGTGAGAGACTAAGAAATGTTGGTATTCAGAGAGATTTGGGTGTCCTTGTACACGAATCACAGAAAGTTAACATGCAGGTACAGCAAGCAATTAGGATGGCAAATGATATGTTAGGTTTTGACAGAGTAAATAAGGAGAAACCATTTCCAGTGGCAGAAGGGTCGGTAACCAGTGGACACAGATTTAAGATGATCGGCAAAAGAGCCAGAGGCGACATGAGGAAACATTTTTTTTACATAGTGAGTTGTAATGACCTGGAATGCACCGCCTGAAAGGGTGGTGGAAGCAGATTCAATAGTAACTTTCAAAAGGGAATTGGATAAATATTTGAAGGGAAAAAAATTTACAGGGCTATGGTGAAAGAGCAGGTGAATGGGACTAATTCCTGAAAGAGCTGGCATAGGCACGATGGGCCGAACGGCCTCCTCCTGTGCTGTACCTACTATGGTATGATGATGATACTACGATAAGTTCCACATTCTAACCACTCTCTGGGTAAAGAAGTTTCTACCAAATTCTTTATTGGATTTATTGATGACTATCTTATATTTATGACCTCTAGTTTTGGATTCCCCCACATTTTCCCCCCTATCAAACCCCTTCATAATTTTAAAGGCCTCCATCAGGTCACCCTCAGTCTTCTGTTTTCTGGAGAAAAGAGCCCCAGCCTGCTCAGTCGTTCTTAATAGTTATAAGCTCTCAGTTCTGGTATAATCCTTGTGAATCCTTTTCGCACCTTCTCCAGTGCCTCTATCTCCTTTTTTGTAATACGGAGGCCAGAACTGTGCACAGTACTCCGAGTGCGGGCATGTCAAGTTAGTAACTTTTCTGACTCGGGTTGCGGTACTGCACCTGCACTAGTTTGGGTGGTAATGAGGGGGGACGAGGGGCGGGGCAGGAGTGGAGGGGCAATGGAATCACTCATGTGAACAGCTAAAAGAAAAGAAAAGGCCAGTACCAGTCTGAAGGAACGCAACACAGACAGACCATCCACTTTGGCTAGGGACAGCTCTATCAGGCTCAGGCAGACAATGATGCTGTCAAAGATGTTCCAGTGCTGCTGGAAGTAGTAATACGGGTCCAGGGCGATGATTTTGAAGACCATCTCAGCTGTGAAAATCCCGGTGAAGACCTGTGGAAAACAGGAAATTATGTTAGAGCAGCCACAGGTAATCCTACCCCCACCCCCCACCCCCCCAGGGGGGCCGCTCCCAGCCCGACTGAGCGCTATTCTTAGACGCAAAACAGGAGGCGTATCACACAGAGCTCGGCAGGACGCTGTCTGCTGCTGAGCATTCGCAGCTCAAGAAACTTCTACCCGCTTGTTTTTCAAATCAAAGGGGCCTGACACAGTCGCCGATTTTCATTTCTGTTGACAACAATTATCGCCCCACACAAGAAAGAGAAAAAAAATCGAAGCAGAACAGTCAGGGTAAATATTTACTACTCAAGCTGTGGTTCCCCTGCCTTTCGACAGTTTTACCTTTGCAACACAAGAAGAATTAACCCTTTTACCATCTCACTAATCCTGCCTGCTTTACTGATGTGAATGGGAAAGGAACTCACCTTTAATTAGCCAACAAAAATAAAAAATCACACGCACACGCAGACACACATGCACATAATCATACAGACACGTAATCACACATACACACACACACAGACACAATCACACAGACAGACACACACACAGACACAATCACACAGACAGACACACACACAGACACAATCACACAGACAGACACACACACAGACACACACAGACAGACAATCACAGACACACACACACAATCACACAGACACACAATCATAGACAGACACACACAAAATCACACAGACACGTACAGACAGACAGAGAGACACACACATAATCACACATACATACACACACACATAGGGCTCGATATTAGCAGGGCCGCAGGTTGGCAGCGGGGGATCGACTGGGTGCGTGGGTAACGCGCCCAGTGAAATTGGGGTGCTCCGCACGCAATTGCAGCTTGATTGCAGCCATTTACCTGTGCTTCCGGGTTTTGCGCTGGAAAGCTGCGCGTCAGGCGTCAGCTGGAGGAGCCCTATTTAAAGGGGCAGTCCTCCACTGACTGACGCTGCAAAAAATAGGCAAAATTACTGCATGGAGCAACCCAGGGGGAAGGCTGTTCTCAGGTTTAATGATGCCTCACTCCAGGTATTATTGGATGGGGTGAGGAGGAGGGGGAGGACAGAGATCTTCTCCCTGGTGGACGGGAGGAAGCGGCCTGCCTCTGCCACCACGAAGGCCTGGCTCGAGGTGGCAGAGGAGGTCACCTGCACCACCAACATATCGCACACCTGCACACAGTGCAGGAGGCGCTTCAATGACCTAAGTAGGTCAGCCAAAGTGAGTACACTTACTCATTCCCCTCCCCTCCATCTGCCACATCACCGCCCCCACCCCACATCTCCTTCTGCACTGCCAACACGACTCTGTCACATCACCCCTCACACCCACTCAAAGCTCATCCTCATCTTACCTGCACTTACTCACCTCCCCAGTACTCATCCCGCCACTACCACTCAACCCAATCCTCATACAATCTCATGGCTCTATCTCATACTCACCCTCTCATGCATCTCTTTCACAGTCAGCCTCACTCAACCTGCCACTACCTGTGCTGCAGCCACAGGGCATGCATCACAAATGTGCAGTAGGAAGCGTAAGGTAAACGTGTCGTGAGCATGAAGGGTGTTTGAGGGCTTGTCATGGTGTTTACTTATATTTAATTTCTGATCAACTCACATAACATATTATATTGTCACCACTACTGCCACGTCTTTGCGAATCTTGTCTGGTTTGTGCAATAATGCCCTTTCCTGAGGATCACTATGGAGACCCACAACTGATGCCACCCATTGTGTCACTGCAGAGTGGGTGTAGGTGTATTTGCAGGGCTCTTTTGTGCAGACGACTCCAAGGAGGTCATGACTGCAGCTACGGCGGCCCCCATCCAGAAGATATACATCTGAGGGGGTCCGCAAGGTAGGTACATGTGTCTGGACACCGGGGTAAGTGTGCAACTTGGTGAATTTTATTGTTAGGAGGAGGGTTATGGAGACCAAACTTTGTCCAAAGTGACAGAGTGGCCTCCTGCAGTGAGTGAGGGTCTCCCCCCACACCTGTCAAATGGACCTTTGCAGCTGCCACAGGCTGATGGCTGCAACACGTCCATTTGAACTGGGAGTGTTTCCCCCAGTACGGGAAACAGTCTCAGTTAATTTCAAAATCCGATCCCTCCTAAAATATCAGGTCAATCAGGTCTGTAAACGACCTGAAGTACCTGTTCAAGTACTTTAAGTGGCACCCCGCCGGCTTTAATTGCTGGCGGGAGTCCCACATGCGGGGGCTGCGCGCGCATGTCAGTGCGTCACTGGGGAACCCGGAAGTGGGCGGGTTGGAGCCGGGCTCCAGACCCGCTCTGGGAATCCCGGATTTTCGCAGCCCCCCCGCCACGAACGTGCCCGATCGGGGGTGCGAAAACCGAGCCCATAATCACACAGACAGACACACACACACACAAACACGTACAGACAGACACACATGCATACCCACACTCACACAGACATAGACACACACATAATCACAGACACATACACAGACATATAGAAACAGACACAGACATAGACACACACACATAGACATACAGACACATAGAAACAGACACAGACATAGACATACAGACACAAACATACATATAATACTCGTCATTCTCCAGTGATGTTGCATACGGTGAGTCCAGACCAGGTGTTGTCTTCAGGTAAAGTGGGGTTAGAGGCCAGGGGATAATTGGACTGGGGTGTGCAGACATAATTCAGCCATACATTCTGTCCATATTTTTGTATTTCCATTATGAATTGCGAGCTCCGCATTTATAATGGAAACAACCGATACAAACTTCTTGTGCTGTAATTGCATCCTCCCACCAGTGGTGGAGCTATTTTTCAGGACAGAGAAGAACCACAAGCACAATGGCATCTCGCGCAAGATGAGGTTTCCATGGGACAAATTATGCTATTTTTTGGTAACACGTTTGTAAAGAGTGAGGACAGAGGGTAGACTCTGCTAACACTTTTATACAAGTGACAATGCTTCTTTAAGAAATCCTGCCTTCCAGAGTATAGTTAATGGTAAGAAACACCTGTAGGGGTTTAATGCCAAGTGATGTTACATTTTGGGTTTAAATCCAAGCATCATAAGGTCACCAGTGCCTCAGTGGTAGCGCCCATGCCTCTGAGGTCCCACTCCAGAGACTCGAGCACATAATCTAGGCTGACACTCCAGTGCAGTACTGATGGAGTGCTGCACTGTCGGAGGCGCCATCTTTTGGATGAGACGTTAAACCAAGGCCCCGTCTGCCCTCTCAGGTGGATGTAAAATATCCCATGGCACTATATCAAAGAGTTCTCCCCAGTGTCCTGGCCAATATTGATCCCTCAACCAACATCACTAAAACAGATTATCTGGTCATTATTTCATTGCTGTTTGTGGGACCTTGCTGTGTGCAAATTGGCTGCCACGTTTCCTACATTACAACAGTGACTGCACTTCAAAAAGTACTTCATTGGCTGTGAAGCAATTTAGGACATCCTGAGGTCATGAAAGGCGCTATATAAATGCAAGTTCTTTCTTCTCTTTATAGGAGTGTCATTGTCTTGTTAAACGGCACGTGGCTTATTTTCCAGTCTGTGATCCGGAACTGACCAACAGGCACCAGGATGTAGCCTGGATGGCGGTGAGAAAGGCCCTCCCAGCGTGGCCCTTCCAACACGCACAGAACCTCAGTGCCACCGCGAGCTGCCCTCGAGGCTGTGGCGGGGAGGAGACCGTCTCCCACCTCCTGATGGGCTGCCCCCTTCGTGCAGAAGGTGTGGAGGGAGTTGCGTTGGTATCTGTCCCGGTTCATCCCAAACAGTTCGGTAACCCAGAACGCTGTGCTCTACGGACTGTTCCTGGGGACGCACACAGAGACAGATATCACCTGCAGCTGGAAGACCATCAATCCGGTGAAGGAGGCCCTTTGGTCCACCCGAAACATGCTGAAGGAGCTGTCCGCGATCGAGTGTTGCCAACTGGCACATTAGAAGGTCAAGGAGTAGGTGCTGCGGGACGCACTGAGGCGAGGTGCGACCTACGCAAAGGCTCGATGGGGAAAAGGCCACCGTATAAAGCCACCGCACCTTGTATTGTACAGGATGTATAGAAAATATGTACCGTGTTTTAAAATTGTAACAATGAGATGATAGTGTATACGACCTGCACTGTATTGCTTTGAACAGCTGTGCTGCATTTTGTGCCCTTTATTTGAACTGTGTGTAAACTGTGTGTATCTTTAAATTTTATGGAATAAAGTATATTTTGAAATTAAAAAAAATATTTTGTAGTCTGTGATCAGTGTCCTCTCACGTGCTTCTGCCCAAGGACCACACCCAATCCCAGAGGCAACGCAGCGCTCGGTGTAACAAGTTGATAAACAGCGGCTTGTATTTCTATTCCACGGGTGATTTTCTGCCTTTATGCTGCTGATTGGAAGCTCTGCCCACAGGGAGTGCAGGTTGGGAATTCTGGCTCGCCGGCCGAGTGCCCAATTTCCCAAGCCAGTAAACAGTCGGAATATCATAAGCCTAAATTGCCGACATGCGCTCCCAGAGAGCGAGACTTCCCGCCACGATATTTCCCGCATTGGTTCTCTGCTGCTCCAGGCCGCTCTCAAGGTGTCACTGAGAGGTCTCAAAGGGTTTGGGGGCTTGGGGAGGGGGAAGGGACTTTTAAAGGCAGGGAGAGGAGTAGCAGCTGGAGGGGGATTTAGGGAGGGTGACCCAGGGAGCAAGGCCGAGACGGCTGAAGAGAGACAGCATTCTCCCTCTGGGACTGAGCAGTGTGCGAAATGAATATTTCATTTAATTCAGTGAACTATGCCTTATGCAGACTGAAAACATGTGCTTTATAGTTTATTACAATTAATGGATCCTTAAAGTACATCACCTACCTTTACATTTCGTAAAGAGTGGGCTTGCACTCTTTCAAGGAGTGCCTATTTTGTATAAAAATATCTGGTTTACATTTCAAATCAACACAGAGTATAATAATAGGTGTATTTGGGTTTGGTTCTGAATTCCCCTCTTGGTCGGATAGCCTGCTAACTCTTACTGTCGAAAACAACAACATCTTGCATTTATATAGCGCCTTTAACGTAGTAAAAACGTCCCAAGGCGCTTCACAGGAGCGATTTTCAAACAAAATTTGACACCTGAGGCACATAAGGAGATATGAGGACAGGTGACCAAAAAGCTTGGTCAAAGAGGTAGGTTTTAAGGAGCGTCCTAGAGGGGTAGAGAGGCGGAGAGGTTTAGGGAGGGAATTCCAGAGCTTAGGGCCCAGGCAGCTGAAGGCACGGCCGCCAATGGTGGAGCGAAGGAAATCGGGGATGCGCAAGAGACAAGAATTGGAGATTTCAAAGCAAACCGAACGGCAAGGCTGAGGCACGTAGCTCATCACAAGGCACCCTCGCGTCACGTCACCGTGCACCCTCGCGTCACGTCACCGTGCACCCTCGCGTCACGTCACCGTGCACCCTCGCGTCACGCCACGGCGCACCCTCGCGTCACGTCACCGTGCACCCTCGCGTCACGTCACCGTGCACCCTCGCGTCACGTCACGGCGCACCCTCGCGTCACGTCACCGTGCACCCTCGCGTCACGCCACGGCGCACCCTCGCGTCACGCCACGACGCACCCTCGCGTCACGTCACCGCGCACCCTCGCGTCACGTCACCGCGCACCCTCGCGTCACGCCACGACGCACCCTCGCGTCACGTCACCGCGCACCCTCGCGTCACGCCACGACGCACCCTCGCGTCACACAACTTGGCTGAGGAAGCGGGGCAAGGCAACGAGTGGCCTCTACAGAGCTGTCAAATCACACGTGCGGCACTTGCCACCGTTATCTCAGTATGCTACACATCCTAGGACTCGAGATTAGATTGCTTCAATAGTTTAGCGGCTAAGGCTGCTCATTTCACGCTCGAGCGGCTGAGTGCCTGTGCCCCAGTCCTGGCAGCAGCTTAAACGACACCAACACTTGGCTACGTGAGAGTTTAGGCAAGAGGGGACGGGGGGGGGGGGGGGGTGGGCAGCAGCAGTAAACGCAGTGGGGTGAAGTCTCACCTTTCCTTTCACATTCCTCCTGAATAAGGAATTCAGGAGAAACTTCTTTACCCAGAGAGTGGTTAGAATGTGGAACTCGTTACCACGAGGAGCAGTTGAGGTGACTAGCATAGATGCATTTGAGGGGAAGCTGGATAAACACATGAGGGAGAAAGGAATAGAAGGTTATGCTGGTAGGGTTAGATGAAGTCGGGAGGGAGGAGGCTCATGTGGAGCATAACCAGCATAGACCTGTTGGGTCGAATGGCCTTGTTTCTCTGCTGTAAATTCTGTGTAATTCTATGTTTGTACTTTTATCCTCTGCTGTTCTGAAGGTGTTAATTTGCACTGGGAGGAGGAGGAGGGGCGGGGGGAGGATGTGATTTCTCTGGGCTTTGCTGGCCGTCACAGACTCCCGACCCCCGACCCCCCGACCCCCGACCCCCCGACCCCCGACAGCGGAGAAGATCTCAAATGGAAAAGTTGCCAACGTGGCTTTGCACTAACTGCACATGTGCGAGATTCACTGAGGCAGAGCAAGAGTCTCACGCGTGGACACAAATCTTACAGGCGCACAATCACTTCAGTTCAAAGAGCACGGCTTTAACTCTTCAAATCTCAAAGAGTTCCCAGCTGTTGCTGAAACCACCCTGTGGTACAAACAGGTCAGGTTTGGCCCAATGAAAACCTGCACAGTCACTCTCAGTAATATTGAGAGGGCTGAGCGATGAAATTTGCCTTCACCAAATAATACAGCTTAAAGCCTAAATAGGGAAAATCAAGCCTACAATTGAAAATATCAAGGATGAAGCTTGGAGAATGGAAGAGATGGAGCAGGTCCGAGAGGACTGGAGGGTCGGGGGGGGGGGGGGGGGGGGTGGGAGGGAGAGAGAAGCTAAGAAAAAGAATCTTCAGGACACTGGCGTAACTCCAGTGTAAAATGCTGCCACTGTTTCTAACCTGGCTCCCATTTTTATTCTGCTTGGAGTAGGTCGTCAGCCCAACTCACCTGATATCCCTTAGATATTGCGGCTATTCGAAGAGACACACACACACACGCACACACACACGCACCAATCCCCAATGCACCTACACAGACATATCTCTACACACATACGTACCCACGCACATATACACATAAATGCCCACACACATACCCACATACAGACAATCCACGCAAATATATGTACCCTCACACGTATCTACATACCTACAAACTCACACACCTAAACACATATAAGTACCCACACACATACTGAAGCACTGACACATATATATGCACCCACACATACAAAATGTACCCACACACACACACACATAAGCACTGAAAATGTACGCACATACACATTCCCTACATTACAACAGTGACTACACTTCTAAAGTACTTCACTGGCTGTGGTCATGACAGGCGCTTTATAAACGCAAGTCTGTCTGTCTGTGTCTTTAATATATTCACCCACACAATCAGACGTTACACTGTCGACTTTCCTTTTGGGGTTCAACTTACCAGGTTCCCCACAGAGAGCATTTGATCAAACTCTTTGGACATTGGATGGTGCTCCATCGCCATGAAGAGGGTGTTCAGTACGATACAGATGGTGATCGCTAGGTCCAGGAAAGGATCCATCATTACAAATTTCAAGATTTTCTTCATTTTTATCCACGTCGGGCAGCAGTTCCAGATAAGAAAGGTTTGTGAAAAGTAATACCAGCAACGAGGAAACTTCAGGCGAGATTCTTCGAGTTCTAGGAGTAAAACCAAACAGGTGGATTGGTGTTAAGCAGTCGACTGAAGCCCTAATCGCAGAACCCTCACTATGGCTACAGTGACTACACTTCAAAAAGTACTTCATTGGCTGTAAAGCGCTTTGGGAAGACCTGAGGTCATGAAAGGTGCTGTTTCAAGGCAAGTTCTTTCTTACTTTCTTCATGCTGTGGCACCCAAACTGAAATAATCTGCACGACATCACTCCAATGAACAACGCCTAATTGTAGATTGTACTTAAAGCCAAGATCAGCCATGATCTTATTGAATGGCGGAGCAGGCTCGAGGGGCCGATTGGCCTACTCCTGCTCCTATTTCTTATGTTCTTATGTTCAAACAATGAGGACATGATTCTTCCACTACACCCTCTAATGAATCAGTGTTTGAGAATTTAAATTACAATTCCCTCCACAAACACACAGAGAGAAAAAATTATACAAGGTTTGTTCCCAAAGCCTTTCAGAATTCTTTGATATGGAAGAAAGAATGTGCCTTAAGGCGTCAACCGTGGCTCAGTGGGAGCAGCACTCTCGCCTCTGAGTCGGAAGGTCATGGATTTAAGCCCCACTCCAGAGACTTGGCCACGTAATCTAAGGCTGGCACTTCAGTGCAGTACTGAGGGAGTGCTGCAGTGTCGGAGGTGCCGTCTTTTACATGAGATGCCAATCCGAGGCGCCGCCTGCCCTCTCAGGTGGACGTAAAAGATCCCACGGCATTTTTCAAAGAACAACATGGGAATTCTTCTGAAATCCTCGCAATCAACATCAATAAAACAGCTTGTTATCTGGTCGTTTATCTCATTGCTGTTTGTGGGACCTTGCTGCGCATAAGCTGGCTGCTACCATTCCCTTGCATTACAACGGTGACTACACTTCGAAAGTACTTGGCAGAGCTGAATCTGAGACCTCCCCCGCTTTTCAATGGTTCAGTGCTGCAGCAGGCAGTGCCCTCACTCAACCACCCCTCAGGGTTGTCCACATTGGTGTAACTTTCCTAATTTGATGGATCTTTTCTCCAGTGAAGTTTTCTGCTAACTGATGCTATATTTAACCAGCGTTATTTTTTCTTTGAGCCACTAGCGTGTTGCCCTACATCTTGATTATGGAGTAAATCACCGTTCCTTTTCCTGAAAAAACAGTTTCTGTAGTCCCGAGAGAGAGAGAGAGAGAGCGAGAGAGCGAGCGCGTGAGAGAGCGAGAGAGCAAGAGAGAGAGGCAGCTTCAGTTCCTTCTGAAAACAAGGTCTGCACGGTTACTGGAGAGAAGGCTTCCAATTCTTCCACAAACAAGTCCTCTATACTCTCTGGAGAAATGGTGACAGGCCTACTGATCAAATATTACATAGAAAGTACAGCACAGAAACAGGCCAAACTGGTCTATGCCGGTGTTTATGCTCCACACGGGCCTCCTCGCACCATACTTCGTCTAACCATATCAGCAAAACCTTCCATTCCTTTCTCCCTCATGTACTTATCTAGCTTCCCCTTAAATCCATCTGTGCTAGTCACCACAACTACTACATGCAGTAGCAAGTTCCACATTCTAACCACTCTCTGAGTAAAGACGTTTCTCCTGCATTTTTTATTGGATTTATTAGTGACTATCTTATATTTATGACCCCGTATCTTATATTTATGACCCTATACTCCTTGAAAAAATTACGTCAGCTTCCAATTCTGGCCTCTTGTGCATCCCTGATTGTCATCGCTCCACCATTGGCAGCCGTGCCTTCGGCTGCCTAAGCCCTGGAATTCCCTTCCTAAACCTCCCTGCCTCGCTACCTATCTCTCTTCCTTAAAACCTACCTCTCTGACCAAGCTTTTGATCACCTGTCCTAATATCTCCTTATGTGGCTCGGTGTCAAATTTTATTTGATAATCGCTCCTGTAAAGCACCTTGGGATGTTTTACCACGTTAAAGGCACTATATAAATGCAAGTTGTTGTTGCTGTTCTTGTGGATAAAAAGATCAACATCGCCCTAGCTTAAATTTCATCTAGAATCATGGACTCTCTGCCCTCCCAGAAAGATGGCATCAATTTTATCTGTGCATTTCTCTCATCTCATACAAAACAATCAGATGCTTCATCAATGACCTTCCCTCCATCATAAGGTCAGAAATGGGGATGTTCGCTGATGGTTGCACAGTGTTCAGTTCCATTCGCAACCCCTCAGATAATGAAGCAGTCCATGCCCGCATGCAGCAAGACCTGGACAACATCCAGGCTTGGGCTCATAAGTAGCAAGTAACATACGCGCCAGACAAGTGCCAGGCAATGACCATCTCCAACAAGAGAGAATCTAACCACCTCCCCTTGACATTCAACAGCATTACCATCACCAAATCCCCCACAATCAACATCCTGGGGGTCACCATTGACCAGGAACTTAACTGGACCAGCCACATAAATACTGTGGCTAAAAGAGCAGGTCAGAGGCTGGGTATTCTGCAGCGAGTGACTCACCTCCTGACTCCCCAAAGCCTTTCCACCATCTACAAGGCACAAGTCAGGAGTATGATGGAATACTCTCCACTTGCCTGGATGAGTGCAACTCCAACAACACTCAAGAAGCTCGACAACATCCAGGACAAAGCAGCCCACTTGATTGGCACCCCATCCACCACCCTAAACATTCACCTGCACATCCACAGGATGCACTGCAGCAACTCGCCAAGGCTTCTTTGACAGCACCTCCCAAACCCACGACCTCTACCAACTAGAAGGACAAGGGCAGCAGGTACATGGGAACAACACCATCTGCACATTCCCCTTCAAGTCACACACCATCCCGACTTGGAAATATATCGCCGTTCGTTCATCGTTGCGGGATCAAAATCCTGGAACTCCCTTCCTAACAGCACTGTGGGAGAAACTTCACCACATGGACTGCAGCGGTTCAAGAAGGCGGCTCATCACCACCTTCTCGAGGGCAATTAGGGATGGGCAATAAATGCTGGCCTTGCCAGCGACGCCCACATCCCAAGAACAAATTTTTAAAAATTCCCCTTTAAGTATGGCAGCATTTGCTTTACACACTTAGCTGTAGGTCTAATAGGCAAAATAACTTGGTGACACATAATCATTAAAGGTAACCTTAGCAGGTTTGGATAGTCAGCACTGTTTCTATTGATCCTGGAGCTAGAGACTAAACATTCTCTAAAATATACCCCAATCAGCATTGTTGTATCCTTGCTGTATTGATTTCTGGAATGTGAGATATACATAATATCTATGTCCTTATTTGCCAATAAATCAGCTTATAGAAGAGGCCCGAGGAAAAACTAAAGCAGGAATGATTACAACCGAGTAGAATGATTATTATATTTACACATCAACATACTTACAAAAAGTTTGCTGGGGTTTAATTTCATTTTGAACCGCTATCGACTGTTCAGCTCAACAAAGGCAGAGTTTCGCAGAACAAAAATATCGTATTTGTTAATTAAAACTACTGGATTCTTCTACTCAGTGATATTTGTTTCGTGTTCTCTGTGCATTTCTGGCATGTGCTGACTGCCGCACACTTATCATTTGATGCAATTCGTGCACATCAGTTGCTTTGATGTGCGTTAGGGATACCAGCTCTGGTTGGACATAACATCACATGACCTCTTGCCTCCAACCGCCTCACCCAGTCAAATAGCCTTTCTTCACCATTTTTGGAACTAATAAATAAAAGTGTTCAGAGAAAATGAAAAAAAACACTTCTTTTTTTTAATATAAACCACCCTATGATTTTTCTTCTGGCTGTTGCTCGCAGCAATGTCTTGGAGATTAGTCTTCAATTCCTGGAAACTCCAAGGTAATCCTGGAGGGTTGACAACCCGAATTTGCTCTGAAGCCAGTGTATGATAGAAGCCATGTAATATTTCACAATGTTTTCAACTCTTCCGTTTCATTTTTTCTCTTTCATTTTTCTTTTGAATTGTGAGCCATCGAACCATAAAAGATTACAGCAAACATGGAGGCTCGTCGTAGCCGTGTCAGCTTTGCCAGAGCAATCCGAGATGAATCCCACTGCCCTGCTCTCTCCCCATAACCTTGTGGCTCCCTCTGCTTCTCGTCATAGAATAGAATCATAGAAAGGTTACAGCATGGAAGGAGGCCATTTGGCCCATCGAGTCCGTGCCGGCTCTATGCAAGAACAATCCAGCTAGTCCTGTGCCCTCGCCCTATCCCCGTAGCCCTCCAAATTTTTTCCTTTCAAGTACTTATCCAGTTCCCACTTGAAGGCCGTGATTGAATCTGCTTCCACCACCTCCTCAGGCAGTGCATTCCAGATCCTAACTGCTCGCTGTGTAAAAAAGTTTTTCTTTGTGTCACCTTTGGTTCTTTTGCCAATCACCTTAAACCTATGCCCTCTGGTACTTGACCCTTCCGTTAATGGGAACAGTTTAACAGTTTCTCTCTATCTAGACCCTTCATAATTTTGAACACCTCTGTCAAATCTCCTCACAACCGTCTCTGTTCCAAGAAGGACAACCCCAGCTTTTCCAGTCTATCCACGTAACTAAAGTCCCTCATCCCTGCAATCATTCCAGTAAATCTCTTCTGCACCCTCTCTAAAGCCTTCACATCTTTCCTAAAGTGCGATGCCCAGAACTGGGCATGGTGCTCCAGATGTGGCTGAACCAATGTTTTATAAAGGTTCATCGTGACTTCCATACTTTTGTACTCTATGCCTCTATTTATAAAGCCCAGGATCCCATATGCTTTTTTAACTGCTTTCTCAACCTGCCCTGTCACCTTCAACGATTTGTGCACATAAACCCCCAGATCTCTCTGTTCCTGTACCTCTTTAAGAGTTGTGCCCTTTAGTTTATATCACCTCTCCTTTTTCCTACCGAAATGTATCACTTCGCTTTTCTCTGCGTTAAATTTCATTTGCCAAGTGTCCGCCCATGCCACCAGCCTGTCTATATCCTCTTGAAGTCTATCACTATCCTCCTCACTGTTCACTTCCCTTCCAAGTTTCGTGTCATCTTCAAATTTTGAAATTGTGCCCTGTACACCCAAGTCTAAGTCATTAATATATATCAAGAAAAGCAATGGTCCCAACACTGACCCCTGGGGAACACCACTGTACACCTCCCTCCAGTCCGAAAAACAACTGTTCACCACTACTCTCTGTTTCCTGTCCCGTAGCAAATTCTTTATCCATGTTGCTACTGCCCCCTTTATTCCACGGGCAGCAATCTTGATGACAAGCCTACCGTGCGGCACTTTATCAAACGCCTTTTGAAAGTCCATATACTCCACATCAACTGCATTGCACATGATTTGCCTTTAACACATCCATGCTGGCTTTCCTTAATCAATCCACACTCGTCCAAGTGACTGTTAATTCTCTCCTGGATTATCGTTTCTAAAAGTTTCCCCACCACCGAGGTTAAACTGCCTGGCCTATAGTTACTGGGTTTATCCTTATGGCCTTTTTGAACAAGGGTGTAACATTTGCAATTATCCAGTCCTCTGGCACCACCCCCGTATCTATGGATGTTTGGAAGATTATGGGCAGTCCCTCCGCAATTTCCACCCTTACTTCCCTCAGCAACCTAGGATGCATCCCATCCGGACAGGGTGACTTATCTACTTTAAGTACAGCTTGCCTTTCAAGTACCTCCTCTTTATCAATTTTTAGCCCATCCAATATCTCAACTATATCTTCCTTTACTGAGACTCTGGCAGCATCTTCTTCCTTGGTAAAGACAGATGCAAAATACTCATTTAGTACCTCGGCCATGCCCTCTGCCTCCATGATTAGATCTCCTTTATGGTCCCTAATCGGCCCCACCTCTCCTCTTACTCCCCTTTTACTGTTTACATGCCTGTAGAAGACTTTTGGATTCCCTTTAATGTTGGCCACCAGTCTATTCTCATATTCTCTCTTTGCCCCTCTTCTTTCCTTTTTCACTTCCCCTCTGAACTTTTTATATTCAGCCTGGTTCTCACTTGTGTTATCAACCCGACATCTGTCATACACCCTTTTTTTCTGCTTCATCTTACTCTATCTCCTTTGTCATCCTGAGAGCTCTGGCTTTAGTTGCCCTATCTTTCTGCCTCGTGGAATGTACCTAGACTGTACCCGAACCATCTCCTCTTTAAAGGCCACCCATTGTTCAATTACAGTTTTGCCTGCCAATCTTTGATTCCAATTTATCCGGGCCAGATCCGTTCTCATCCCACTGAAACTGGCCCTCCTCCAATTGAATATTTTTTACTTTAGAGTGGTCCTAAATGCTCCCCCACTGACACTTGCTCCGCTTGGCCCGCCTCATTCCCTAGAACCAAGTCCAGCAATGCCTCCTTCCTCATTGGGCCAGAAATGTACTGGTTAAGAAAATTATCCTGAACACATTTCAAAAATTCCTCCCCCTCTTTGCCCCTTATATTATTATCCCAGTCTATATTAGGATAGTTGAAGTCCCCAGTTATCACAACTCTATAGCTTTTGCACCTCTCTGTAATTTCCCTGCATATTTGTTCCTCTATCTCCTTTCCACTAGTTGGTGGCCTACAGAATACACCCAGTAGTGTAATGGCACCTCTATTATTTCTTAACTCTAACCAAATTGATTCTGTCCTTGACCCTTCTCTCTCCAGCACTGCAATGTTCTCCTAATCAATACTGCCACACCCCCTCCTTGCTTTCTTTCCCTATCTTTCCTTGTATCCAGGAATATTTAGTACCCGATCCTGCCCCTTTTTGAGCCAGGTTTTCGTTATCGCCACTACATCATATTCCTATGTGGCTATTTGCGCCTGCAGCTCACCGACCTTGTTTACCAGGCTTCATGCATTTACACACATGCACTGCAAACCAGTCTTAGACTTTCTTGTACTCTCTCTAATATCGTACTATTACTTGCTCTAGTGCTATCTTTCTCGCCCAATCCTTTGTGCCCCTTGTTTCTCCTTTCCAATGCTACATCCAGGTACCCATCCCCCTGTTTGCTTCCTCGTGTTTGCTTAAGGTTTGTGAACCCTTGGCTCCCACAACACAGAAGCCAACAAGTGGTAAAGAGTAGGAGGGAAGATGGAATAAAGCAGGAAGTAGTCTTCAGGCGAGGCCGAGGTTGAGTTTTAAAAAGCCTGGCGGTAGGAAGAGGAAAGAAGGTATTGAGTGAATCATAGAATCATAGAAGTTACAACATGGAAACAGGCCCTTCGGCCCAACATGTCCATGTCGCCCAGTTTATACCACTGAGCTAGTCCCAATTGCCTGCACTTGGCCCATATCCCTCGATACCCATCTTCCCCATGTAACTGTCCAAATGCTTTTTAAAAGACAAAATTGTACCCGCCTCTACTACTGCCTCTGGCAGCTCGTTCCAGACACTCACCACCCTTTGAGTGAAAAAATTGCCCCTCTGGATCCTTTTGTATCTCTCCCCTCTCACCTTAAATCTGTGCCCCCTCGTTATAGACTCCCCTACCTTTGGGAAAAGATTTTGACTATCGACCTTATCTATGCCCCTCATTATTTTATAGACTTCTATAAGATCACCCCTTAACCTCCTACTCTCCAGGGAATAAAGTCCCAGTCTGTCTAACCTCTCCCTGTAAGTCAAACCATCAAGTCCCGGTAGCATCCTAGTAAATCTTTTCTGCACTCTTTCTAGTTTAATAATATCCTTTCTATAATAGGGTGACCAGAACTGTACACAGTACTCCAAGTGTGGCCTCACCAATGCCCTGTACAACTTCAACAAGACATCCCAACTCCTGCATTCAATGTTCTGACCAATGAAACCAAGCATGCTGAATGCCTTCTTCACCACCCTATCCACCTGTGACTCCACTTTCAAGGAGCTATGAATCTGTACTCCTAGATCTCTTTGTTCTATAACTCTCCCCAACGCCCTACCATTAACGGAGTAGGTCCTGGCCCGATTCGATCTACCAAAATGCATCACCTCACATTTATCTAAATTAAACTCCATCTGCCATTCATCGGCCCACTGGCCCAATTTATCAAGATCCCGTTGCAATCCTAGATAACCTTCTTCACTGTCCACAATGCCACCAATCTTGGTGTCATCTGCAAACTTACTAACCATGCCTCCTAAATTCTCATCCAAATCATTAATATAAATAACAAATAACAGCGGACCCAGCACCGATCCCTGAGGCACACCGCTGGACACAGGCATCCAGTTTGAAAAACAACCCTCGACAACCACCCTCTGTCTTCTGTCGTCAAGCCAATTTTGTATCCAATTGGCTACCTCACCTTGGATCCCATGAGATTTAACCTTATGTAACAACCTAACATGCGGTACCTTGTCAAATGCTTTGCTGAAGTCCATGTAGACCACGTCTACTGCACAGCCCTCATCTATCTTCTTGGTTACCCCTTCAAAAAACTCAATCAAATTCGTGAGACATGATTTTCCTCTCACAAAACCATGCTGACTGTTCCTAATTAGTCCCTGCCTCTCCAAATGCCTGTAGATTCTGTCCCTCAGAATAACCTCTAACAACTTACCCACTACAGATGTCAGGCTCACTGGTCTGTAGTTCCCAGGCTTTTCCCTGCCGCCCTTCTTAAACAAAGGCACAACATTTGCTACCCTCCAATCTTCAGGCACCTCACCTGTAGCGGTGGATGATTCAAATATCTCTGCTAGGGGACCCGCAATTTCCTCCCTAACCTCCCATAACGTCCTGGGATACATTTCATCAGGTCCCGGAGATTTATCTACCTTGATGCGCGTTAAGACTTCCAGCACCTCCCTCTCTGTAATATGTACACTCCTCAAGACATCACTATTTATTTCCCCAAGTTCCCTAACATCCATGCCTTTCTCAACCGTAAATACCGATGTGAAATATTCATTCAGGATCTCACCCATCTCTTGTGGTTCCGCACATAGATGACCTTGTTGATCCTTAAGAGGCCCTACTCTCTCCCTAGTTACCCTTTTGCCATTTATGTATTTGTAGAAGCTCTTTGGATTCACCTTTGCCTGATCTGCCAAAGCAATCTCATATCCCTTTTTTGCCCTCCTGATTTCTCTCTTAACTCTACTCCGGCAATCTCTATACTCTTCAAGGGATCCACTTGATCCCAGCTGTCTATGCATGTCATATGCCTCCTTCTTATTTTTGACTAGTGCCTCAATCTCCCGAGTCATCCAAGGTTCCCTACTTCTACCAGCCTTGCCCTTCACTTTATAAGGAATGTGCTTACACTGAACCCTGGTTAACACACTTTTGAAAGCCTCCCACTTACCAGACGTCCCTTTGCCTGCCAACAGACTCTCCCAATCAACTTCTGAAAGTTCCTGTCTAATACCATCAAAATTGGCCTTTCCCCAATTTAGAATTTTAACTTTTGGGCCAGACCTATCCTTCTCCATAGCTATCTTAAAACTAATGGAATTATGATCACTGGTCCCAAAGTGATCCCTCACTAACACTTCTGTCACCTGCCCTTCCTTATTTCCCAAGAGGAGGTCAAGTTTTGCCCCCTCTCTAGTCGGGCCATCCACATACTGAATGAGAAATTCCTCCTGAATACACTCAACAAATTTCTCTCCATCCAAGCCCCTAATGCTATGGCTGTCCCAGTCAATGTTGGGAAAGTTAAAGTCCCCTACTATTACCACCCTATTTTTCTTGCAGCTGTCTGTAATCTCCTTACATATTTGCTCCTCAATTTCCCGTTGACTATTTGGGGGTCTGTAGTACAATCCTATCAAAGTGATCTCTCCCTTCTTATTTTTCAGTTCTACCCATATGGACTCAGTGGGCGAACCCTCGGATATATCCCCTCTCACTACTGCCGTGATGTTCTCCCTAATCAAGAACGCAACTCCCCCTCCTCTCTTACCTCCTGCTCTATCTTTCCTATAGCATCTGTACCCTGGAACATTGAGCTGCCAGTCCTGCCCCTCCCTTAGCCATGTTTCAGTAATAGCTATAACATCCCAGTCCCATGTACCCATCCATGCCCTGAGTTCATCTGCCTTGCCCATCAGACTTCTTGCATTGAAATAAATGCAGTTTAATCTAGTCTTCCCTTGGTCTTTGCCCTGCTTTCTCAGACCATCTGTCCGGTCATGTTCTGTACACTCTCCCTTACTGCCTTTTGTTTCTGTCACCACTTTATTTCCCACTGACTTCCTGCATCGGTTCCCATCCCCCTGCCACATTAGTTTAAACCCTCCCCAACAGCACTAGCAAACACTCCCCCTAGGACATTGGTTCCAGTCCTGCCCAGATGCAGACCGTCCAATTTGTACTGGTCCCACCTCCCCCAGAACCGGTTCCAATGGCCCAGGAATTTGAATCCCTCCCTCTTGCACCATCTCTCAAGCCACGTATTCATCTTAGCTATCCTGTCATTCCTACTCTGACTAGCCCGTGGCACTGGTAGCAATCCTGAGATTACTACCTTTGAGGTCCTACTCTTTAGTTTAACTCCTAACTCCCTAAATTCAGCTTGTAGGACCTCATCCTGTTTTTTACCTATATCGTTGGTGCCTATATGCACCACGACAACTGGCTGTTCACCCTCCCCCTCCAGAATGTCCTGCAGCCGCTCCGAGACATCCTTGACCCTTGCACCAGGGAGGCAACATACCATCCTGGAGTCTCGGTTGCGTCCGCAGAAACGCCTGTCCACGTTCTTAAGATCCTGGATGGGTTAAAGCAGGAGACAATATGATGAGCATTGATTTCAGCACAAAAGAGGATACGGGGAGAAGAAAGAACGTGTAGGGTGGTGTATTTAGGAGGAACAGCAGAAGAAAGTTCAGAGCAGGACTGACCGTAATAGTACTGATAAAATAGAAAGATGGAGAAAAGAGAGAGACAGAAGTTGGAGATTGGATTATTATATAAAACTGTCCTTTCCCAACAAGGTTGGTACAGCAGGTTCCTCTATGTGATTGCTGCTCAGGAAAGAAATGAGTTTGTAAAGTCTCAACTAAGCTCGAAGCATGTAAAAGCCAACTGACAATGCAATTCTCTCACCAGCTCTCGAAGAATGTTGGGGTTTGGCCCAACTCACCCATTTACATCAAGGATCCCCATTTACTTCAGTTTCCTCAAGCTGATGCCAACCCCCATTTTAAAAATATGTTGTTCTCAGGATGTGGGCAACATGGCCATATTTATTGCCCATCCTTAGTTGCCCTGACAAGGTGGAAGAGGGCCATCTCCTTAAACTGCTGCAGTCCTTGTGGTATCATCGTGACCATCACCAAATTAAGTAATAACACCAGATTATTTATATTTTTCTATTTGTTTTTATTAATGAGTGCACATTTAAGGGAGAAGGGAGGGAGATGCTGGTTCCCTATACTTCCTTTCTTCTTTAAGAGCAAATCACATAAGAGTAAGTTCTGTTTAAACCAAAATTTTTGGTCCTGCCTTTGGCCGTCTGATTTTCAGTTTTATTCTTATCCTGAACTTGGGCAAGTACGTGCTTCTCTGGCTCAAAAATCAAACACAATAGGGGTATTTGGTGCTCCCCATTTTGGCACTCTCTGCAGATTTGGCCATGTTGTACTGAGTGTCTGAATCCAAGTTGTTAATGTAAATTGGAAGCAGTACATAAGAACATAAGAAATAGGAGCAGGAGTAGGCCATACAGCCCCTCGTGCCTGCACCGTCATTCAACAAGATCATGGCTGATCTTCGACCTCAACTCCACATTCTCAACGAATCCCCATATCCCTTGATTCTCTAAAAATCTATCCATCTCAGTCTTAAATATACTCAATGATTCAGCATCCACAGCCCTCTGGGATAGAGAATTCCAAAGATTCACAACCCTCTGAGTGAAGAAATGCCTCCTCATCTCAGTCCTAAATGTCCAACCCCTTATCCTGAGACTATGCCCCCTAGTTCTAGACTCTCCAGCCAGGAGAAACAGCCACTCAGTATCTACCCGGTCAGGCCCCCTCAGAATCTCATATGTTTCAATGAGATACATAAAGGGCAAAAGAGTAACTAGGGAGAGAGTAGGGCCTCTTAAGGATCAACAAGGTCATCTATGTGCGGAACCACAAGAGATGGGTGAGATCCTAAATGAATATTTCACATCGGTATTTACGGTTGAGAAAGGCATGGATGTTAGGGAACTTGGGGAAATAAATAGTGATGTCTTGAGGAGTGTACATATTACAGAGAGGGAGGTGCTGGAAGTCATAACGCGCATCAAGGTAGATAAATCTCCGGGACCTGATGAAATGTATCCCAGGACGTTATGGGAGGTTAGGGAGGAAATTGCGGGTCCCCTAGCAGAGATATTTGAATCATCCACCGCTACAGGTGAGGTGCCTGAAGATTGGAGGGTAGCAAATGTTGTGCCTTTGTTTAAGAAGGGTGGCAGGGAAAAGCCTGGGAACTACAGACCGGTGAGCCTGACATCTGTAGTGGGTAAGTTGTTAGAGGGTATTCTGAGAGACAGGATCTACGGGCATTTGGAGAGGCAGGGACTGATTAGGAACAGTCAGCATGGTTTTGTGAGAGGAAAATCATGTCTCACGAATTTGATTGAGTTTTTTGAAGGGGTAACCAAGAAGATAGATGAGGGCTGTGCAGTAGACGTGGTCTACATGGACTTTAGCAAAGCCTTTGACAAGGTACCGCATGGTAGGTTGTTACATAAGGTTAAATCTCACGGGATCCAAGGTGAGGTAGCCAATTGGATACAAAATTGGATTGACGACAGAAGACAGAAGGTGGTTGTAGAGGGTTGTTTTTCAAACTAGAGGCCTGTGACCAGCGGTGTGCCTCAGGGATCGGTGCTGGGTCCGCTGTTATTTGTTATTTATATTAATGATTTGGATGAGAATTTAGGAGGCATGGTTAGTAAGTTTGCAGATGACACCAAGATTGATGGCATTGTGGACAGTGAAGAAGGTTATCTAGGATTGCAACGGGATCTTGATAAATTGGGCCAGTGGGCCGATGAATGGCAGATGGAGTTTAATTTAGATAAATGTGAGGTGATGCATTTTGGTAGATCGAATCGGGCCAGGACCTACTCCGTTAATGGTAGGGCGTTGGGGAGAGTTATAGAACAAAGAGATCTGGGAGTACAGGTTCATAGCTCCTTGAAAGTGGAGTCACAGGTGGATAGGGTGGTGAAGAAGGCATTCAGCATGCTTGGTTTCATTGGTCAGAACATTGAATACAGGAGTTGGGATGTCTTGTTGAAGTTGTACAAGACATTAGTAAGGCCACACTTGGAATACTGTGTACAGTTCTGGTCATCCTATTATGGAAAGGATATTATTAAACTAGAAAGAGTGCAGAAAAGATTTACTATGATGCTACCGGGACTTGATGGTTTGACTTATAGGGAGAGGTTGGATAGACTGAGACTTTTTGCCCTGGAGAGTAGGAGGTTTAGGGGTGATCTTATAGAAGTCTATAAAATAATGAGGGGCATAGATAAGGTAGATAGTGAAAATCTTTTCCCAAAGGTAGGGGAGTCTATAACAAGGGGGCATAGATTTAAGGTGAGAGGGGAGAGATACAAAAGGGTCCAGAGGGGCAATTTTTTCACTCAAAGGGTGGTGAGTGTCTGGAACGAGCTGCCAGAGGCAGTAGTAGAGGCGGGTACAATTTTGTCTTTTAAAAAGCATTTGGACAGTTACATGGGTAAGATGGGTATAGAGGGATATGGGCCAAGTGCAGGCAATTGGGACTAGCTTAGTGGTATAAACTGGGCGACATGGACATGTTGGGCCGAAGGGCCTGTTTCCATGTTGTGAACTTCTATGATTCTATGATTCTATAAGATCACCTCTCATTCTTCTAAACTCCAGAGAGTATAGGCCCATCCTACTCAATCTCTCAACAGCGATCCCTGGGTCACTGTGTTCAGCACTTCTCCCATTCCAACACCACTTCCCTAAAAAGTACCCACTTCCCAATATCAACATCAACATTGCAGACTGTTCTTTTCAGTTAGCACTAAAACGCTCGTCAATGGTAGTATTAAAATATTCATCTTCAAACAAAGCATTATTATATCTGAGCTTCTCTCTCTGTTACAGCCTTTCTTGTCTCTTGATTTAATTAATATTGTTCCTCTGTTCATTGCCTCTCTCTTGTTCCTCCTAAGCAGCGAATTCTCCGTCCTGCCTGTCCTTCCTCCTCCCTGCATCCTCATTGCGTTGAGATATCATCATCTCTCATTCTTTCCTTGGATTTATTTTGTCTTCTTTCCAACTCTTTTTTAATCTTGGTGGTATCTTGTCCTATGGGCCTTGGCCTCTCACACATGTTTCTCAATTTAAAAAATGAACCTCCTACACAGTGCGCCCAAAATACGGATGAGGAGGGCCATTTGGTCCACCTCAGCCGAGAGAGAGGAAAATCTACACTCACACAACAGCCAACTGATTCTTGAATGACTAAGGGGGTGAATTTCCTCGGAGCTTCTCCCTCTTTGCTGCCGGAACTTGGGCGGAAACTTGGCATAAACTTTTGCCAAAGTTACGGTGGCAAAGTGGGAGAAGCCCTAAGGGAATTCCCGGCATTGGGGCCTCTTCACTGCCTCGAAGTCCATTCCATGTGTTGATCACTCTTTGTGTGAAGAAATCCCTGATAACAGTCTTAAATTTCCCTTTCACCAGTTTGTAGTTATGCTCCCTGGATCTGGTACTCCAGATTTACTTTTTCAGGATATAAAGGCCAAGATACGAGATAAAGGCCAACATTCCATTAGCCTTTTTGATTGCTTTTTGACATATGAAGTGTCAAGTAATGATATCCTGACATCTTTTCCAATTGCACCATTACCTCTCTCTTGTTCCTCCTAAGCAGCAAATTCTCCATCCTGCCTATCCTTTACATAGACGATGTAAGTCGTCCATCTTTTATTCAATGTTTACTGTGTTCGATGTAGAACCTTAGCTACACTTGAGTACTGTGGTGCAGAGTCTGGCATTCATATTTCTACAGCAAGTTGATCCCAATATAGCTGCACTCTGATATCAGCCAACCTTCATGCAAATCCTTTACAAGCTACTAACCTCCAGACGTGTTTGCGTGACACCCGGCTCCCTAAGTGACGGCTGAACCTTTCAGAAATGATATATGGACCAGGATAACTATGAGCGAGAGTAAGTGGCTACTTATTATGGCTTTGCAGGTCACACAAGTACTTTCAGACCATTAACTCCAATTACCTAAGTTAACCAAATCTATTGGAGCTGCAACGTCGCCTGCTACACTTTCTTGCAAGGCTTTGCCAAATTTGTAAAAACAGCCGTGCACAGTAACACCATCAGTATTGTGAGATCGCCATGTCCCCAATCAAATCTGCCCCGACAAATCTGCTCTATTGATGTGGCAATATAATTCAGTTGTTCGCTGCTCCACACTGAATTGTCAGGTAATAACGCCCTGAGGCCTCTTCCAATACCACCGTCAGCTATTCCAACATCATTCAAAAAATATATAAGTCATCAATTTTTTTCTTCAATAGTTTCTGTGTTCTATGTGGAACCTTAGCTACATAGCTGTAGAGTTCAAAGAGAGAATTTCACCATCAAGGCCCCCTTTTTTAAAAAAATATATGATTACAAATAGTTCTGATGAAGTTAAGCACCAATTATAGTATTTTGCTGCCTATTATGGGTCGTTTTAATTATTTTGTTCCCCTCCACATTTCTCCTCTTATTTTTCCTGCTATTCTCTTAATGTTGGTGACTTAATCATAGAATCATAGAAAGTTACGGCACAGAATGAGGCCAATCGGCCCATCATGTCTGTGCCAGCCGAGAAAGAGCTATCCAGCCTAATCCCACTTTCCAGCACTTGGTCCGTAGCCCTGAATGTTACGGCACTTCAAGTGCACATCCAAGTACTTTTTAAATGAGTCGAGGGTTTCTGCCTCTACCACCCTTTCAGGCAGTGAGTTCAGACCTCCATCACCCTCTGGGTGAAAAAATTCTCCTCATCTCCCCTCTAATCCTTCTACCAATTAGTTTAAATCTATGCCCCTGGTCACTGACCCCTCTGCTAAGGGAAACAGGCCCTCCCCATCCACTCTATCTAGTCCCCTCATAATTTTATATACCTCAATTAAATCTCCCCTCAGCTTCCTTTGTTCCAAAGAAAACAACCCCAGCCTATCCAATCTTTCCTCATAGCTAAAATTCTCGAGTCCTGGCGACATCCTTGTAAATCTCCTCTGTACCCTCTCTAGTGCAATCACATCTTTCCTGTGATGTGGTGACCAGAACTGTATGCAGTACTCAAGCTGTGGCCTAACTAGTGTTTTATACAGTTCCAGCATAACCTCCCTGCTCTTAGAATCATAGAAAATTTATGGCACAGAAGGAGGCCATTCGGCCCATTCGGCCCATCGCGACCACGCCGTCTTATATTCTATGCCTCGGCTAATAAAGAAAACCATCTCGTATGCCTTTTTAACCATCATATCTACCTGTCCTGCTATCTTCAGGGATCTGTGGACATGTGCTCCAAGGTCCCTTTGTTCCTCTACACCTCTCAGTATCCTCCTATTTATTGTGTACTCCCTTGTCTTGTTTGCCCTCCTCAAATGCATCACCTCACACTTCTCTGGATTGAATTCCATTTGCCACTTTTCTGCCCACCTGACCAGTCCATTGATATCTTCCTGCAATCTACACCTTTCCTCCTCACTATCAACCACACGGCCAATTTTTGTATCATCTGCAAACTTCTTGATCAAGACTTATGCTGGATACAGTTCCACTGGCACCATTAGTCCTCTGCTACCCTGCAGAAGTGGCCGCTCTACATGTACCGACAGGCAAGTTGAGCGTAGGGGGGGCAATCGCAGCCAAGCCCAATACAGTCTTCGTTGGACATCCACGAGAACTCCGGGTGATTTTCTTCCCTCTAACCCTGAGTCTAACCTTAGTGCCCCAACTGAGATTAGCTACTTCAGTATAGACCAGGGACTGAACCGGCAATATGCACGGTTTATACGGCTCAGTACTAACCATGTGGTGTGTTCTCCAGCTGATCTATTGGGGGGCCTGCTAATGATATGAGATAATTCAGCAATCCTGCACTCCCGGCGTGGCAGTCACGGTCGAAGGGAGCAGAAAATTAGCCCTACATGGTGTTTCTTTTTTAATTCATTCTCAGGATGTGGGCATCGCTGGCATTTACGGCCCATCCTTATTTGCCCTTGAGAAGGAGGTGGTGAGTCTGCACCTTCAACCATAGCAGTCTGATACAACTGAGTGGTTTGCTAGGCCACTTTCAGAGGGCAGTTAAGAGTCAAACACATTAGTGTGGGACTGGAGTCACATATAGGCCAGACAGGGCAAGGACGGCAGGTTTCCTTCCCTAAAGGACATTAGTGAACCAGTTGGGTTTTTACGACAATCCAAAAACTTCACGGTCACCTTTAATCATAGAATCAAATAATCATAGAAAGCTTACGGCAGGGAAGGAGGCCATTCAGCCCATCGAGTCCATGCTGGCTCTATGCAAGAGCAATCCAGCTAGCCCCATTCTCCCGCCCTATCCACGTAGCCCTGCAAATTTTTTACTTTCAAGTACTTATTCAGCTCCCTTTCAAAGGCCATGATTGAATCTGCCTCCACCACCCCCTCGGGCATTGCATTCCCGATCCTAACCACTCGCTGTAAAAAAAGTTTTTCCTCATGTCACCTTTGGTTCTTTTGCCAATCACCTTAAATTTATGTCCTCTGGTCCTTGACCCTTCTGCCAATGGGAACAGTTTCTCTCTATCTACTCTGTCTAGACCCTTCATTATTTTGAAGACCTCTTTAAGGTTCATCATGACTTCCTTGCTTTTGTACTCTATGCTTCTATTTATAAAGCCCAGGATCCCTTATGCTTTTTTAACCACTTTCTCAACCTGCCCTGCCACCTTCAACGATTTGTGCACATATACCCCTAGATCTCTCTGTTCCTGTACTCCTTTTAGAGTTGTGCCCTTTAGTTTATATCGCCTCTCCTCGTTCTTCCTCCCGAAATGTATCACTTGGCATTTTTCTGTGTCAAATTTTATCTGCCACCAGCCTGTCTCTATCCTCCTGAAGTCTATCACTATCCTCCTCACTGTTTACTACCCTTCCAAGTTTTGTGGCATCTTCAAATTTTGAAATTGTGTCCTGTACACCCAAGTCCATGTCATTAATGTATATCAAGAAAAGCAGTAGTCCCTGCTCTGACCCCTGGGGAACACCACTGTACACCTCCCTCCAGTCCGAAAAACAACCGTTCACTCCTACTCTGTTTCCTGTCCCTTAGCCAATTCTGCATCCATGTTGCTACTGCCCCCTTTATTCCATGAGCCACAATCTTGATGATCAGCCTACCATGTGGTCCTTTATCAAACGCCTTTTAAAACTCCATATACTCCACATCAACTGCATTGCCCTCATCTACACGCTCTGTTACCTCACCAAAAAACTCTATCATGTTAGTTAAGCACGATTTACCTTTAACAAATCCATGCTGGCTTTCCCTAATCAATCCACACTCATCCAAGTGACTGTTAATTCTCTCCCGGATTATCGTTTCTAAAAGTTTCCCCACCACTGGTTAAACTGGCTGGCCTATAGTTACTGGGTTTATCCTTACACCCTTTTTTGAGCAAGGGTGTAACATTTGCAATTCTCCAGTCCTCTGGCACCACCCACCGTATCTAAGGATATTTGGAAGATTATGGCCAGTACCTCCATAATTTCCACCCTTACTTCCCTCAGCAACCTAGGGTGCATCCCATCCAGACCGGGGGACTTATCTACTTTAAGTACAGCTAGCCTTTCAAATACCTCTTCTTTATCAATTTTTAGCCCATCCAGTGACTCAACTATATCTTCCTTAATGATACCAGTTTTTTATTTCCAGAATTTTTAAAACTGAAATTAAATTCTTAAATTGATATAGTGGGATTTGAATTCATATTATCTGTTATTAGTCCAGGCCTTGGGATAATTAGTCCAGTAATATAACCACTACACTACCGTTCCCCTCTTATGCAAGTCTATTGTTTTGTTCAAGATACTAAGTTGGAGGATTTACTGATTCTGACAGGGTGAACACCATCATTAAGTCTGGAGGCCCTAACTTTAGTTATTAATTCCTGATACCAATGCCCTCATTAACCCCCTCCAACCCACACCCTCCATTACATCCTCAGAACAAAGCAACAGTTTCAAAAAAAAATAACAGGAATAATAGACAACAATGGCAAGGGATGACAAAACTGATTCTAATTGTTTCTCAACGAGTGATTTTAAATTGACGACACGATGGTGGGACTCCCTCTAAATGGAATGAAAGCACATTACAACTATTTTAAGACTGCCTTAACGCTACCTCAATACAGTGGAGCTCTGGGTAAGGGTTATGGTGGCTTCAAATAATGAAGCAGTCCGAGCCCGCATGCAGCAAGACTTGGACAACATCCAGGCTTGGGCTCATAAGTGGCAAGTAACATTCGCGCCAGATAAGTGCCAGGCAATGGCCATCTCCAACAAGAGAGAGTCTAACCACCTCCCCTTGACATTCAACGGCATTACCATCGCCGAATCCCCGACCATCAACATCCTGGGGGTCACCATTGACCAGAAACTTAACTGGACCAGCCATATGAATACTGTGGCTACGAGAGCAGGTCAGAGGCTGGGTATTCTGTGGCAAGTGACTCACTGCCTTTCCACCATCTACAAGGCACAAGTCAGGAGTGTGATGGAATACTCTCCACTTGTTTGGATGAGTGCAGCTCCAACGACACTCAAGAAGCTCGACACCATCCAAGATAAAGCAGCCCGCTTGATTGGCACCCCATCCACCACCCTAAACATTCACTCCCTTCACCACCGGCGCACAGTGGCTGCAGTGTGTACCATCCACAGGATGCACTGCAGCAACTCGCCAAGGCTTCTTCGACAGCACCTCCCAAACCCGCGACCTCTACCACCTAGAAGGACAAGAGCAGCAGGCACATGGGAACAACACCACCTGCACGTTCCCCTCCAAGTCACACACCATCCCGACTTGGAAATATATCGCCGTTCCTTCATCGTCGCTGGGTCAAAATCCTGGAACTCCCTTCCTAACAGCACTGTGGGAGAACCGTCACCACACGGACTGCAGCAGTTCAAGAAGGCGGCTCACCACCACCTTCTCAAGTTCAATTAGGGATGGGCAATAAATGCCGGCCTCGCCAGCGACGCCCACATCCCATGAACGAATAATTTAAAAACATTTTGTTTGCTCCCAAACCATCACAACACAAAGATAATGGCCCACTAAAATATTAGTCAATACACGGTGATCTTAAATCTGCAATGGTCCCAATCTTTGTGGACCAGCCTGACCACATGAGGCAACTTTAAACACTCGACTCAGATTCTCCGATTGATGAATCACAACACACAACAGTTGGTCAGAGCCTGAACAGCAGTGATGTGGATTTGCTCCACTCCCTCAGGATAAACCCAGCTTTATCCTGGGAGATCAAATCCAGTTCAGGGCTATCGATTTAACCTGGATTTAATCTCGCTGACTTTTGTACGGGGCCTCTGCCCTGCACCACCACTAGGAACGGCCAGCATCAGGTTAACCATCCTGCGTGTCTGCTGGTACATCAGGCTGAAGAGGGATGATTCAGTTCAGCTGCCACTTCAACGCCATGTTACACTGGGACTCGGTGCAGACTAAGTACATCAAATCCACATGGATGACTTCAGTGAGCTCCCTGATTCCATCATGGGCTCTCAGCAGGGCGGCTCGACATCAGAAATCTTTTTATGCCATCACACATTAAACATTCATTTAATGTCTCTCACGTTGCTCTTCGCCACCACCCACCCCTGTTCTCTCCCCTCTTTACTGAAGGCACTGACTCAGTGTCAGCTGTGGCTCAGTGGGTGGCACACTTACTCTCTGAATCATAAAGGTTGTGGGTTCAAGTCTCATGCTGGGGATTGCACATAATTTAGGCTAGCACCTCACTACTGAGGGAATGTCATGTTTTGGATGAGATGTTAAACTGATGCTCCATCTGCCCTCTCGGGTGGATGTAAAAGATCCCATGGCACTATTTTGAAGAAGAGTAGGGGAGTCCTCCTGGTGTCCTGGCCAATATTTATCCCTCAACCAATATCACTAAAACAGATTATCTGGTCATTATCACATTGCTGTTTGTGAGGCCTTGCTGTGTGCATATTTGGCTGCTGCGTTTCCTACATTACAACAGTGACTACACAAAGTACTTAATTGTCTGTAAAGCATTTTGGGATGTCCTGAAAGACGCTGTTTAAATGTAATGTCTTTCTTTTGCCTCTTCCTGAGTTCTGATTCCATGGGTCCAGCAGTCCTCTGGTACCTCAACCAAGTGGTCTTTCTTCATGTGTGAGGCTAGACAGTGAGTACCACTGGGCTAATTGATCATGGGGGGCATTACACCTGAAGTCAACTCTGTCATCACCCAGCATTCTTGATCAATCACTTTCCGGCAGGGCTGACCGGAGTGTGATGTAACCTGGCATTGAGCCCAACTGTAGCTCCCCAAACTGCTGCCCAGATGAGGTCAGCTAACTCAGCATTGGTCAGGGATTGAACCTGTGACCCTCTGGTCTATAGGGTTTTGTAGGTGGTTCCTTCATCCATAAGGCCATAGGATGAGCCTCCCCACCCCTGCTTTTCCATTTAAGCCTAAATGGTAATACCAGTGGATACCAGGTGGAATGGGGCAGCTGGGGTACAGGGCCCCTTGGAGGAGAGGCCATGGGTGAAGCAGGACTATTCAGCAGATGTAACGCACGGAGTTCCATCACCAAGTTACACAGGCATTCACCTGAATGGGAACTGATGGGAATTCAATCGCTGCAGTTATGAACAATGACTGACAGGAAAAGACCCCCGGTCCATCTCGCCTGTCCCACACAATTGTGATCCCTTGTGTTTCACAATATATACACTCTCCACTCCTACTCTAAACCATGTAGAATCATAGAATGATATAGGACAGAAAGAGGTCATTCGGCCCATCGTGCCTCTGCCGGCTCTTTGAAAGAGCTATCCAATTAACCCCATTCCCCTGCTCTTTCCCCGTAGCCCTGCAATTTTTTCCCCTTCAATTTTTTATCCAATTCTCTTTTGAAAGTTATTATTGAATTTGCTTCACCATCCTTTCAGGCAGTGCATTCAGATCAAAACAACTCGCTGTGCAAACAAAATTCTCCTCATCTCACCTCTGATTCTTTTATTAATTACTTAAATCTGTGTCCTCTGGTTACCGACCCTTCTGCCAGTGGAAACAGTTTCTCCTTATTTACTCTAGCAAAACCCCTCATGATTTTGAACACCTCTATCAAATCTTCCAGTAACCTTCTCTGCTCTAAGGAGAACAACCCCAGCTTCTCCAGTCTCTCCATGTAACTGAAGTCCCTCATCCCTGGTGATTTAGATTAGCACCAATTCAGAGCATAGGTCAGATTTCAGCTGGTTTGATGCAGTCTGACCAGGTCACAAGTGAATCTGATTCAGCTTTATTTGCTTCTTAAGCAGGCAGGGACGTAACATCTTCAATAAGGTTGAGTCGTATAAATAGTTAATCTGAATTGAGACAAACTGAATTCAGCCAAACTGTGCTAAGCCGACCAGTACTGAGCCAATCTAAACTCAGCCAATCTGTACTGTAAATAGTACTGAACCAATCGGTCCCTGAGCCAATCTGAACTAAGACAGTCTTGCCTTTTTGCTGGTTCAACTCCACATGTGCCACAATTGAAACTCTTTTTGGACATTTTAATTGAAATGGCATATTGGACAAAATTACAGCTCTTCGGGAATGAAACTACCCCCAGGCACATTTTGTGTTTATTAGGTGAAGAATTCTCACTATTTTATATTTTAATAAAGGACAGCGGGGCAGCATAGAGTTCGAGCGTAGCCAAACTGGACCAAATGTCCCATTGGTCACAGCACCCCAGTCTGACTCGTGTGAGGGATAGGTGAAGCTGTATTTTTGTGATGATGCTTTTGCATTATTGGTCTGACTGTAGAATCACAGAATGATTACGGCACAGAAGGAGGCCATTCAGCCCATCGAGCCTGCGCCGGCTCTCTGCAAGAGCAATCCAGCGAGTCCCACTCCTCCGCCCTTTCCCCATAGCTCTGCAAATTTTTCTCCTTCAGGTACCTATCCAGTTCCCTTTCGAAGGCCACATTTGACCCTGCCTCCACCACCCCCTCGGGCAGTGCATTCCAGATCCTAATCACTCACTGCGTTACAAAGTTTTTCCTCATGTCGCCTTTGGTTCTTTTGCCAATCACCTTAAACCCGTGTCCTCTGGTTTGCGACCCTTCAGCCAGTGGGAACAGTTTTTCTTTATTTACTTTGTCTAGACCCTTCATGATTTTGAACACCTCTATCAAATCTCCTCTCAACCTTCTCTGCTCCAAGGAGAACAATCCCAGCTTCTCCAGTCTGTCCACGTAACTGAGGTCCCTCAGCCCTGGAACCATTCTGGTAAATCTTTTCTGCGCCTTCTCTAAGGCCTTCACATCCTTCCTAAAGTGCGGTGCCCAGAACTGGACACAATACTCCAGTTGTGGCCAAACCAGTGTTTTATAAAGGTTCAACATAACGTCCTCGCTTTTGTACTCTATACCTCTATTTATAACGCCCAGGATCCTGTGTGCTTTCTTAACCGCTTGGTCAACCTGTCCTGCCACCTTCAACGGCCTGTGTACATATACCCCAAGGTCACTCTGTTCCCGCACCCCCTTTAGAATTGTACCCTTTAGTTTATATTGCCTCTCCTCGTTCTCCCTACCAAAATGTATCACCTCACACTTCTCAGTGTTAAATTTCATCTGCCACGTGTCCGTCCATTCCACCAGCCTGTCTATATCCTCTTGAAGTCCATCACTATCCTCCTCACTGTTTACTACACTTCGAAGTTTTGTGTGATCTGCAAATTTTGAAATTGTGCCCTGTACACCCACAAAAAATCATTAATATACATCAAGAAAAGCAGTGGTCCTAGTACCGTCCCCTGGGGAACATCACTGCACACCTTCCTCCAGTCCGAAAAACAACCATTCACCACTACTCTCTGCTTCCTATTACTTAGCCAATTTCATATCCATGCTGCCACTGCCCCTTTTATCCCGTGGGCTTCAATTTTATGGACAAGCCTTTTATGTGGCACTTTATCAAACGCCTTTTGGAAGTCCATAAGCACATCAACCGCATTGCCCTCATCGACCCTCTCTGTTACCCCATCAAAAAAATAAAGAATAGGACTGAGCCAGACCCCTTTGTTCATTCCCCAGCATCATCAGCACAGGCCACCAGAAGAGATGGGGGAGGAGGCGGGGGGGGGGGGGGGGGGCGGGGTGACTGCGCATTATAAAAGGCGACTTCACAGCACAGTGTAGAATGAATGCCACCAATTCAACACAGGATATAAAATCTTCAACAAAATGGGAGTCCACATCTGGAGTATTGTGTGCAGTTTTAGTCTCCTTATCTGAGGAAGCGTGCCCTTGCCATGGAGGGAGTGCAACAAAGGTTTACTCAACTGATTCCTGGGATGGCAGGACTGGCGTATGAGGAGAGATTGGGTCGACTAGGC
Organism: Heptranchias perlo; assembly: GCF_035084215.1. Taxonomy (NCBI): domain Eukaryota; kingdom Metazoa; phylum Chordata; class Chondrichthyes; order Hexanchiformes; family Hexanchidae; genus Heptranchias; species Heptranchias perlo. The sequence goes on from NC_090326.1 coordinate 156,655,100, forward strand.
CTATATTCACTAGAGTTTAGAAGAATGAGAGGGGATCTCATTGAAACATATAAAATTCTAACAGGACTAGACAGACTAGATGCAGGGAGGATGTTCCCGATGGCTGGGGAGTCCAGAACCAGGGGTCACAGTCTCAGGATACGGGGTATGTCATTTAGAACCGAGATGAGGAGAAATTTCTTCACTCAGAGGGTGGTGAACCTGTGGAATTCTCTACCACAGAAGGCAGTGGAGGCCAAGTCATTAGATGTATTCAAGAAGGAGAGGGATATATTTCTTAATACTAAAGGGATCAAGAGATATGGGGAAAAAGCGGGAACAGGGTACTGAGTTAGACGATCAGCCATGATCATTTTGAATGGCGGAGCAGGCCCAAAGGGCCGAATGGCCTACTCTTGCTCCTGTTTTCTATGTTTCTATGTTTCTTTGCAGACCACCCTTCTATCCCCTCCCCGCTTCAAGCAATGCCTTTGTTTCAGACCCCTAACCTCCCTGTCGGTCTTACCTTCCATGGTGTTGGTAAGGACACTAGCTGCACTGACTGCCCGCTCCCTTTGCTGTGCCTCCTCCAGGTAAACCACAGAGAAACGATGATCTGCCAGCGAATGCTTCTTACTCGTTTCATTATCCGATGGGGAGGACTGTTCAGGAGAAACAAAGAACAGAGTTAATCCTGGAGTACGATATCCTCACAAAAATTCCCTGCTTAAGCCGTCAGGAGAAAGACAATGAACAACTGACTTCCTGGTGTAACTTCCCCTTCATTGACTGGAAGGTTGATGGAATCAATCATCAACTGGAAAGATTGTGCACCTGTGTCTATTACTAATTTTCAACGACATCTTCAAAAAAGATGTGTCTCCTTATTTTTGAGTGGTTTACGAACGTGGCAATGCCTCTCTCTTCCTGCCCAACTGCTTGTGTAAGGAAGACAGCAAGTCAGAAAAAAAGAACTTGCACTTCTATAGCACCAAAGCACTTCACAGCCAATAAAGTACTTTTGAAGTGTCGTCACTATTGTAATGCAGGAAACGCGGCAGCCAATTTGCACACAGCAAGATCCCACAAGCAGCAATGAAACAAATGACCAGATCATCTATTGTAGGTGTTGGTTGAGGGATAAATCATGGCCAGGACATCGGGAGAACTCCCCTGCTCTTCTTCGAATAGTGTCACGAGATCTTTTATGTCCACCTGATCCGTTAAGATGTCACTGAGGTGTCAGTTTGTTTCAGGTGGTGGCACGGCCAACGTTGAGTTAGAAGTCTGTGGGTTCGAGCTCAATCTCAGAACGTGAGCACATCATTTAAGCTGACACTTCAGTGCAGTACGAAGGGAGTGCTCTGCTAGCCTCTTCGTGACCCCAGACCCACAGCAATGTGGCTGATTCTTAATTGCCCTCTGAAATGGCCTAGCAAGTCACTCAGTTGTACAATCCCGCTACAAAAAGTCACAATAAGAATAAAACCGGACGGACCACCCGGCATTGGACCACTAGGCACCGGACATGACAAAGGCAAATCAAGCCCAGTCGACCCTGCAAAGTTCTCCTCACTAACATCTAGGGACTTGTGCCAAAATTGGGAGAGCTGTCCCACAGACTAGTCAAGCAACAGCCAGACATAGCCATACTCACAGAATCATACCTTTCAGCCAATGTCCCAGACTCTTCCATCACCATCCCTGGGTGTGTCCTGTCCCACCGGCTGGATAGAACCACCAGAGGTGGCGGTACAGTGATATACAGTCAGGAGGAAGTGGCCCTGGGAGTCCTTAACATTGACTCCGAACCCCAGGAAATCTCATGGCATCAGCTCAAACATGGGCAAGGAAACCTCCTGCTGATTACCACCTACCGCCCTCCCTCAGCTGATGAATCAGTCCTCCTCCATGTTGAGCACCACTTGGAGGAAGTACTGAGGGTAGCAAGGGCACAGAATGTACTCTGGTGGGGGACTTCAATGTCCATCACCAAGAGTGGCTCGGTAGCACCACTACTGACCGAGCTGGCCAAGTCCTGAAGGACATAGCTGCTAGACTGGGCCTGCGACAGGTGGTGAGAGAACCAACACGATGAAAAGACCCACTTGACCTCATCCTCACCAATCGACCTGTTGCAGATGCATCTGTCCATGACAGTATTGGTAGGAGTGACCACCGCACAGTCCTTGTGGAGACGAAGTCCCGTCTTCGCACTGAGGACACCATCCAACGTGTTGTGTGGCACTACCACCGTGCTAAATGGGATAGATTCAGAACATATCTAGCAGCTCAAAACTGGGCATCCATGAGGCACTGCGGGCCATCAGCAGCAGAATTGTATTCCAGGACAATCTGTAACCTCATGGCCCGGCATATTCCTCACTCCACCATTACCAACAAGTCAGGGGATCAACCCTGGTTCAATAAGGAGTGTAGAAGAGCATGCCAGGAGCAGCACCAGGCATACTTTAAAATGAGGTGCCAACCTGGTGAAGCTACAACACAGGACTGCATGCTAAACAGCAGACGCAACATGCTATAGACAGAGCTAAGCGATTCCACAACCAACAGATCAGATCAAAGCTCTGCAGTCCTGCCACATCCAGTCGTGAATGGTGGTGGACAATTAAACAACTAATGGGAGGAGGAGGCTCTGTGAACATCCCCATCCTCAATGATGGCAGAGTCCAGCATGTGAGTGCAAAAGACAAAGCTGAAGCATTTGCAACCATCTTCAGCCAGAAGTGCCGAGTGGATGATCCATCTCAGCCTCCCCCCGAGGTCCCCACCATCACAGAAGCCAGTCTTCAGCCAATTCGATACATTCCACATGATATCAAGAAACAGCTGACTGCACTGGATACAGCAAAGGCTATGGGCCCCGACAACATCCCGGTTGTAGTGCTGAAGACTCCAGAACTAGCCACACCTCTAGCTAAACTGTTCCAGTACAGCGAAAACACTAGCATCTACCTGACAATGTGGAAAATTGCCCAGGTATGTCCTGTCGACAAAAAGCAGGACAAATCCAATCCGGCCAATTACCGCCCCATCAGTCTACTCTCAATCATCAGTAAAGTGATGGAAGGTGTCGTCGACAGTGCTATCAAGCGGCACTTACTCACCAATAACCTGCTCACCGATGCTCAGTTTGCGTTCCGCCAGGACCACTCGGCTCCAGACCTCATTGGTCCAAACATGGACAAAACAGCTGTATTCCAGAGGTGAAGTGAGAGTGACTGCCCTTGACATCAAGGCAGCATTTGAGCAAGTGTGGCACCAAGGAGCCCTAGTAAAATTGAAGTCAATGGGAATTGGGGAAAACTCTCCGGTGGCTGGAGTCATACCTAGCACAAAGGAAGATGGTAGTGGGTGTTGGAGGCCAATCATCTCAGCCCCAGGGCATTGCTGCAGGAGTTCCTCATGGCAGTGTCCTAGGCCCAACCATCTTCAGCTGTTTCATCAATGACCTTCCCTCCATCATAAGGTCAGAAATGGGGATGTTCGCTGATGATTGCACAGTGTTCAGTTCCATTCGCAACCCCTCAGATAATGAAGCAGTCCGTGCCCGCATGCAGCAAGACCTGGACAACAGCCAGGCTTGGGCTGATAAGTGGCAAGTAACATTCGTGCCAGACAAGTGCCAGGCAATGACCATCTCCAACAAGAGAGAGTCTAACCACCTGCCCTTGACATTCAACGGCGTTACCATCGCCAAATCCCCCACCATCAACATCTTCGGAGTCACCATTGACCAGAAACTTAACTGGACCGGCCACATAAATATTGTGGCTACAACAGCACGTCAGAGGCTGGGTATTCTGCGGCGAGTGACTCACCTCCTGACTCCCCAAAGCCTTTCCACCATCTACAAGGCACAAGTCAGGAGTGTGATGGAATACTCTCCACTTGCCTGGATGAGTGCAACTCCAACAACACTCAAGAAGCTCGACACCATCCAGGACAAAGCATCCCACTTGTTTGGCACCCCATCCACCACCCTAAACATTCACTCCCTTCACCACCGGCATACAGTTGCTGCAGTGTGTACCATTCACAGGATGCACTGCAGCAACTCGCCAAGGCTTCTTCAACAGCACCTCCCAAACCCGCGACCTCTACCACCTAGAAGGACAAGAGCAGCAGGCACATGGGAACAACACCACCTGCACGTTCCCCTCCAAGTCACACACCATCCCAACTTGGAAATATATCGCCGTTCCTTCATCGTCGCTGGGTCAAAATCCTGGAACTCCCTTCCTAACAGCACTGTGGGAGAACCTTCACCACACGGACTGCAGCAGTTCAAGAAGGCGGCTCACCACCTCCTTCTCAAGGGCAATTAGGGATGGGCAATAAATGCTGGCCTCGCCAGCGATGACCACATCCCACGAACAGATATAAAAAAAATCCTTTGGATGAAGCATTAAACCAAGGCTGTGTTCAGTAGTTTCGATGGACACTAAGGACTCTCTGGTGTTTTATGAAAATTCCTCCCTGCATTGCCAAATACAAATGAATTTATCACACTGCTATTTGTGGGAGCTTGCTGTGCAAAAAACAGTTGCTGCATTCACGTACCAAACAACAGTGACTCCACTCGAGAGTAATTCACTGTATGTGAAATAGATTTACCCCCACCCCCCTACTCCCCACCTCGCCCCTCCTCTCCTAAAGATGCTAATCTGTTGCTGGGCTACAGTTCCACAGGTGCTCTTCATGTGGGAGCCGAAGCAGTGAATGTCAGAAGGTTATTCGACCCTGGGGGGAATCACAGGCAAGCTCAATCTGGCCCTCACCCAATGTCTGCACATGAGCACTTTTCAGCACGGACACCCCTTGACCGGTACAGTTGTAGCGCACCCTCAGCAGTACACCAACTCCCATCCAGATTAGCTGACTCAGCAGAGACTGAGACTCAAGACCTTTGCTGGTACTGTATGGCCAAGCATCACTCCAGGAAATGCACTTGTCCATTAAGCCCCAAGCATTTCTTCTGCTGGAATAAAACGTGGCACCACACAGCCATTTCTTCCTCCCACGAATCATCGAATCAAGTCGGACTTGCTGAACTGCTGCCAAATTCATCAGACAAGCCGCCAGAACAAAGCCGTTTATGAATCCCTTCTTGTTCCATTAAATGAGTGTCAACCAAAAAAGATTTCATGTGCGTGCTGACTAAGTGGTCAGTCCCAACAGGATGAAATGATGCTTGTATCTGGTATCACAGACATTCTTAATGAGCTATTTAAGCAATGAATCAATATCCTTCTTTACAGCCTGGTGCCAGAGAGCAACTAATCTACCAGTGACTGGGTGTGTTCTTAGGCCAGTGCCTAAATCATGGAATTTTGTAATGCAGTAGCACAGGAAGGATAGTTATTCCGGGAAAAATTGGCCCATACTCGGTAATACCGTGCAGAGCTAGCTACAAACTAAGCAATAGAATTAGTCAGCGTGAGATAGACATTCCTCCCTACATTAGGCATGCCATTTCTTTGCCAAGTCCAAAAACAAACAGGTTGTAGATTAGGGTCAGGGCATGGGATAGAGGCAGTGGAGAGTCAGGAGGGTCAGGCAGGAGGTAGGATAGGAGTGAGGCAGGAGGTAGAATCATAGAAGAATCATAGAAGTTTACAACATGGAAACAGGCCCTTCGGCCCAACATGTCCATGTCGCCCAGTTTATACCACGAAGCTAGTCCCAATTGTCTGCACTTGGCCCATATCCCTCTATACCCATCTTACCCATGTAACTGTCCAAATGCTTTTTAAAGGACAAAATTGTACCCGCCTCTACTACTGCCTCTGGCAGCTCGTTCCAGACACTCACCACCCTTTGAGTGAAAAAATTGCCCCTCTGGACCCTTTTGTATCTCTCCCCTCTCACCTTAAATCTATGCTCCCTCATTACAGACTCCCCTACCTTTGGGAAAAGATTTTGACTATCTACCTTATCTATGCCCCTCATTATTTTATAGACTTCTATAAGATCACCCCTAAACCTCCTACTCTCCAGGGAAAAAAGTCTCAGTCTATCCAACCTCTCCCTATAAGTCAAACCATCAAGTCCCGGTAGCATCCTAGTAAATCTTTTCTGCACTCTTTCTAGTTTAATAATATCCTTTCCATAATAGGATGACCAGAACTGTACACAGTATTCCAAGTGTGGCCTTACTAATGTCTTGTACAACTTCAACAAGACATCCCAACTCCTGCATTCAATGTTCTGACCAATGAAACCAAGCATGCCGAATGCCTTCTTCACCACCCTATCCACCTGTGACTCCACTTTCAAGGAGCTATGAACCTGTACTCCCAGATCTCTTTGTTCTATAACTCTCCCCAACGCCCTACCATTAACGGAGTAGGTCCTGGCCCGATTCGATCTACCAAAATGCATCACCTCACATTTATCTAAATTAAACTCCATCTGCCATTCATCGGCCAACTGGCCCAATTTATCAAGATCCCATTGCAATCCTAGATAACCTTCTTCACTGTCCACAATGCCACCAATCTTGGTGTCATCTGCAAACTTACTAACCATGCCTCCTAAATTCTCATCCAAATCATTAATATAAATAACAAATAACAGCGGACCCAGCACCGATCCCTGAGGCACACCGCTGGTCACAGGCCTCCAGTCTGAAAAACAACCCTCTACAACCACCCTCTGTCTTCTGTCGTAGGATAAGGGCAGGGCAGCAAACAGAATACTCGTGAACCAGGAGTTGGGATGGGGTGAAGCAGGAGATGAGATCGAAACAGGGCAGCACATGAGATGGGGTGAGCCAGGAGGTAGGATAGGAACAGGGGCAGGGGATGAGATTGGGGTGAAGCAGGAGGTGGGAATGGGTGGGACTGTGGATTGAAATCTGGTGTTTGCATTGCTAACGATGGAGATTCACTGTAATCCTAAATACCCAATGTCTCCACATCATGAAAATCAAACTTCTGATTAAAACAAAGATTTCTGGTATCCCGTTTACATCTTAGAATTTTAAAATGAGGTGGGTGGTGATCTTAGTCTAATGGTGGAGGCCAGGCTTTTTCCCACTTTGTCTTGTGTTCACGGTAAAAAAAAATAACTTGCATTTATATAGTGCCTTTCACATCCTCAGGACATCCCAAAGTGGATCACAGCCAATGATTTACTTTTGAAATAAAAAGAAAATATAACCTGAAGCCTGCACCCTTCCACACACCAATCGGGCGGGATGTAAAACAGGTTGTCCATTTGTTTTTAACCCGTTTTTCGCCTGGTGATAAAAGTTAAAATGACCCCCTCCTGTGTACTGGTTAGTGTGCCCAGGGTTCATCATTAACCATAATTGCAATCTATAGTTACTGGGACATCACATGACATACCCACCACATTCTCCCATCTGCCTCTTTCAAAATACCATGTCAGCAGGCCAATGTATACAGGCTAAAACCATTCGTCAGGTTTATTTCCCAGTTAATTAATACACAGAAGCCAAAAGATACAAAATCAGCATAAACATGTAAAAATAATCAGATTAGAATCAATCCTTATGGGGTTCAAATACCTCTTTCGGAATGCATTTTTCATAGAGTCTGGTATTGAGACTTTTGCTGAAACAGTCAGGTTTGTCTCTTAGAAGGCCTTCCAGATTCAATGTTCTATGTAGATGATGCAACGTCAATTCATGCACAGGCTTTGAATCTCTTGCCAGAAGTAAACACTATGGGAAAATTCTCCACGACTGATGCAGTCCAAAGACTTCTGAAGTCAGAGCTGTCAATCAGCCGTGATTAAAGGCAGAATAGTGGGGATTTATTGCATTGACAATGTCCATATCAGTTTGCATCTAGTACAAATCCTTATATTCTAACTATCTTCCAGATCAATCAACCTGGCTTAGTCCACTAGAGTTCCTCTCTCCACGGACACTGCCTGATCTGCTGAGTGTTTTTCAGCATTTACTGTTTTTATTTCAGATTTCCAGCGTCTGCAATATTTTGCTTTTGTTCCAATAGTTAACTCATCTCCTAACTTGTATTCTGTAATGCAAGACAGGTTTCATTTTAAATCAAGCTATTTCAAAACTCTTAAAAATAAATCTTCCCTTTTTTACGGACCTGGCCTACCTGGATTCTCTTAAAGATGATAGAACACGTTTGTTGAATTAAGAATGCTGTTTTAAATAATCGCATACCAGGCCACTGTGTTTTATTTTGTTATCTTCATCTCTCCCTTTGAAATTTCCAAGTTGCATCACTTGGCTATAAACAGTTAAGACTTGAAATGAATAACCCCTTTAAATGGAGCTGGATAACTTTTGATTATGAATATGGAGGTAGATATCGACCGAAATGATCAAATCCTCCATAGGATACAACAGTTTCAATGTTGCTGGAGCAGGGGATAGAATGTTGTCTGGAAGACTGAATGGCGAAGATATGAGAAGAGATAAATAGTTTTGGAGTTTTCGCTTGAATACCCTAGGGCATCATGGAGTTCTCATACCAAACTTTCCATCAGAAGATTAAATGATAATGAGGTATGTCCAAGATAGGTTAGTTGTACTTGGTCTGAAGTTTGGACCAACTGATCTTATGTTTCCTTATTTCAGGCTTTCCCACATTCTATAAAGACTGGTTCTAGGTTGGATTCCCTCATTTCCCACAGCCCTACAGAGAATACAGAATATTTCCAACACTCATGCAGCTTAATTTGTTTTTATATTAGCGTTGTGGTCCCTTGACATAGAGACATGAAGCGGTAGGATGCAGTTTTGCATTCCTAATTCCCAGGTGGCAAGTTGCCAATCTCACCCGGGGCAGTGGGACGAGGCACAGAGATCCCTGGATGAGGTGAAAAAGTAATTTAGGAGGTGGGTTTTGCTTCTTAGGGAGAATGGTTTGTATGTCAGACAGACAGACAGGCTATTTTAATAAGGAATTCACTAGTATTAGAACTGCAAAGAGTCCAACATTTCTGATCCACGATAATCTTAGGATTAGAATGTGATTGAATGGAATATTAACAATAGTTACACTGAAGAGTAAAAATAAACCAATTTTTCCTTTTGTTCTAACACCACCTTCTCCAATATTTGTATAGAAATTAACTTCTTTACCCAGAGAGTGGTTAGAATGTGGAACTCGCTGCCACAAGGAGTAGTTGAGGTGAATAGGATAGATACATTTAAGGGGAAGCTAGATAAACACAAGAGGGAGAAAGGAATAGAAGGATTTCATAGAATCATAGAAGTTACAACATGGAAACAGGCCCTTCGGCCCAACATGTCCATGTCGCCCAGTTTATACCACTAAGCTAGTCCCAATTGGCTGCACTTGGCCCATATCCCTCTATACCCATCTTACCCATGTAACTGTCCAAATGCTTTTTAAAAGACAAAATTGTACCCGCCTCTACTACTGCCTCTGGCAGCTCGTTCCAGACACTCACCACCCTTTGAGTGAAAAAATTGCCCCTCTGGACCCTTTTGTATCTCTCCCCTCTCACCTTAAATCTATGTCCCCTCGTTATAGACTCCCCTACCTTTGGGAAAAGATTTTGACTATCTACCTTATCTATGCCCCTCATTATTTTACAGACTTCTATAAGATCACCCCTTAACCTCCTACTCTCCAGGGAAAAAAGTCCCAGTCTGTCTAACCTCTCCCTATAAGTCAAACCATCAAGTCCCGGTAGCATCCTAGTAAATCTTTTCTGCACTCTTTCTAGTTTAATAATATCCTTTCTATAATAGGGTGACCAGAACTGTACACAGTACTCCAAGTGTGGCCTCACCAATGCCCTGTACAACTTCAACAAGACATCCCAACTCCTGCATTCAATGTTCTGACCAATGTTGTTGATAGGGTTAGATGAATTAAGGTGGCAGGAGGCTCATGTGGAGCATAAACATGGACCTGTTAGGCTGAACATCCTGTTTCTGTGCTGTAAATTCTTTGTAAAAAAAATGTTAAGTCGTGGTGCAGTGGATTGAAGGCTGACCTCCCATCTCTGGAACCTGAGTCCAGATCTAGCCCAAAGTCTCCTCTATCTGTTGGCTACAAGAGCCCCATCGGAAATGAAATTGGAATAAAAGCAAAATTACCGCAGATGCTGGAAATCTGTAATAAAAACAGAAAATGCTGCCAACAACTCCATGAGTTCAGATGAAGAGTCCACACCTGAAACAGTAACTCATCTCTTCTCTGCACAGATGCTGAGTGCATCTGCCATTTTCTGTTTCTCAAATGAGGTTTGGGTTGTCCAAGTCCAGTTTCTATTATCTTCCACCCTCCTTAAACTTGAGTTCATGCAAATCTCTGCGGCCCGTATCCTAACTCGCACCAAGTCCCGTTCACCCATCACCGCTGTGCTCGCTGACAAACATTGGCTCCCAATCTGGCCTCGATTTTAAAATTCTCATTCTTATTTTCAAATCCCACCATGGCCTCGCCCCTCCCTATCTCTGTAACCTCCTCCAGCCCTACAACTCTCCGAGATTTCTGCACTCCTCCAATTCTGGCCTCTTACACATCCCCAATTTTAATCGCTCCACCATTGGCGGCCGTGCCTTCAGCTGCCTAGGCCCTAAGCTCTGGAATTCCCTCCCTAAACCTGTCCACATCTCTTACCTCCCTCTCCTACTTTAAGATGCTCCTTAAAACCTATCCCTTTGACCAAGCTTTTGGTCACCTGTCCTAACATCTCCTTATGTAGCTCGGTGTCAAACTTTGTTTGATAACACTTCTGTGAGGCGCCTTGGGATATTTTACTACATTAAAGGTGCTACATAAATGCAGGTTGTTGTTGTGGGCCGAGAGCACAAAATTATCCTAACGTATGAGTACGATGGAATAGTGGTTATGTCACTGGACTAGTAATGCAGAGGCCTGGGTGTTTAATCCAAAGACCAAAGTGGGTTCAAATCTCACCGAATGGCAGTTTGAGAATTTGAATTCAATTTTTAAAAAAATCTGGAAATAAAAAACTGCTATCAGTAAAAGTGACCATGAAGCTGTCAGGTTGTCGTAAAAACCCAACTGGTTCACTAACGTTCTTAGGAAATCTGCCGTCCTTCCCCGGTCTGGCCTATACATTGCTCCACTCCCACACCAACGTGGTTGAATCTTAACTGTCCTCCGAAGTGACCTAGCAAACCACTAAGTTGTATCAAACCGCTGTGCAGCAGTTCAAGAAGGCTCACCATTAACTTCTCTGTCCAACTAGGGAATGGGCAATAAATGCCAGCCTTGTTAGCAACGGCCACATCCCGAGAATGAATTTTTAAAAAACGTGGCACTAATTTGTCAAAATCACTTGGAAATGCTTGGAAGAAATGTCACACTGGTGCAGTGGGAGGTGCACTTTTGGGCTTAGGGCAGAATAGAGGCAGCTTTTATCTGCATCTAACCTGTGCTCTATCTGGCTGGAGAGTGAGGCTGCCACAGATTGCCTGAAATATACTTCCTGATCGGCAAAGTTGAGGCACGAACGCCTCGCATCTCTGCACTACTTTCCTCTGAATGCTGCTCCTAGTGTTAAGAGTCTGGACCTGAACTCTGCCAATCAGAAAGCCTGCAGATTTTTCCTTTTCAAGTATTTATCCAATTCCCTTTTGAAAGTGACGACTGAATTCGCTTCCTCCACCCGTTTAGGCAGCGAATTCCAAATTGTAACAACTCGCTGTGTAAGAAGGGTCAGCCGTGGCTCAGTGGGTAGCACTCTCGCTGAGTCAGAAGGTTGTGGGTTCGACCCCCACTCCAGAGAGAGCCCATCAGAGGAGCCAGCATGGATTTGTGAAAGGTAGGTCGTGCCTGACGAACCTGATTGAATTTTTTGAAGAGGTGACTAAAGTAGTGGACAGGGGAATGTCAATGGATGTTGTTTATATGGACTTCCGGAAGGCATTCGATAAAATCTCTCATAAGAGACTGTTAGCTAAAGTTGAAGCTCATGGAATTGAGGGCAAATTATTGACCTGGTTAGGAAATTGACTGAGCGGCAGGAGACAGAAAGTAGGGATAATGGGCAGGTACTCAAATTGGCAGGATGTGACTAGTGGTGTCCCACAGGGATCTGTGTTGGGGCCTCATCTATTCACTGTATTTATGAACGATTTAGATGACGGGACAGAGAGCTGCAAATCCAAGTTTGCCGATGACACAAAGATAGGCAGCATTGTAAGCAGTGTCGATGGAAGCATAAAATTACAGAGAGATATTAATAGATTAAGTGAATGGGCAAATGGATTTCAGTGTAGGCAAGTGTGAGGTCATCCACTTTGGACCTAAGGAGGATAGAACAGAATACTTTCTAAATGGTGAAAAGCTCGAAACAGTGGAGGCCCAAAGAGACTTAGGGGTCCATGTACAAAGATCATTAAAATGTCATGAACAGGTACAGAAAATAATCAAAAAGGCTAATGGAATGCTGGCCCTTATATTTAGACGACTAGAATACAAGGGGGTAGAAGTTGTGCTGCAGCTATACAAAGCCCTGGGTAGACCGCACCTGGAGTATTGTGTTCAGTTCTGGGCACCGCACCTTAGGAAGGATATATTGGCCTTTGAGAGAGTGCAGCGTGTATTTACTAGAATAGTACCTGGACTCCAAGGGTTAAATTACGAGGAGAGATTACACAAACTAGGGTTGTATTCCCTGGAATTTAAAAGATTAGGGAGTGATTTGATCGAAGTTTTCAAGATATTAAGGGGAACTGATAGGGTAGACAGAGAGAAACTATTTCCGCTGATTGGGGAGTCTAGGACTAGGGGACATAGCCTAAAAATTAGAGCCAGGGCTTTCAGGAGTGAAATTAGGAAACACTTCTACACGGAAAGGGTGGTAGAAGTTTGGAACTCTCTTCTGCAAACGGCAGTTGATGCTAACTCAATAGTTAATTTTAAATCAGGGATTGATAGATTTTTGTTAACCAAAGGTATTAAGGGTAATGGGGCTAAGATGGGTATATGGAGTTAGGTCACAGATTAGCCATGATCTGATTGAATGATGGAATAGGCTCAAGGGGCTAAATGGCCTACTCTTGTTTCTCGACGGAGTGCGGCAGGACAGAGTGAAGCAGCTGCGAATTTGGTGAGTGTGGGAGTTCGGTGAAGTGGGGGAAGGAGGTGCTGCTTTGCCTTGCTCTTCCTAACTTTTTCCGCAGAGCGGTGGCAGACCTGAGCAGCAGAAGACTGAGAGTGGGGAATAAAAGCAGCAGCAGACCCATAACAAGAGAAAACCACTGTGCGACGTCACAGGTGAGGCAGGAGAGTCCGAGAGGTGAGCACAGTGTAAAAGGAGAGACCGAGAGCAGGAGGAGAGTCTGAGAGATGAACACAGTGTAAATCTAAGGCAAGTCATGGCAGCACAGCTTGCACCCGTGATATGCTCCTCCTGCACTATGTGGGAAGTCATGGACACTACCAGTGTCCCTGGCGACCATGTGTGCAGGAAGTGTGTCCAGCTGCAGCGACTGGCTAACCGCATTTCGGAGCTGGAGCTGCGGGTGGATTCGCTGTGGAGCATCTGTGTTGCTGAGACTATCGTGGATAGCAGGTTCAGTCAGGTGGTCACACCGCAGGTAAAGATTACACAGGCAGGAAGGAAATGGGTGACTGCCAGACAGAGTAAAAGGACTCGGCAGGTAGAGCAGGAGTCCCCTGGGGCCATCTCCCTCTCAAACAGATATACCGCTTTAGATACTGTTGGGGGAGATGGCTTATCAGGGGAAAGCAGCAAGAGCCAGGTTTGGGGCACCACGGGTAGCTCTGCTGCACAGGAGGGGAGGAAGAAGAGTGGCAGGGCTATAGTGATAGGGGATTCAATTGTAAGGGGAACAAATAGGTGTTTCTGTGGCCGCAAACGTGACTCCAGGATGGTATGTTGCCTCCCTGGTGCTAGGGTCAAGGATGTTGTGGAGCGGCTGCAGGATATTCTGGAGGGGGAGGGTGAACAGCCAGTAGTTGTGGTCCATATTGGTACCAACAACATAGGTAAAAAAAGGGATGAGGTCCTGCAAGGTGAATTTAAGGAGTTAGGAGATAAATTAAAAAGCAGGACTTCAAAGGTAGTGATCTCAGGATTACTACCAGTGCCACGTGCCAGTGAATATAGGAACAGGAGAATAGACCGGATGAATGCGTGGCTGCAGGGATGGTGTAGGAGGGAAGGATTTAGATTCCTGGGATAATGGGACCGGTTCTGGGGAAGGTGGGACCTGCACAAGCGGGATGGGTAACACCCGAGCAGGACCGGGACCGATGTCCTCGTGAGGGTGTTTGCTAGTGCTGTTGGGGAAGGTTTAAACTAGAGTGGCAGGGGGATGGGAACCTGAGCGGGGAGTCAGAAGGGAGTAAAGTTGAAAGCAGCAAGAGAGGGGAAGACCCAGGGGAAATTTACAATACAAATAGTACAAACAGTTGTTCAAGAACAAGTGAAAGGGAAAAGTGTAGAGCAGCAGAAAGAAAGTGTACTTTAGACACTACAGATAAAGTGAAAACTAGAAGGCGAGAGGCAGGGACTAATTAGGAACAGTCAGCATGGTTTTGTGAGAGGAAAATCATGTCTCACGAATTTGATTGAGTTTTTTGAAGGGGTAACCAAGAAGATAGATGAGGGCTGTGCAGTAGACGTGGTCTACATGGACTTCCGCAAAGCATTTGACAAGGCACCGCATGGTAGGTTGTTACATAAGATTAAATCTCATGGGATCCAAGGTGAGGTAGCCAATTGGATACAAAATTGGCTTGACGACAGAAGACAGAGGGTGGTTGTAGAGGGTTGTTTTTCAAACTGGAGGCCTGTGTCCAGCGGTGTGCCTCAGGGATCGGTGCTGGGTCCGCTGTTATTTGTTATTTATATTAATGATTTGGATGAGAATTTAGGAGGCATGGTTAGTAAGTTTGCAGATGACACCAAGATTGGTGGCATTGTGGACAGTGAAGAAGGTTATCTAGGATTGCAACGGGACCTTGATAAATTGGGCCAGTGGGCCGATGAATGGCAGATGGAGTTTAATTTAGATAAATGTGAGGTGATGCATTTTGGTAGATCGAATCGGGCCAGGACCTACTCCGTTAATGGTAGGGCGTTGGGGAGAGTTATAGAACAAAGAGATCTAGGAGTACAGATTCATAGCTCCTTGAAAGTGGAGTCACAGGTGGATAGGGTGGTGAAGAAGGCATTCGGCATGCTTGGTTTCATTGGTCAGAACATTGAATGCAGGAGTTGGGATGTCTTGTTGAAGTTGTACAGGGCATTGGTGAGGCCACACTTGGAGTACTGTGTACAGTTCTGGTCACCCTATTATAGAAAGGATATTATTAAACTAGAAAGAGTGCAGAAAAGATTTACTAGGATGCTACCGGGACTTGATGTTTTGACTTATCGGGAGAGGTTAGACAGACTGGGACTTTTTTCCCTGGAGAGTAGGAGGTTAAGGGGTGATCTTATAGAAGTCTATAAAATAATGAGGGGCATAGATAAGGTAGATAGTCAAAATCTTTTCCCAAAGGTAGGGGAGTCTATAACGAGGGGGCATAGATTTAAGGTGAGAGGGGAGAGATACAAAAGGGTCCAGAGGGGCAATTTTTTCACTCAAAGGGTGGTGAGTGTCTGGAACGAGCTGCCAGAGGCAGTAGTAGAGGCGGGTACAATTTTGTCTTTTAAAAAGCATTTGGACAGTTACATGGGTAAGATGGGTATAGAGGGATATGGGCCAAGTGCAGGCAATTGGGACTAGCTTAGTGGTATAAACTGGGCGACATGGACATGTTGGGCCGAAGGGCCTGTTCCCACGTTGTAACTTCTATAATTCTATGATTCTATGATTATCCCAGCATCAAAGCTGAAGGTCAGACTAGGGTGTGTGGCCCAACTAAGAGTTCTATACACAAATGCACGGAGTATAAGGAATAAATTAAATGAACTGCAGGTTCAAATTCCAATTGGAGGGTATGACATGATAGCTATCACTGAGACTTGGCTGCAGGATGGTCAGGATTGGGAACTAAATATACCGGGTTATAAGGTCTACAGGAGAGACAGGGAAAATGGAAGAGGGGGAGGAGTAGCCTTAATGATTAGAAATTAAATCACTTCAATGATAAAGGAGGATATAACAAGGGGTAAGCAGCCAACAGAGACCTTATGGGTTGAATTGAGAAATAGGAAAGGATCTAAGACTATAGTGGGAGTTGTGTATCGGACCCCTGGCAGCAGCTCTGAAGTGCTAGATTGTATAAATGCCGAGATTAGACAAACGTGTAAGAAAGGCATAGTGACTTAATGGGGGACTTTAACCTTCACATAGATTGGGGAAAGCAGACTAGCAACTGTCAGAAAGGTAGGGAATTTCTTGAGTGTGTCCGGGATGGTTTTCTACAGCAGTATGTCCTGGAGGCAACAAGGGAGCAAGCCATACTAGATTTAGTAATGAGTAATGAACCAGATTTAGTTAATGGCTTAACTGTACGCAAACATCTATCCAATAGCGATCATAACATGATCGAGTTCAATGTAGTGTTTGAAAGGGAAAAAAGTGAGTCAGCTGCTAAGATTCTAGACTTGGGTAAAGCCGACTTCAATGGGATGAGACAGAGACTGTCCACAGTAAACTGGGCAAATCTGTTAATGGGTAAAACGACTGATGATCAGTGGGAAATGTTTAAAGAAACATTTAACATGATACAGAACCGGTTTATACCCCTGAGGGGAAAGAACTCTACTTGCCAAAAAAAACAGCCATGGACAACTAAAGAGGTAAGGGACAGTATAGGACATAAGGAAAGGGCATACAAAAAGGCAAAAAATGGCACAGATCCTGGCAAATGGGAAAGATACAAAGATCAACAAAGGGTCACAAAACAGATAGTAAGAGCTACAAAAAGAGAGTATGAAAAGAAACTTGCAAGGGATATCAAAACCAATATGAAGAACTTTTATAGTTACATTATGAAAAAGAGGGTGGTCAGGAGCAGTGTTGGCCCCTTAAAAACTGAAAGTGGGGATATTGTCATTGATAATGGGGAAATGGCGGACATGTTGAACGATTACTTTGCATCAGTATTTACAGTAGAAAAAGAGGATAGCATGCCGGAAATCTCAAGAAAACTAATATTGAATCAGGGACAGGGACTCGATAAAATTAATATAAGTAAAGCAACAGTAATGAAGAAATTAATAGCACTAAAGAGTGACAAATCCCCAGGACCAGATGGTTTCCATCCCAGGGTTTTAAAGGAAGTAGGTGAGCACATTGCAGATGCCCTAACTATAATCTTTCAAAGTTCTCTAGATTCAGGAACTGTCCCTCTAGATTGGAAAATTGCACATGTCACTCCGCTTTTTAAGAAAGGAGAGAGAGGGAAACCGGGGAATTATTGACTAGTTAGCCTAACATCTGTTGTGGGGAAAATGTTGGAGTCTATAATTAAGGATAGAGTGACTGAACACCTCGAGAATTTTCAGTTAATCAGAGAGCCAGCATGGATTTGTGAAAGGTAGGTCGTGCCTGACAAACCTGATTGAATTTTTTGAAGAGGTGACTAAAGTAGTGGACAGGGGAATGTCAATGGATGTTATTTATATGGTCTTCCAGAAGGCATTTGATAAGGTCCCACATAAGAGACTGTTAGCTAAGATAGAAGTCCATGGAATCGAGGGAAAAGTACGGACTTGGTCAGGAAGTTGGCTGAGCGAAAGGCGACAGAGAGTAGGGATAATGGGTAGGTACTCACATTGGCAGGATATGACTAGTGGAGTCCCGCAGGGATCTGTCTTGGGGCCTCAATTATTCACAATATTTATTAACGACTTAGATGAAGGCATAGAAAGTCTCATATCTAAGTTTGCCGATGACACAAAGATTGGTGGCATTGTAAGCAGTGTCGATGGAAACATAAAATTACAAAGCGATATTGATAGATTAGGTGAATGGGCAAAACTGTGGCAAATGGAATTCAATGTAGACAAATGTGAGGTCATCCACTTTGGATCAAAAAAGGATAGAACAGGGTACTTTCTAAATGGTAAAAAGTTAAAAACAGTGGATGTCCAAAGGGACTTAGGGGTTCAGGTACATAGATCATTGAAGTGTCATGAACAGGTGCAGAAAATAATTAAGAAGGCTAATGGAATACTGGCCTTTATATCTAGAGGACTGGAGTACAAGGGGCAGAAGTTATGCTGCAGCTATACAAAACCCTGGTTAGACCGCACCTGGAGTACTGTGAGCAGTTCTGGGCACCACACCTTCGGAAGGACATATTGGCCTTGGAGGGAGTGCAGCGTAGCTTTACTAGAATGATACCCGGACTTCAAGGGTTAAGTTACGAGGAGAGATTACACAAATTAGGGTTGTATTCTCTGGAGTTTCAAAGGTTAAGGGGTGATCTGATCGAAGTTTATAAGATATTAAGGGGAACGGATGGGGTGGATAGAGAGAAACTATTTCCGCTGGTTGGGGATTCTAGGAGTCGGGGACACAGTCTAAAAATTAGAGCCAGACCTTTCAGGAGCAAGATTAGAAAACATTTCAAACGGCAAAAGATACTAGCTCAATTGCTAAATTTAAATCTGAGTTGGATAGCTTTTTGGCAATCAAAGTTATTAAGGGATATGGGCCAAAGGCAGGTATATGGAGTTAGATCACAGATCAGCCATGATCTTATCAAATGGCAGAGCAGGCATGAGGGGCTGAATGGCCTACTCCTGTTCCTATGTTCCTAAGATCAGCTGTTGCTTTTGGGTCAAGTGGGGCTGGAGGGTCAGGGACCATTGGAGCAGGGCGTGCAGACATGAGATTTTTAAATGAGATACTATATGAAATATATGCATGTCGATTCCCCATTTTAAAGTCATACATTCTGTCCTGTTTGTCAATAAAAAGCAAAACTTACAGCTATTTTTAGGATGGAGAGATGTTTGGAACATAAAGAATTTCACTGCAGTACTCGCTGAGGAGCGGCAAATGCAAAGCTGAGGCACTGCAGCGCCACCAGTTGTAGGAGGGTGCCGTTACAGTGTGATAATTTTACATAGAAAGTTGCCATTATAAATGTGGACATAGGAATTTACAATGGAAAATGTTGAACAAAAGCGTGACAAAAATGTGATAACAGAAAACAAGATTTTCAGGACAGGAATTACGTGCGGAAGTGTGATTTTTAATATATTACCAGTTGATCTTCCATGGTGTTGAACATGTGGAGTCAAGAACAAGTGTTGTCTTCAGGTGAAGTGGGGTTAGAGGCCAGGGGACAATTGGACTGGGGTGTGCAGACATAATTCAGCCCTTTTGAACATTTCAAGTCGTACATTTTGTGCATATTTTTGTATTTCCATTATGAATTGCTAGCTCCACATTTATAATGGAAACAACCGATACAAACTTGCCCTGCTGTAATTGCATCCTGCCACCAGTGGTGGAGCTATGTTTCGGGACAGACAAAAACCATGAGCATCATATCACCATTTTCAGCACAATGGCATCCAGGGCAAGTGGCAATAAGAAGAGTCAAGAACAAGTGTTGTCTTCAGATGAAGCGGGGTTAGAGGGCAGGAGATAATTGGACTAGGGTGAATAGATGTAGTTCAGCCCCCATTTGAAAGTCATACAATTTGTTCCTAGTTATACAGAATACTTCCATTTTACATTATTATTCACAGATAAGTAGCAAAATTAATGGCAATTTGGTTTCAAGCTGGTTGGAGCTTAGAGGTTTCTCTGCAGAGCTAGAGACATAAAACTGAGGTACCACAGTATCACTACTGACAGCAAGGTGTAATTTCAATACAAGTTTACATAGGCAGTTTCCATTTTAAATGTGGACATAGAAATTTTAGAAAAATAGAGAACAATTGACACAAAAAAGTGTGAACAAAATGTGACAACAGGAAGTAAGATTTCATCAGCAGGAAGTCCAAGCAGACTTAAGATTTTTAACATTTTATAGATAGTTGGCATTTTGCTGGTAAAACATTTCAAAAGGTGGGTTGGCATTCTAGTAATTTGAACTGTATGGTTATTCAACCAGACTAGTAAACAGGCAAATGAGCAGTGATGTGACCAGATGTGTGATGTTTGGCTCATGTGATACCACGCCCACCTTTGGGTGAGAAGGCTCTTGGTTTGAGTCCCACACCGAGACTTAAGCTCATAATCTCGGCTGGTACCCCAGCACGGCTCGGACAGCATTGTTGTTGAATTGAGGTCTCATCTGCCTTTTGAGTGGCATATTAATGGTCCCATGGACCACCAGAAACATTCTCCCCAGTGTCCTGACCAACATTCCTCCCTCGATGAACACGACCTGAACCAGATTCCATTCCTATTGCTGCTGTGTTCAACTAAATGACAACACTAACTGCACTCCAATAAAGTATTTCACTGTGTGTGAAGCACTTTGAGACATTTGTATTTCTTTCCTGATTTTGAATCTAGTTTTCAAATCCCTCTGTGGTTTCGCCCCTCCCTTCCTCCCTCTGTAACCTCCTCCAGCCCTACAACCCTCCGAGATCGCTGCACTCCTCCAATTCTGGTCTCTTGCACATCCCCAATTTTCATCGGTCCACCATTGGCGGCCCTAAACTCTGAAATTCCCTCCCTAAACCTCTCCGTCTCTCTCTCCTCCTTTAAGACGGGGAGGTTTGCTAGTGCTGTCAGGGAGGGTTTAAACTAGCTTGGCAGGGGGATGGGAACCTGAGTGTAGATTCAGATGGGATAAAGTCAGAACTGGAAATGGAAGGCAGAAAATTAGTGAGTGAGTCTGGAAGGCAGAGGGAATGAAGGTTGGAAAATAACCAACAGAGGAGTTTGGCAGTCCTTAAATGTATTTACCTCAGTGCAAGGAGTTTAGGAAATAAGGCGGATGAGCTGAGGGCACAGATACACTCGTGGCAGTATGATGTCTTAACTTTTACAGAAACATGGCTTAAAGAGGCAGCTCAACGTCCCTGGTTCCAGTGTTTTCAGACGAGATAGGGAGGGGGATAAAAAAGGAGGGGGGTAGCAATTTTGGTTAAGGAAACAATTACAGTTGTGAGGAGGGATGATATTTTAGAAGGAGCATCAAATGAGGCCACATGGGTTGAGCTAAAGAACAAAAAAGGGACAGTCACACTATTGAGAGTGTACTACAGACACCCAGTCAGAGGGAGATAGAGGAGCAAATGTGTAGGCAAATTTTTGAGAAGTGCAAAAACAATAGGGCAGTAATAGTAGGGGATTTCAACTACCCTAATATTAACTGGGATACAAACAGTGTAAATGGTATAGAGGGCTCAGAATTCTTAAATTGCATACAGGAGAACTTTTTTAGCCAGTATATAGCAAGCCCAATGAGGGGGGGGGGGCAGTTCTGGATTTAGTTCCAGGAAATGAAGAGGGGCAGGTGGAAGAAGTAGCAGTGGGAGAGCATTTTGGTGGTAGTGATCAGAATGCAGTTAGTTTTAACATTGTTATGGAAAAGGACAAAGACAGAGCAGGAGTTAAAGTTTTCAATTGGGGAAAGGCCAATTTTACTAAACTGAGAAGTGATTAAGCAGGAGTAAACTGGAAACAGCAACTATACACCCTTATTTAAAAAGGGTAGTAGGCAGAAGGCTGGAAATTATAGATCAGTTAGCCTAACATCTGTGGTGGGTAAAATTTTGGAGTCTATTATTAAGGAGACAGTAGCGGAACATTTGGATAAACATAATTTAATAGGACAAAGTCAGCATGGCTTTACGAAGGGGAAGTCATGTCTGACAAATTTGCTTGAGTTCTTTGAGGATATAACGTACAGGGTGGATAAAGGGGAACCAGTGGACGTGGAGTATTTAGACTTCCAGAAGGCATTCGACAAGGTGCCACATAAAAGATTATTGCTCAAGATAAAGAATCACTGGATTGGGGGTAATATTCTGGCATGGGTGGAGGATTGGTTATCTAACAGGAAGCAGAGAGTTGGGATAAATGGTACATTCTCGGACTGGCAACCTGTAGCCAGTGGTGTTCCGCAGGGGTCGGTGCTGGGTCCCCAACTCTTTACAATCTATATTAACGATTTGGAGGAGGGGACCGAGTGTAACATATCAAAGTTTGCAGATGATACAAAGATGGGAGGGAAAGTAGAGAGTGAGGAGGACATAAAAAACCAACAGGGGGATATAGACAGGCTGGGTGAATGGGCGGAGATTTGGCAGATGCAATAGAATATTGGAAAATGTGAGGTTATGCACTTTGGCAGGAAAAATCAGAGAGCAAGTTATTATCTTAATGGCGAGAAACTGGAAAGTACTGCAGTACAAAGGGATCTGGGGGTCCTAGTGCAAGAAAATCAAAAAGTTAGTTTGCAGGTGCAGCAGGTGATCAAGAAGGCCAACGGAATGTTGGCTTTTATTGCTAGGGGGATAGAATATAAAAACAGGGAGGTATTGCTGCAGTTATATAAGGTATTGGTGAGACCGCACCTGGAATACTGCATACAGTTTTGGTGTCCATACTTAGAAAAGACATACTTCCTCTCGAGGCAGTACAAAGAAGGTTCACTCGGTTAATCCTGGGGATGAGGGGGTGGACAAATGAGGAGAGGTTGAGTAGATTGGGACTCTACTCATTGGAGTTCAGAAGAATGAGAGGCGATCTTATTGAAACATATAAGATTGTGAAGGGGCTTGATCGGGTGGATGCGGTAAGGATGTTCCCAAGGATGGGTGAAACTAGAAGTAGGGGGCATAATCTTAGAATAAGGGGCTGCTCTTTCAAAACTGAGATGAGGAGAAACTTCTTCACTCAGAGGGTAGTAGGTCTGTGGAATTTGCTGCCCCAGGAAGCTGTGGAAGCTACATCATTAAATAAATTTAAAATAGAAATAGACAGTTTCCTAGAAGTAA
The DNA here is from genome assembly GCF_035084215.1 of Heptranchias perlo. Lineage (NCBI taxonomy): Eukaryota > Metazoa > Chordata > Chondrichthyes > Hexanchiformes > Hexanchidae > Heptranchias > Heptranchias perlo. The sequence continues at coordinate 156,677,948 of NC_090326.1, forward strand.
AGGGAATTAGGGGTTACGGGGAGCGGGCAGGAAATTGGACATGAATTTAGATTTGAGGTTAGGATCAGATCAGCCATGATCTTATTGAATGGCGGAGCAGGCTCGAGGGGCCGATTGGCCTACTCCTGCTCCTATTTCTTATGTTCTTATGTTCTTATGAAGGTAAATCAGTGTCAGAGCAGTGGGAGACATTCAAAGGGGTGATTCAAGGGGTTCAGGGTAAACATGTTCCACAAAGAAAAAGGGAGGGGCTGCTAAATCTAGAGCTCCCTGGATGTGAAGAAGCATTCAGGGTAAGATGAGGCAGAAAAAGAAAGCCTATAATAGACACTGGGAACTCAATACTAGGGAAAGCTTAGAGGAGTATACAAAGTGCGGGGGTGAAGTTAAAAAGGAAATTATGAAATCAAAGAGAGGACATGAAAAAATATTAGCAGGTAAAATCAAAGAAAACCCAAAGATGTTTTATAAATACATTAAGAACAAGAGGATAACTAAGGATAGAGTAGGGCCTATTCGAGAGCAAAAAGATAAACTATGTGTGGAGGCAGAAGATGTGGGTATGGCTCTTAATGAATACTTTGCATCTGTCTTCACAAAGGAGAGGGGTGATGCAGGGATTGAAGTTAAGGAGGAGGAGTGCGAAATATTGGATGGGATAAACATAGTGAGAGAGGAAGTATTAAGGAGATTAGCATCTTTGAAAGTGGATAAATCACCAGGGCCGGATGAAATGTATCCCAGGCTGTTAAAAGAAGCCAGGGAGGAAATAACGGAGGCTTTAACAATCATTTTCCAAACTTCACTGGATACAGGAGTAGTGCCGGAGGATTGGAGGACTGCTAATGTTGTACCGTTGTTTAAAAAGGGAGCGAAGCATAGACCAAGTAATTACAGGCCAGTCAGTCTAACCTCGATGGTGAGCAAATTATTGGAATAAATTCTGAGGGACAGGATAAACTGTCACTTAGAAAGGCACGGACTAATCAAGGACAGTCAGCACGGATTTGTTAAGGGGAGGTTTTGTCTGACTAACTTCATTGAATTTTTCGAGGAGGTGACAAGGGGGATCGATGAGGGTAGTGCAATTGATGTAGTCTACATGGATTTTAGCAATGCTTTTGACAAGGTCCCACATGGCAGATTGGTCAAAAAAGTAAAGGTCCATGAGATCCAAGGGAATGTGGCAAATTGGATCCAAAATTGGCTCAGTGGCAGGAAGCAAAGGGTAATGGTCGACGGGTGTTTTTGTGACTGGAAGGCTGTTTCCAGTGGGGTCCCACAGGGCTCGGTATTAGGTCCCTTGCTTTTTGTGGTATACATTAACGATTTGGACTTAAACGTAGGGGGCATGATTAAGAAATTTGCAGATGACACAAAAGTAGGCCGTGTGGTTGATAGTGAGGAGGAAAGCTGTAGACTGCAGGAAGATATCAATGGACTGTTCAGATTGGCAGAAAAGTGGCAAATGGAGTTCAATCCGGAGAAGTGTGAGGTAATGCATTTGGGGAGGGCAAACAAGACAAGGGAATACACAATAAATGGGAAGATACTGAGAGTTGTAGAGGAAGTCAGGGACCTTGGAGTGAATGTTCACAGATCCATGAAGCGAGCAGGACAGGCAGATAAGGAGGTTAAGAAGGCATATGGAATACTTTCCTTTATTAGTCGAGGCATAGAATATAAAAGCAGGGATATTATGCTGGAACTGTATAAAACACTAGTTAGGCCACAGCTTGAGTACTGCGCACAGTTCTGGTCACCACATTACAGGAAGGATGTAATTGGACTAGAGAGGGTGCAGAGGAGATTTATGAGGGTGTTGCCAGGACTGGAGAATTTTAGCTATGATGACAGACTGGATAGGCTGGGGTTGTTTTCCTTGGAACAGAGGAGGCTGAGGGGTGGTTTGATTGAGGTGGACAAAATTATGAGGGGCCTCGATAGAGTGGATATGAAGGACCTATTTCCCTTAGTGGAGGGGTCAATAACCAGGAGGCATAGATTTAAAGTGATTAGTAGAGCGGAAATGAGGAAAATATTTTTTACACAGAGGGTGGGTGGGGGTCTGGAACTCACTGCCTGAGAGGGTGGTAGAGGCAGAAACCCTCAACTCACTTAAAAAATACCTGGATGTGCACCTGAAGAGCCGTGACCTGCAGGGCTACGGACCAAATGCGGGAAAGTGGGATTCGGCTGGGTGGCTCGTTTCTCAGCCAGCGCGGACACAATGGGCCGAATGGCCTCCTTCTGTGCCGTAATTTTTCTATGATTTCTATGAAGACACTCCATAAAACCTACCTCTTTGACCAAGCTTTTGGTCACCTCTCCTAATATCTCCTTATGTGGCTTGGTGTCAAATTTTGTTTGAAAATCGCTCCTGTGATGCCTTGGGATGTTTTACTACATTAAAGGCACTGTATAAATGCAAGTTGTTGTTGTCGGTGACATCATTCTACTTGCTGCTACAAATTTTCTTTTCATAGAAAGTTTATCCAAAAATAAACATAAAAACCATACTTCGATAGCTGCCACTACAGGCACAGCTTCCAGCACAGCGCAAACCTCCCTAGATGGCCAACAGGGCTTGGAAGCCGAGGTTAAATATTCCAGATCATTCCAAGAACTAAGTCTACCACAAACCATTCAACACCCTTGAAATGACTTTATCATCATGACATGATGGATGAGATGTTTCCCTCGCTGAGTTGCTCTGTACTGCTAATGGAGCTGTCTGACTGCTGTAATCTCCTATCGTTATTTAAGGACACTAGGGCCCCACAAATCCACAGGGGTGGGCTGTTTCCCGCCTGCAGTTGCCTCTGCTGAATTCGGGGGTGAGGTCAGGAGAGGGAGGCCGTTGACTCCCGGGGCCACTCCAACCACCTTACCTTTTTTTTTATTTGTTCATGGGATGTGGGCATTGCTGGCAAGGCCAGCATTTATTGCCCATCCCTAATTGCCCTTGAGAAGGTGGTGGTGAGCCGCCTTCTTGAACCGCTGCAGTCCGTGTGGTGAAGGTTCTCCCACAGTGCTGTTAGGGAGTTCCAGGATTTTGACCCAGCGACGATGAAGGAACGGCGATGTATTTCCAAGTCGGGATGATGTGTGACTTGGAGGGGAACGTGCAGGTGGTGTTGTTCCCATGTACCTGCTGCCCTTGTCATTCTAGGTGGTAGAGGTCGTGGGTTTGGGAGATGCTTTCGAAGAAGCCTTGGCGAGTTGCTGCAGTGCATCCTGTGGATGGTACACACTGCAGCCACAGTGCGCCGGTGGTGAAGGGAGTGAATGTTTAGGGTGGTGGATGGGGCGCCAATCAAGCGGGCTGCTTTGTCCTGGATCGTGTCGAGCTTCTTGAGTGTTGTTGGAGCTGCACTCATCCAGGCAAGTAGAGAGTATTCCATCACACTCCTGACTTGTGCCTTGTAGATGGTGGAAAGGCTTTGGGGAGTCAGGAGGTGAGTCACTCGTCGCAGAATACCCAGCCTCTGACCTGCCCTTGTAGCCACAGTATTTATGTGGCTGGTCCAGTTAAGTTTCTGGTCAATGGTGACCCCCAGGATGTTGATGGTGGGGGATTCGGCGATGGTAATGCCGTTGAATGTCAACCTACAATAAATAACTAGGTGACGCTTGGCTCTGTTGCTAGCATTCTTCCTTCTACACCAGCGGTTTGTGGGTTCAAGTCCAAGATCAGGACTTGGCGCTTCATCTGGACTTAACACTCCCAGTGGCCTTTTCTTGTTCCTTTTGTGTCAACTGTTCTCTATTATAAATTTCTCCGTCCACATTTAAAATGGAAACTGCCTACGTTCTTCTGTACTACGGGACATTTATTTCAATTCCATTTTACTCGGAATGCACCCTGGGCAGGTTTTACCCATTTTAATTTTCACATCCAATTGTATATCTTCCACTAGGTTTAGCCACAAAATGAGTTTCTAAATATGCTCATTTTAATCACTGTTGAAACCCCATGCGTTTTTTTTTGTAAATCTGTCTTCATCACCATGATGCAGCTGTTCTGTGTTGGGTTTTTTTTCAAAAACCTTCCATTACTTAGCAACCTGCTCACCTTTTCGTTCCCAGGCCAGACCAAAGACCTGAAACACCCACCTCTGCCCCCGACCCCCCACTACACTGCACAATGGAACATTCTGCATACTGCATCACAAAGTGAGCAGCTGTTTCCATAGCACCAGTGCTGCATTACCTAGACAACCAGTCCCAGATGATGCTCCTCCCTATTCCATTTATTTTGAAGATTATTTAGCTGACAGAGAAAGAATTTGTTGTAAATAAAATTTAAATGTTAAACTTATTTGGCAATTAAGTGCAACAGAAAAATGTCACCTACATTAGTTAATTGCAAAAACAAAGCAACACTTTAGAACGATACAGCACAGAAGGAGGCCATTCAGCCCATCGTGCTTGTGCCGGCTCCTTGAAAGGGCTGTCCAATTACATAGAATTAACAGCACAGAAATAGTCTGTTCGTCCCAACCGGACTATGCCGGTGTTTATGCTCCATACGAGCCTGCTCCCACTTTATTTACCTCGACTCGCCCTATCCACATATCCTTCTATTCCTTTCTCCCTAATGTACTTATCTAGCTTCCCCTTAACCGCATCCATGCTATTCGCCTCAACTACTCCATGTGGTAGCGAGTTCCACATTCTCACCACTCTCGCAGTAAAGAAGTTTCTCCTGAATTCCTTATTGAATTTATTAGTGACTATCTTATATTTATGGCCCCGAGTTTTGGGCTCCCCCTACAAGTGGAAACATTTTCTCTACGTCTACCCTATCGAACCCGTCATCATCTTAAAGACCTCTATCAGGTCACCCCTCAGTCTTGATGGAAGTCTTTTAAATTATGAAGGAGTTTGATAGGAGTAGACGTAAAGAAGATGTTTCCACTTGTGAGAAAGTACAAAACTCAGGGCCATAAATATAAGATAGACCCAACCCCCTCTTCTTTTCCCGTAGCCCTGCAAATTTTTCGTTTCATCATAAAACAACATCTTATACTTGATGTTTTAAACAAAGTTCTGTGTTTTATTTCCTGGCCTCTTTTCAGGTTCCCCGAGTAACGCACATTTCTTGGTCAAGCCTGCGACTGAACAACATGGTCTCAAAATTCCGCCAATCCCAGTTTTCAGCGTGTGGACAAGGGGGGCTCTGGCTGATTCGGCCTTTTTAAATTTTCTCCCTTTCCCGTGGGAGAGGACCTAGCCTGGGTGCAGGGGTGGATTGGCTCCCCCAAAAGGGTGCAGGATTCTTCGGGATTCTCACACAAAATAAAACGGTGTGCCACGGAACTATTCGGGAGGGGCGTCCGGGAAATCTCCTGATTTTCCACAAGGTCAGTCGGCCCCAGCCTGTGCTACGCACAGGCTGGGGCCGACTGACCTCTTCTGCAGCGCCACTGACACACGATTCAATCCCATTGTCTTTCTGCTACCTCATCGCTCATTACCGTTAACACCACCAAATGCGACAACATTGCTGATTGAAGACCACACCAATACCACAGTTTAATTACTGTCTTGTGTGGTGTCAGCCTTGGCTCAGTGGGTAACACTCCTGCCTTGACGTCAAGTTCAAGTCCCACTCCAGAATCTCGAGCACATAATCTAGGCTGACACTTCAGTGCTGCACTGTCCGAGCTGCTGTCTTTTGGATGACACGTTAAACCGAGGCCCTGTCTACCCTCTCAGGCAGACATGAACGGCCAAGCTCTAATTTTAAGTATATGCCGCCTTGATCTGGAGTGGAAATAGTTTTTCTGTATCTACTTTGTTGAACCCATTTATCATTTTAAATAGCTCAATTAGATCACCCCTCAACCCTGTAAGTTCAAGGGAACACAAGCCAAGTTTATGCAACCTAGCCTCACAATTTAACCCCTAAAGCCCTGTTTTATTCTAGTGAATCTGTGCTATACCCCTTCCAAGGTCAATATATCTTTCCTGAGGTTTGGTGCTCAAAACTGAATGCAGTCCTCCAGATGGGGTCTGACCGAGGTTCTGTACAACTGAAACATCATTTCCTCACTTTTGAATTCCAATCCCCTTGAGATAAAGGTCAATATTCGATTAGCCTTTTAAATTAGTTTTGTACCTGTGCACTAGCTTTTAGTGATCTGTGTACATGGACACTTAAATCTCTTCACTCCTCCACAGCTCCTAGTCTCTCACTATTAAAAACATATTCCGATTTGTCACTCTCGGATCGAAAATGGATGACCTCACACCTCCCCATACTGAACTCCATCTGCCATAGTTTTGTCCACTCACTTTGTCTATCCCTGTCCCTTTGTAACATCCACCTCCCATCCACACAACTTATTGTGCCTCCTAATTTAATGTTATCCACAGACTTGGATGTACAATCCTTAATCCAAGTCATTAATATATGTGGTAAAATACTGAGGTCCCAGTACGGATCCCTGGGGAACACCATTTGTCACATCCCACCAATCAGCAGACATACCCTTTATCCTTACTCTGTGTCTCTTACTTCCCAACCAATTACCAACCTATGTCACAGGGTTATCCCCAATACCACACAACAACGACGACTTGTATTTATACAGTGCCTTCAACGTAGTAAAACGTTCCAAGGTGCTTCACAAGATTTGACACCGAACCACATAAGGAGATATTAGGATGGGTGGTCAAAGAGGTAGGTTTTAAGGAGTTTCTCAAAGGAGGAGAGAGAGAGGTAGAGAGGGGGAGAGGTTTAGGGAGGGAATTCCAGAGCTTAGGGCCTAGGCATCTGAAGGCACGGCCGCCAATGGTGAAGCGATTAAAATCGGGGATGTGCAAGAGGCAAGAATTGGAGGCGCGCAGAGATCTTGGAGGGTTGTAGGGCTGGAGGTTACAGAGATAGAGAGGGGCGAAGCCATGAAGGGATTTGAAAACAAGGATGAGAATTTTAAAATCGAGGCGTTCCTGGACCGAGAGCCAATGTAGGTCAGCGAGCACAGGGGTGATGGGAGAATGGGACTTGGTGCGAGTTAGGATACGGGCAGCAGAGTTTTGGATGAGTTCACGGTTATAGAGGGTGGAAGATGGGAGGCCGGCCAGGAGAGCATTGGACTAGTTCAGTCTGGAGGTAACAAAGGCATGGATGAGGGTTTCAGTAGCAGATAAGCTGAGACAGGGGCGGAGACGGGCGATGTTGCGGAGGTGGAAGTAGGCGGTCTTGGTGATGGAGCGGATATGTGGTCGGAACCTCATCTCAGGGTCAAATAGGACACCAAGGCTGTGAGCGGTCTGGTTTAGCCTTGGACAGTGGCCAGGGAGAGGGATGGAGTCAGTGGTTAGGGAATGGAGTTTGTGACGGGGACCAAAGGCAACGGCTTCGGGCTTCCCAATATTTAGTTGAAGGAAATTTTTGCACATCCGGTACCGGATGTGGGACAAGCAGTGTGACAAACGAGAGACAGTGGAGGAGTCGAGAGGTGGTGGTGAGGTAGAGCTGGGTGTCGTCAACATATGTGTGGAACCTGACATTGTGTTTTTGGATGATGTTGCCAAGATGAGAAATAGGCGGGGGCCAAGGATGGGTCCTTGGGGGACTCCAGAGGTAAGAATGCGTGAGCGTTCTCATTTTGCTAATAATCTCTCATGCAGAACCTTATCAAATGTCTTCTGGTAGCCCATATAGACAACATCCACAGACACACCCCTATCCAACAGGCTACTGACGTCCTCAAAAAATTCAACTAGACTAGTCGGACATGACCGAACCTTTACAAATCCATGCTGACTCTCTTTGATCAATTCACAGCATAGACACAAAAGGCAGGTGCTGTAATCATCTCTCTCTTTCTCTTCTTCTTTGTCTGTCTCTCTTTCTAAGACAACCTCTCTCACTAAAGTAAGAATAAAGCTGAAAATATTTTTTCTGTGATGCCAGTGATAGGTCTGGGAAGAATATTAACTCCAAATTAGGCTTTTGAGAGAGGCGGAGGGTTCTGAATAAAGACATTAATGAGGGTACTTAAAGACATAAAAGACTATTATATGTTTAAGCTTACCTATAAAATTGTATATTGTAATTGTAATTGTAATTGTAATTCTATAAAATTGGTTCTGGGAAATGAGGCGGGCCAAGTGGAGCAAGTGTCAATGGGGGAACATTTAGGGAACAGCGAGCATAGTATCAGAAGATTTAGAAAGCAATAGAAAAGGACACGGACCACTCTAGAGTAAAAATACTCAATTGGAGGAGGGCCAATTTCAGTGGGCTGAGAACAGATCTGGCCCGGGTAAATTGGAATCAAAGATTGGCAGGCAAAACTGTAATTGAACAATAGGCAGCCTTTAAAGAGGAGATGGTTCGGGTACAGTCTAGGTACATTCCCACGAGGGAGAAAGGTAGGGCAATTAAAGCCAGAGCTCCCTGGATGACAAAAGAGATAGAGAGTAAGATGGAATGGAAAAAAGGGGCGTTTGACAGATGTCAGGTTGATAACACAAGTGAGAACCAGGCAGAATATAGAAAATTCAGAGGGAAAGTGAAAAAGGAAATAAGAGGGGCAAAGAGAGAGTATGAGAATAGACTGGCAGCCAATATAAAAGGGAATCCAAAAGTCTTCTATAGGCATGAAACAGTGAACGGGTAGTAAGAGGAGGGGTGGGGCCAATCAGGGACCAAAAAGGAGATCTACTCATGGAGGCAGAGGGCATGGCCAAGGTACTAAATGAGTACTTTGCATCTGTCTTTACCAAGGAAGAAGATGCTGCCACAGTCTCAGTAAAGGAAGATATAGTTGAGATACTGGATGGGCTAAAAATTGATAAAGAGGAGGTACTAGAAAGGTTAGCTGTACTTAAAGTAGATGTGTCACCCGGTCCGGATGGGATGCATCCTAGGTTGCTGAGGGAAATAAGGGTGGAAATTGCAGAGGTACTGGCCATAATCTCCCAAACATCCGTAGATATGGGGGTGGTGCCAGAGGACTTGCAAACGTTACGCCCTTGTTCAAAAAAAGGGCATAAGGATAAACGCAGCAAATACAGGCCAGTCAGTTTAACCTGGGGAAACTTTTAGAAACGATAATCCGGGACAGAATTAGCAGTCACTTCGACAAGTGTGGATTGATTAGGGAAAGCCAGCATGGATTTGTTAACGGCAAATCATGTTTAACTAACTTGATAGAGTTTTTTGATGAGGTAACAGAGAGGGTAGATGAGGGCAATGCAGTTCATGTGGAGTGTATGGACATTCAAAAGGCCAGATAATAGACTTGTCAACAAGATTGAAGCCCATCGAATAAAAGGGGGCAGTAGCAGCATGGATACAAAACTGGCTAAGTAACAGGAAGCAGAGAGAAGTGGTGAACGGTTGTTTTTCAGACTGGAGGGAGGTGTACAGTGGTGTTCCACAGGGGTCGGTACGAGGACCACTGCTTTTCTTGATATATATTAATGACTTGGACTCGGGTGTTCAGGACAGACAAGTGCCAGGCAATGACCATCTCCAACAAGAGACAGTCTGACCACCTCCCCTTGACATTCAACGGCGTTACCATTGCCGAATCCCCCACCATCAATATCTTCGGAGTCACCATTGACCAGAAACTTAACTGGATCAGCCACATAAATACTGTGGCTACAAGAGCAGGTCAGAGGCTGGGTATTCTGCGGCGAGTGACTCATCTCCTGACTCCCCAAAGCCTTTCCACCATCTACAAGGCACAAGTCAGGAGTGTGATGGAATACTCTCCACTTGCCTGGATGAGTGCAGCTCCAACAACACTCAAGAAGCTCGACACCATCCAGGACAAAGCAGCCCGCTTGATTGGTACCCCATCAACCACCCTAAACATTCACTCCCTTCACCACCGGCGCACTGTGGCTGCAGTGTGTACCATCCACAGGATGCACTGCAGCAACTCGCCAAGGCTTCTTCGACGGCACCTCCCAAACCCGCAACCTCTACCACCTAGAAGGACAAGGGCAGCAGGCACATGGGAACAACATCACCTGCACGTTCCCCTCCAATTCATACACCATCCCGACTTGGAAATATATCGCCATTCCTTCATTGTCGCTGGGTCAAATTTCTGGAACTCTCTTCCTAACAGCACAGTGGGAGAACCTTCACCACACAGACTGCAGCGGTTCAAGAAGGGGGCTCACCACCACCTCCTCAAGGATGGGCAATAAATGCTGGCCTCGCCAGCGACGCCCACATCCCATGAACAAATACAAAAAAAATTTCCAAATTTGCAGATGACACAAAACTGGGAATTGTAGTGAACAGTGAGGAGGATAGTGATAGACTTCTAGAGGATATAGACAGGCTGGTGAAATGGGCAGACACGTGGCAGATGAAATTTAATGCAGAAAAATGCGAAGTGATACATTTCAGCAGGAAGGAGGAGGAGAGGCAATATAAACTAGAGGGCACAATTCTAAAAGGGGTACAGGAGCAGAGAGATCTGGGGGTATATGTGCACAAATCATTGAAGGTGGCAGGGCAGTTTGAGAAAGCAGTTCAGAAAGCATACAGGAAGTGGAGGCATAGAGTACAAAAGTATGGAAGTCATGATGAACCTTTATAAAACACTGATTCGGCCACAACTGGAGTATTGTGTCCAGTTCTGGGCACCGCACTTTAGGAAAGATGTGAAGGCCTTAGAGAGGGTGCAGAAGAGATTTACTAGAATGATTCCAGGGACGAGGGACTTTAGTTACGTCGATAGACTGGACAAGCTGGGGTTGTTCTCCTTGGAACAGAGACGGTTGCAAGGAGATTTGATAGAGGTATTCAAAATCATGAAGGGACTAGACAGAATAGATAGAGAGAAACTGTTCCCATTGGAGGAAGGGTCAAGAACCAAATGTCCGCCCATTCCACCAGCCTGTCTATATCCTCTAGAAGTCTATCACTATCCTCCTCACTGTTCACTGCACTTCCAAGTTTTGTGTCATCTGCAAATTTGGAAATTGCACCCAAGTCCAAGTCATTAATTTAAGGTGATTGGCAAAAGAACCAAAGAGGAAAAACCTTTTTTACACAGCGAGTGGTTAGGATCTGGAATGCACTGCCTGAGGGGATGGTGGAGGCAGATTCAATTGTGGCTTTCAAAGGGGAACTGGATATGTACTTGAAAGGAAAAAATTTGCAGGGCTACGGGGATAGGGCGGGGGAGTGGGACTAGCTGGATTGCTCTTGCATAGAGCCGGCACGGACTCGATGGGCCGAATGGCCTCCTTCCGTGCTGTAACCTTTCCATGTAATTTACTATGACTTTATTATGTTACAAACCTTATTTTGGACATTAGAAATATCAGTTGCTGAGTAAAAAATGGTGTGTAAAAGAAATTTGAATTTTTTCAAGTGATTTGACTGGTTCAGTTTCTGTGTTTTTATATTGGTAATTTGATTGATTGATCATAGCTGCAGAGTTCCAATTAGTTTTAATCAAAAGGATTTTGAAATTGTCTTTGAATGATTTGATTGGTTCAGTTTTGTTTTAATTAGTAGCCATGTTGTTCTTTTTATGAATATGAAATTGAAGCCAATTGGCTGGAAATAATTTGCATGTAAGAACATGTGATGCTGAGGTGTTGTACCAAAGTGCAAAGTGTGACAGTGGAAATGTGACGCAAGAGGTGTGACACAAGAGGTGTGACACAAGAGGTATGACACAAGAGGTGTGACACAAGAGGTGTGACACAAGAGGTATGACACAAGAGGTGTGACACAAGAGGTATGACGCCAAAGAGCACAGATGTTCCTTTTTTAATATATTGGCAGATAAATATAATACAATGGTGGTACTTTTTAGTGTTATTCTAGGTTCCAGTATTATAAGTCTATAATAATAAGACTATTACAAAATATTAATTTTTAGTTGGAACACCTAGTACATAAAACGGAGCACCTCATCACAAATCATTGGTTGCCCCCCTCCCTCGATCGATTGATCAGCGAGTTTACCCATGAAGTAACTGAGCCATATAGAACAGGAAGGTCTCAGGTCCAACCCAGGTCAGCGCTGCATTAACTGATCGCAGCCATACTACAATGGACCTCAGCAGTTCTGGGTTAAGGAGGAGGAAATCGGCCAGGAATCCTGCTCCTCAACACTACCTAGCAACTCCCACCCGAACTGCACATGCGTGATTGTCCAGTGAGGAATGAATAATAGAATCGTACAGCACAGAAGGAAGGCCATTCGGCCCATCGTGTCCTTGCCGGCTCTTTGAAACACCTAGCCAATTCGTCCCACTCCTCTCCTCTTTCCCCAAAACCCTGCAAATTTCTCCCTTTTCAAGTATTTATCCAATTCCCTTTTGAAAGCTACTAGTGAATCTGCTTCCTTTCAGGCAGTGCATTCCAGATCATTACTCGCTGCGTAAAAAAGATTCTCCTAATTTCCCCTCGGTTGTTTTGCCAATTACCTTAAATCTGATCCCTCTGTATACAGACCCTTCTGCCAGTAGAAACAATTTCTCCCTATCTACTGTATCAAAACCCCTCATAATTGAAGCAGACTCGGCTATGATGCCGCCTTTGTGGTTGAATAACCTGCCGAGACTCACTGTCAAGGCTCACGTAATGGCTGCTCCGGTGAGATACCAGAGGGCGACTGGTGCCAGTAAGAAGAATGAATGAGAAGTGGGGAGGTGGGGGGGGGAAGGAAGAGAAAGTCAAAAATGGTTTGACAACCACAGGAACATCCATGCAAGACTGAGCAATGTGTACGAGAGGTGACCGGTTAGGCCCGGCTATCCAACATTTACCACCTGTTATGATTTCCATTCCCACCCAAAAGAGTTTTCTCTGGCAAAAATCCAGAGGACTTGTCTATTGACCATTTTTTTTTTGTTTCTATTGCTCACGTGATTTCCTGAACAGTGTTATTTCAAGTAAAGCGATTAACCAGTATCGGAAACATCTTCTCAATTTAAAAAAAAAGCTTTTAAGAGACGACAGTTCTTACATTGTCTTCAATGAATGGCTTGTCCACGATCACTTGAGGGAGGAGGAGAGTGGTTGGTGAGTTGGGGGGTCCTCCAAGCACGGACACCACTCCGTTCCGGTCCACGGCGCTGAGCACTTTCCTCTGCCCGTTGGCCGCCAGGTTGGGTGTGACCGGGATGGATCGGTGACTCCCATGGCTCTGGTTGCTGTTTGTCCTGTGGAATGGAGGCAGGCTCAGGGAGCCCCCGGCACTTTCGCTGTCGTCAAAGACGCTGCACTCGTCATCTGCAGATCCGTTCTCAAAGGCATTGTCTACGGATTGAGGCGGGAAGCGGAATATGCTTCCCCGTCTGAGCGGGTGATGGTTCGAAAAGATGGGCGTCATGAGAGGCTGCAAAAAGAAATCGAGATCAGAAAGAAAGGCTTACATTCGCGGCAACCCACGAAACGGATGGACAGGAGGAGACCACGCTGGTCCATCGAGCCTGTCCCATGAAGTCAACTAATGACCATCCCGCGGCCCCCCTTCTCCCCCCCCCCCCCCCCTCTCCAAAACTCTCCACCCACCACTAGCCATGCAGTCTCCTGGTAGAGGCAAAAAAGCAAGATTGAAACAAAACGCCCTCGGCTAAGTCAGGGGAACAAAAAAAAAGATATCCAGGAAACTCCTCTCCGATCCCGCAAGTGGCGATCAGAAACAACTTTCAGAACCATCACCCACCATCCCACCTACCTTTTGTACAGAGTGATATCAGTCACAGTCAGAGGACAACTCTCTGGCCGATAAACGAAGCTTGGGACGGATGGGTACGAAAGTCTAAATGCCAGGTTGACAAAAAAAAATGACAAAATAAAAATGCAAGAAGAGCCATTAAAAGGCCTGAAACACCTCCTTGTAAAACGGGCAGGTCCGAGGACTCCTTCCCCTCAGGTTTCCATGGGCGTGCTGGGGACTCGGGTCCAGCATGGCCGTGGGGCAGAAGATGACGCGGTGCCCTTCCCTGTCCCCTTCTTTCCATAGGTTCACGAAGCTGCCATGATGGTTAGCGTTGCCAATTCCGGTTGGACATATTCCTGGAGGTGTCGTCACATGACCCTCCTGCCTCCAACCGCCCCGCCAGCCCCACGCTCCCGCCATTGGTCGCCCAACACAACCATCCTCATGACACACCGCCTTCCCACGGGTGGGAATTACGGCCAACAGGAGTGCTGTGGAGGGGCAAAGGAGCATTCTATTCGACATGTTGGAGAGTTATGGGTTAATAATCGAACCACCCTGTATAACTACAACTGGTTGTGGAAGCAACAAGCTTTCTAAGATAAACAGGAAACCAGAAGGGGGCTGGGAGAAGAGATGAGGGATTATATGGTCTTCTTCAAAGGTCTGATAACAATCTACAAGGGATGTCTGTGCTAAGAGATAGTGTTTGGGATGACATTGACCATGAGTGATTAATGTATAGCTGCAGGGACTAGTGGAATATATAATAAACAAAGGCAGAGGGATCAATTAACCTTGGTATAGAGTGGATGTTTAGGTAAATAAGGTATCAATAAACTATTCTTGAAAGGATCCGAGAACAGTTTGTCAGGAAGTCTTATTTATGGAATGTACTCAACTAAGACTGTTTATGTAAATAAGCTGTTCTTGAAAGAATCCAAGAGCAGATCAATCATGAAGTCTTATCTGTGAAGTATATCTTTGAAGGAGGCAAACTGAGGTGTACCAGATGGGTGGGTTTTTCCAGAGTTAATTCGGAGGGTTGGAAAGAAAGAGGAACATAAGAAACAGGAGCAGCAGTAGGCCACATGGCCCTTTGAGACAGCTCTGCCATTCAATAAGATCATGGCTGATCTTCTACCTCAACTCCACTTTCCCGCCCAATCCCCATATCCCTTGGTTCCCTTCGTGTCCAAAAATCTGTCCATCTCAGTCTTGGATATACTCAACGACTGAGCATCCAAAGCCCTCCTGGTTAGAGAATTCCAAAGATTCACAACCCTCTGAGTGAAGAAATTTCTCCTCATCTCAGTCCTTATCCTGAGAATATGCCCCCTAGTTCTAGATTCTCCAGCAGGGGAAACAACCTCTCAGCATCTACCATTTCAAACCATCTAAGAATTTTATACGTTTCATTGAGATCACCTCTCCTAAACTCCAGAGAATACAGGCCCATTCTACTCAACCCATTGCTACTCCTCTATACAGTACAGATTGACCACCTGTACTGTGTATGAATAAAGTCTGATCCACAAATTCCACTATTGCGTGTCTCATACTCGAAGTGTGTTGTCGTGGTGAGCCTTAGTAGGAAGGAAGTCAACACATTCCCGCCCCTCCTGGCTCCATGTGAATTTTAAAAGATAAATTAAAACTTACCTTTTTGGTTGGCGGACGATTCCTAGGCCCTATCCACGCCAGGAAAGCCTGTGCAGACCAGGCCCGGCACCGGCTCCGATCGTCGTGGGAGCCCACTGTCACAGAGGGCTCCTAAACCAGGCGCTAGGCCCCTCCCCACTATTAGCATATACAAGGGGCCTAATGCCTGTTTTAGGTGGCCACCCTGACGCCTGAAAACATCCACGGCCAATAGGGCGTCGGACGTTTTTCGAGCGTCCTTGCGGCGCAGAGCATAGCCACGTGAAATTTGTTATTTTTGCCCCCTGTTTTCGATTCGGAAAACAGGCACAGCGATGTCCAATTTCTACTCTAATTATTCCAATTCTCTTCTTCTGACTTCACATCCTCCAACTCCAGAATGCAGTGCATGTATCCTGTCCTGCAATAAACCCTGCTCATCCATCACCCCTGTCCTTGCTGACCTGCTCTGGGGGAAAGGAGTGGGATCAATGAGGGGTAAGTCGCTGTGGCCATTTTAACTGCCTGCCCGGCCGGTTTCTGCCAAGTGGGCAAGGTTAAAATCACAGTATGAGATAGGACAGAAGGAGTCCATTCGGCCCATCATGTCTGTGCTGGCTCTTTGAAAGAGCTATCCAATTAGTCCCACACTCCCCCCCAACCCCCACTCTTCCCCCATAGCCCTGCAAATTTTTTCCTTTTCAAATATTTATCCAATTCCCTTTTGAAAATCGGCCCTTAATTGTCTCAATTACTCTGAGCACCTTTTGTTTTTAGTACGCGGTGCAGAGTGGGATGAATCTAACTCTGCTAAGGATTGTATCTAGTTTGATTTTGTAGTACTAGGGTAGCAGTTATTGCCAACAGGGGATAAAACATAAAAGAACAGCAGAAGCACAATTCCAGAAAAGCAGATAGATAAGAGCTCCCTTCTAGGAACATAGGAACAGGAGTAGGCCATTCAGCCCCTCGTGCCTGCTCCGCCATTTGATAAGATCATGGGATGTTGGGACTGTGCAGCATACAACACATAAATTACCTTCTGGGGTAAGCTTTCTTCCGAGCCCGACCTGAGTGCCTTTTCCTCATCTATCCCCTCTTCCAATCTTCCTAGTTCTTTTCTCTTCCTGGGTCTGTTACTTCTTTCTTTGGCGCTCTTTGTACTTAAATGTGATCTCTCAGAGGAACTTCTCGATATGGTCTCGTTCCCCAATCTATTCAATGCCTGTGAAAAGGTTTCCAATAAATAATTTATGAAACAGCACCTTCCATTTATTGCCATTCATGGTGGGGGTTTTTTTGAGGAGCAGTATAGGTGCATGCGTCCATATATACGTGGTATCCTTGACACAGAGCCATGGTCTGAAGGGAAAGAACTCCCCTGATTAATGTCTGTCTGTCATACCATCAGCTCCCCTCAGCTCATCTGTACAACCAGTTCATGGGGGTGTTACGACAACATCAGATTGATCCAGTTACATATTCAGACTTTATAACCTGTGCACACCTGATTCCCAAATCTAAATGCCAGATTCCATCACTCCTTGTGCTACGTAGAATTGGCAAGTTAACAAAAAAGGAATTCACACCAAATGGCACAGAGTGCTACTAACAGGGCTAGGACATGTTTATGTGCGGGAAACTTTTTTTAAAAATTCATGCCCAGGATTTGGGTATCGCTGGCAAGGCCGACATTTATTGCCCATCCCAAGTTGCCCTGAGAAGGTGGTGGCGAGCCTTCTTTTTGAACCACTGTAGCCCTTTGATACAACCGAGTGGCTTGCTAGGCTACTTTGAAGGGCAGTTAGGAGTCAACCATGTGTAGTCACATATCGGCCAGACTGGGTAAGCACGGCAGGTTTCCTTCCCTAAAGGGCGATAGGGAACCGGTTTTGATGACAATCCGACAGTGTTGTGGTCACTTTTACTGATACCAGCTTTTTATTTCCAGATTTTTAAAACTGAATTCAAATTCTCAAAGTGCCAGGGTGGGATTTGAACCTGCGTACTGCTAGATTATTAATCCAAGCATATGGATTACTAGTCCAGTAATATATCCACTGCACTACAGCATGGGGGAAGAATAAAAACTCTTTAGGAACAGAAGACGACAAACACTCTTCTATCTTTTCCATATATCAACACGACCTACTCTCAATACCTTCTCACTCCAAAAATGCAATCAATTATTTTTCTTTTATTCTCTTGTGTCGGCTTGGCTCAGTTGATACAAACTCTCGCCTCTAATTCTGAAGGCAGAGGGGTTGAGCCCAGAGTTGGGACTTTAGTTTATAATCTAGGCTAACAGTATTGGGCCAGTGCTGAATTGGTGTCGTCCTCGGTGATCAGACGTTAATCCGAGACTTGAGGGGGGGGGGGCGGGGGTTGGGAGGGGTGAATTTCCTCGGAGCTCCTTCGCCGTAAGTGCGGCAGAAACCCCGTTTACCCACGAGAGGGAAGAGCTGCAAGGAAATTCACCCTCCCCCACCCCACCCCCTCTGCCTGATCCCCTTGGCACAATTTGAAGAGAGAGTTCTCACGATGTTATGGCCGACTGACTTGTTCTCGATCAGCACTTTAAACGTGTGGAGCCCCTCGATCCCTCGGCCTTCCCTTCCTCCCACAACCTTTAGGCTTTCAAAGCACAGAGTTGGTATCACCTAATCACCAAGATTACATCGAAATTGCAACTCGCCAACAGGCCGTTTGGCCCAACCAGCCCATGTGGGTGTTTATCCTCCACACGAGCAGTAGTTCTAATTCCATGTTCCTATCCTCTCCTTATATCTACTTATTCCCCTTTTCCTTCACCCACCCTATTAAATGTTGACTTGTGGTCTCTGACTCCGGTACCACATTCCACAGCCTCACCGCCCACTGTGTAACAAAGACCTAATCTTATGTCTATGTCCCCTTGCTCTAGATTCCTCAATCACTGAAAACACTCTGGGCTAGAAATTGGTTTAGGCCCGTTTTCAGGCCCGAAGTAGGCGATCTGCTCGGTGCGTGTGCCGGAAGTCTGAGGCTCGTACCAAATCGGGCCCTGGGCCTCAACGGCAAGCCGCAGACACCAATTGAGTCGAGGATGACCAATTTGGGCCGGCTGACTCACTGACAGCGGCCCTCAGATAGGTCCTGGGAGGGGGTGAGGGGGGGGGGGAGAAGAAAGGGACTCCCCACCCACTCCCCACCACCCACTCCCCCCCCACCCGACCCACTGGCTCCATATGAAGGTAAGTTTAAAGGAGAAATCTTAGCGTTTTGGTGGTAGCCCCCAGTGGTCCCTTTAAGGACCGCTGGTTAGGCAGCTGAAGCACCTAAAGGTAGAGCGGAAGAGGCCCACTGCATCCTCCACTCAGTACTATATATCCTGGATGGGTCCTGGAACAGGTGTTAGGCCCCTCATTAACATATGTCAGGGGCCCCAACATCTGTCTTTGGGCGGCCACCAGAATATCGCCCGAACCAAAATGGCGTCGGACGTATTTCAGGCACCCCTTGATGTTAATTGTATCCATGTGATTTATATCAATTAGTGTTAATTGTATTCAGGTGGTGGGTATCAATTGGGGACTCTCTTGTATCCATTTATCTGAGAGCTTCTCTAGGGTGTGGAGTGGGTAATGTGGATCTCTGTGAATAAAGGCTTAGAAGCAACTGAAGACCAGGCTCTAGTATTCTATCCTTCACCAATGGGCTTTCCAATTTATTACGCTAGAGGCCGCGGGAGAAAGCACCAGGAAATTTGGTGCTTCTCAGCCCCATTCCGACCCTGAAAGAGATG
The DNA here is from genome assembly GCF_035084215.1 of Heptranchias perlo. Taxonomy (NCBI): domain Eukaryota; kingdom Metazoa; phylum Chordata; class Chondrichthyes; order Hexanchiformes; family Hexanchidae; genus Heptranchias; species Heptranchias perlo. The sequence continues at coordinate 156,697,040 of NC_090326.1, forward strand.
GCGGTCCAATTTCCCCGTCCATCTTCTATCTACTTTTTTCGATTTACCTTGTCTACTGTGTGCTGTTTACAACCTTGGCAATGACCTGCCCCATTGGGGCCTGCAGTTCAATTTCAAGATAAAACAGGCATAATAATAATAATAATAATAATAATTAAGAGAGAGATGGGAGCTGCCCACTTATTATAAATGTTGGCAGCCTTTCTGCAGTAAGCAGGCAGACCACGGGGAGTCTGCAGCACTCGCTGACAGGAGGAGGCACAGCAATCCAAGCTTTCGGCCGAGTGCTGCTGGCGCTGCTGTCAGCTCCAGTCCTTCCATTCCTTGTTGCAGGATCAGGGCTCCCCTTCATTCCTCGCAGTGCCCGGATATTCTGGCACTTGCCTCCCACTATTTTTGGAAGGCGTCAGCTGCCAGACACACACACACACACACACACACACACACACATTTACATAAACACATACTGCATAGAGGCATTGTAGTACGGCACCGAGCTCTTAGTTTCCTCACTACTAAGATTCACCCAGGGAACGTAACGAGCAGAAGATCACGATAGAGAGTTTAATTCCTCTGTTGGTCAGTGGTACAAGTGCAACTATTCCAATGCTCTCCTGGCTGACCTCCCATCTTCCTTCCACCCTCCATAAACTTCAGCCAATCAAAAACCGTATCCTAACTCGCACCAAGTCCCGTTCCCCATCACCCCTGTGCTCGCTGATCTAAATTGGCTCCCGGTCCGGCAATGCCTCCAATTAAAAATTCTCATCCTGGTTTTCAAATCCCTCCATGGTCTCGCCCCTCCCTATCTCTGTAACCTCCTCCAGCCCTACAACCCTCCGAGATCTCCGCTCCTCCAATTCTGGCCTCTTACGCATCCCCGACTTCCTTCGCCCCCACCAATGGCGGCCGTGCTTTCAGCTGCCTACGCCCCTAAGCTCTGGAATTCCCTCCCTGAACCTCTCCGCCTCGCCACCTCCCTCTCCTCATTTAAGACGCTCCTTAAAACCTACCTCTTTGACCAAGCTTTTGGTCACCTGTCCCTAATAACTTCTTATGTGGCTCGATGTCCATTTTTTTTTTGTTTGATATCGTTCCTGTGAAGGGGCCTCGGGAGGTTTTCACTATGTTACCAGCGCTATAATAAATGTAACTTGTTGTTATTGATATACTGGGCACAGACCTGTTCCTGCTGTTTCCGAAGCTGTTCCATCGTCTCCTGAAATTCTTTCTCCTTCTGCTCGTTTTCTGCAATGGTGGCCTGATTCTGCTCATCATAGGCCATGGCCACAACAGCCAGGATCAAATTGATGAGGTAGAAGGACCCGAGGAAGATGACCACTACAAAGAAGAGCATGTACGCCTTCCCGGAGGATCGCAGGGTCTGTGCATCAAAAAGAAAAAGGGCTAGGTCACATAAACAGGCAATGCACAGCAGCTGCAGCAGGATCAGTCAGCACGTGTCAAGGGAAAGGATGGCTGAAGGTTTAGAAAGAAGAAACGAAGAACTTGCATTTACACAGAGCCTTTCACTCACTGTTGTAATGTTAAGAAACGCGGCAGACAATTTGTGCACAGCAAGGTCCCACAATCAGCAATGCGATAATGACCAGATAATCTGTTTTCTAGTGATGTTAGTTGAGGGATAAATATTGGCCAGGACACCGGGAAGAACTTCCCTGCTGTTATAGAATCATAGGAGGTTACAACACGGAAGATGGCCATTTGGCCCATTGAGTCCGTGCCGGCTCTATGCATGAGCAATCCAGCTAGTCCCACTGCCCCGCCCTATCCCTGTAGCCCTGCACATTTTTTTTGTTTCAAGTACTTAACCAGTTCCCTTTTGAAGGCCATGATTGAATCTGCCTCCACCACCCCCTCTGGCAGTGCATTCCAGATCCTAACCACTCGCTGTGTAAAAAAGTTTTTCCCTCATGTCATCTTTGGTTCTTTTGCCAATCACCATAAATCTATGCCCTCTGGTTCTTGACCCTTCCACCAATGGGAACAGTTTCTCTCTATCCACTCTGTCAAGACCCTTCATGATTTTGAACACCTCTATCAGATCTCCTCTCAACCATCTCTGTTCCAAAGAGAACAATCCCAGCCTCTCCAGTCTATCCAAGTAATTTAAGTCCCTCATCCCTGGAATCATTCTAATAAATCTCTTCTGCACCCTCTCTAAGGCCTTCACATCTTTCCTAAAGTGCGGTGCCCAGAACTGGACACAATACTTCAGTTGTGGCTGAACCAGTGTTTTATAAAGGTTCATCATGACTTCCTTGTTTTTGTACTCTATGCCTCTATTTATAAAGCCCAGGACCCCGTATGTTTTTTTAACCACTTTCTCAACCTGCCCTGTCACCTTCAGCGATTTATGCACATATACCCCCAGATCCCTCAGTGCCTCCACCCCTTTTAGAATTGTGCCCTCTAGTTTATATTGCCTCTCCTTATTTATCCTTCCGAAATGCGTCACTTCGCATTTTTCCACGTTAAACTTCATCTGCCACGTGCCTGCCCATGCCCCCAGAGTGTCAAGATCCTCTTGAAGTCCATCGCTATCCTCCTCACTGTTTACTATCTCTTCTTCAAAATAGTGCCATGGGATCTTTTACATCCACCTGAGAGGGCAGACAGGGTCTCGGTTTAACATCTCATCCTTAAGATGTTTGAAGGATGTAAATTACATCGTTGCTGAGTGATAACACAAGTTAAACTTACTTGTACACAGATCATTTAAACACTGAGGTGACTCATTAAATGGTATCAGCTGTTGCTCAGTAGGTAGCACACTTGCCTTTGAACCAGAATGGTAGTGCGTTCTAGTCTTGCTCCAGTGACTTGAGCATGTAATCTATGCTGACACTTCAATGCAGTGCTGCACTATCAGAAATGCTGCCTTTTGGATAAGACGTTAAAGGGAGGCTCCATTTTTTATTATTCAACCAATATCACTACAACAACCACAGTTTGCATTTATATAGAGCCTTTAACATAGTAAAACTTCCCAAGGCGCTTCACAGGAGCATTATCAAATAAAATTTGAGGCCGTGGAAGGATTTGAAAACAGGGGTGAGAATTTTAAAATCAGGGCATTCCCGGACTGGCAGCCAACGTAGGGGTGATGGGTGAACGGGACTTGGTGTGAGTTAGGATACGGGCAGCAGAGTTTTGGATGAGCTCAAGTTTATGGAGGGTGGAAGATGGGAAGCCGGTCAGAAGAGCTTTGGAATAGTCCAGTCTAGAGGTAACAAAGGCATGGATGAGGGTTTCAGCAGCAGATGAGCTGAGGCAGGGGCGGAAACCATAGAACCATAGAAAAGATACAGCACAGAAGGGGGCCATTCGGCCCATCGTGTCCGCGCCGGCTCAAAGAACAACCAGGTGCCCATTCTAATCCCAACTTCCAGCACCCAGTCGGTAGCCCTGCAGCTTGTAGCACTTTAGGTGCAGGTCCAGGTACTTTTTAAAAGAGTTGAGGGTCCCTGCCTCTACCACTAATTTGGGCAGATGGGCGATGTTACGGAGGTGGAAGTAGGCGGTCTTGGTGATGGAGTGGATATGTGGTCAGAAACTCATCTCGGGGTCAAATAGGACGACAAGGTTGCAAACAGTCTGGTTCAGCCTCTGACAGTGGCCAGGGAGAGGGATGGAGTCGGTGGCTATGGAACGGAGTTTGTGGCAAGGACCAAAGACAATGGCTTCGGTCGTCCCAATGTTTAGCTAGAATCACTTAAACAGATGATCTGGTTGTTATCACAGTGTTTGTGGGACCTTGCTGTGTGCAATTTGGCTGCCGAGTTTCCTACATTACAACAGTGACTACACTTCAAAAGTACTTCATTGGCTGTAAAACGCTTTGGGAGGTCGTGAAAGGCGCTATATAAATGCAATTCTTTCTTTCGTTCTTTTCTCTTAAGTAACTGGTGTACTAGCTGTGGACTTACACTGGGGCCAATAATGGTGTCCTGACGCTGTATCGTTGGGAGCGCAGTTTCCTGGACTGGATGAGCTGAATTTGCTGCATAAAGCAAGGTCAGCACAAGTAACATAGCTTGACGGCACTCCCAGCACATAGAGCGTGACACGCTGGGAGTCCACCAATGTCGCTGGGTTGGAATTTGGAGCAGCCAGCAATCTTTGAGGGGCTGGGAGCACCTGCATTTCTTTCATAGGAACATCGGAACAGGAGGAGGCCATTCAGCCCCTGGGGCCTGTTCCGCCAATCAATTAGATCATGGCTGACCTGTACCTCAACTCCATTTACCCTCCTTAGTTTCATATCCCTTGAAACCCTTACCTAATAAAAATCTATTGATCTCACTCTTGAAAATTTCAATTGATCCCAGCATTCAAAGCCTTTTTGTGCAATTGGGCCTAAATTGCTTTAATTGCCTATGGAAGAGGAAGGTTAATCATTGTGTTTTGTGTTCTGGTATCTTTCGTGGTTGGTGTTGGCATTAAAGCTGTGAGTAAAGCAATGATGACAATGGAAAGTTATTCTCTTACAGCCCAAAATGCTTAAAATCCAAACAGCAATCGGACTCCCACCAGGGCTCTGCCCCTAAACACCGCTCTGGCCCTCAAGTGGGCCTCCCCCGCCCCCGCATTCAAGGTGATACGATGAAGAAATACCACGGAAGGAATCCCATTCAGTGGGTCCACGATCAAATCCTGACCTCAAAGGACTATTTGATTCAAGACCTTTGTGAATTTATCTTACGATTTAGAGAGGAAGTCAACTTCAAGCAGAAAGCAGCAACTGTTGGTGGGCATGAGGGGTTTCTTATAGGGGTTTCTTGTAGGGTCTTCTTCGGGTTATATATAAGGTGGTGAGCATTTCCAGCTAGGATCATCTGATAGGAAGTTATTCAACTGGTAGATAGTGAGTTATTTGATTCTGGTAACGGAGGCAGCTATAAATCAAAGGATTATTGAAAGACCGCAGAATGGAGAACGTTTAAGCGAAATTTCGTAAAGTGTGTCTTCACTCAGAATCATAGTGTATGAAATCACGTGTCCTGCAGAAAAACTTTTTTAAATTTCTTACACGGCTGTTTTTGATTCATTTTGCAATCACCGAAAATCACTTGTTTGGCAACAGGCTGTAAAACAAACCCAAAGTGACTTTAAAGTGGATCGGTTTATGATCTATACACGAGTTTAATTGCAGTCTAGGGATTTTAAACTTTTTTATTATCAAATAGACTTCGAGCAGAAAAAATCTTTTTGGAGAAAAAAGCACCATGCAGATTTCAAAATGCAAGCGCAAGAAAGAAATTGCGGTGGACAGGCCTTGCACCAGGCGGTGTACCAGGCCTCCTGTCCTCCTCCCTCTCTTTACTCCATCCATCGCTCACTCACCAGAGCGGTTCATAGGCTTCAGTACATAATGCAGATAAGTACGGGTAACTATTCCCGTCATTCTAAGTTGATAAGGCGGTCAAGAAAGCATGTGGGATACTTGGCTTTGTAAATAGGGGCATTGAATACAAAAACAAGGAAGGCATGCTAAACCTTTACAAATCACTGGTTAGAGCCCAGCTGGAAAATTGTGTACAATTCTGCGCACCACACTTTAGGGAGGATGTCAAGATCTTGGAGAGGGTACAGAGGAGGTTTACCAGGATGATACCCGGGATGAGGGACTTCAGTTATGTGGAGAGATTGGAGAAGCTGGGATTGTTCTCCTTAGAGCAGAGAAGGTTAAGCGGAGCCCTGATAGAGGTGTTCAAAGTTATGAGGGGCTTCGAAGGAGCAAGTAGGGAGAAATTGTTTCCTCTGGCAAGTGGGTCAGTAACCAAAGGTCACAGATTTAAAATAATTGGCAAAAGAACTAGAGGGGAAATGAGGAGAAATTTTTTCACACAGAGGGTTGTTAAGATCTGGAACGCACTGTAAGATTCTAGGATTCTAGGATTCGACCACCAATGACCTTGTAGGCCCTGGTGTGACTGCACCACTTGCATCATTGTAGTTAGGCCTTTGAACTAGGCTGTTCCTTTACCAAGGAATTAACTGATTGAGGCAGGGTTAGAAAGAGGGTACATCTCAAGGTAGCAGCATACCCCACCTTGGGGGGCAGGGGGGAGGGGGGGCAAAAGCAAAAATCAGGCAGGAGATTTATTTAGTCTTGCAAACTGGTATTTCTGTCAGCCCAATTTCAATAATACTGACAATGACTGGAGAGAACTTCATTACCTAAATGTCATTGCACACACCCAACTAAAGATTCTAGGGGAAGTGGGGGGGTTGGGGAGGGAAAATTTTGCCATGGTTTTAAAAAAATTCATTCTTGGAATATGGGCGTCGCTGGCAAGATCGGCATTTATTGCCCATCCTTAATTGCCCTTGAGAAGGTGGTGGTGAGCCGCCTTCTTGAACCGCTGCAGTCCGTGTGGTGAAGGTTCTCCCACAGTGCTGTTAGGAAGGGAGTTCCAAGATTTTGACCCAGTGACGATGAAGGAACGGCGATATATTTCCAAGTCGGGATGGTGTGCGACTTGGAGGGGAACGTGCAGGTGGTGGTGTTCCCATGCGCCTGCTGCCCTTTTTCCTTCTAGGTGGTAGAGGTTTATATACCAGCCTATAATTGTGGGCCTTCTCTCAGCCCCAAACCTGGTGATAGCTGAGGAGCCAACTATGGGCCAGATCAACTCATCCTCCCCGATGAAGAAAAAATGGTCAGGCAGGTCAGAGAAAGTGGGCTAACACAGGGCTAAAATTATGACCTCAATAGGTCTTGCTGTGTAAAATTTGGCTGCTGTGTTTCACTGGATTTACCGCTGGGATTGGTAGTACTGCCACTAACCTGCTGATAGAGTTTCTCCCAGAGGTCCTGTGTCATTAGACGGAACAGAGAGAGAAAGGCCCATCCAAAAGTGTCAAAACTGGTGTAATCATAATCAGGGTTTCTTCCAGCCTTTATACAAGAAAATTCTTCAGGGCACGTTCTGTAAAAGGAAAACAGAAAACACATACTCAACAACAATCTGAATCTATATAGCACCTTTAACGCAGAGAACATCACAAGGCATTTTACAGAGGTTGAGGGGTAAAATAAGTAGGTTAAAGGAACGGACTCTAGTGCAGAAGTCAAGAGAGGTGACCGAGAGCTTGGTCAAAAAGGATGGGCTTTTTAAAGGTGAAGAGAGAATTAGAGAGACACCAGGAGTTTCAGAGAGGAGGGCTGAGACATTTGAAGGCTCTGAACCAATCTTGGGACGAAGGAATGAGATATTGCACAAAAGACCAGAGTTTGAGGACTAAAGCATGCTGGAAGGGGCGTAGAGTGTGAGTTTGGCTGAGTGGTAGCATTCTTGCTTCTAAGAACATAAGAACGTAAGAAATAGGAGCAGGAGTAGGCCATACAGCCCCTCGAGTCTGCTCCGACATTCAATAAGATCACGGCTGATCTTCGACCTCAGCTCCACTTTCCTGCCGGATCCCCATATCCCCTGATTCCCCTAGTGTCCAAAAATCTATCAATCTCAGCCTTGAACATATCCAACGACTCAGCATCCACAGCCCTCTAGGTTAGAGAATTCCGAAGATTCACAACCTTTTGAGTGAAGAAATTCCTCCTCATCTCAGTCTTAAATGTCCGACCCGTTATCCTGCGACTATGTCCCCTAGTTCTAGACTCTCCAGCCATTGGAAGCAATCTCTGGCCATCTACCCTGTCAAGCCCCCTCAGAATCTTGTATGTTTCAAAGAGATGCCTAAGACAGAAGTCTCATTCTTTTGGATGACACGCTAAATGCCTGTTCAGGGGGCATAAAAAAAATACCATGGCACAATTTGAAGAAGAGCAGGGAGTTCTCCTGGTGTCCTGGCCAATATTCATCCCTGGACCAACAGCACCAAAACAGATTAACTGACCGTTCATCTCATTTCCCGTTTGTGGGACTGGTTGCTGCATTTCCCTACAAACTATATTCAATGGCTTTGAAACAACTGGGCGCATTCCGCAGATGTGAACGGCGCTGGATGAATGTAAGTTCTTTCTTTTACACAAGGCTGGAGGAAGTGGCAACAATAGGGTGGGGCAAGGCCATGGAGCAATTTGAAGATGAGGATGAAGATTTTGCGTTGGGAGATGGGGAGCCAGCAGAGATTTGTTTAGGATGCAGAGTGATGGACATTGGAAATTAGCGTGGGACAGAATATGAATGAATTTATGAAGTGTGGCTGACGAGAGGCCAGCAAGATAGATCAAGTCCAGAGGTGACAAAAGCACAACTCTACAACGTGCATATAGTGGTAGAATATATTCTGTTCATGGAGCCAATTCATTTGAACGGAAGGACCAAGTTTGTTTGAATCGGGACTGACATCATCAGGTTTTGAGTAACTTGTGGATCTACCAATAGAAAATGCTTGAAATACACAGTAGCCTTAAAGGGAAATTGCTGGATAATTCTGTAACTTTATAGGTTTTCTTGCTAAGTCACAACTCCCACTGATCTCTTTATCCATCTCTGAAGTTATGTTAAACTGGTATAGAACCTTGGTTAGACCACACTTGGAGTACTGTGCACAGTTCTGGTCTCCATATTATAAAAAGGATATAGAGGCACTGAAGAAGGTGCAAAAAAGATTTACTAGGATGATATCAGAACTGAGAGGTTATACCTAACAGGAAGGATTGAACAGGCTGGGGCTCTTCTCTCTAGAAAAGAGAAGACTGAGGGGTGACCTGATAGAGGTCTTTAAGATTATTATGAAAGGGTTTGATAGGGTAGACGTGGAGAAGATGTTTCCACTTGTGGGGGAGACCAGAACTAGGGGCCATAAATATAAGATAGTCACTAATAAATCCAATAGGGAATTCAGCAGAAACTTCTTTACCCAGAGAGTGGTTAGAATGTGGAACTCGCTACCACAAGGAGTAGTTGAGGCGACTAGCATAGATGCATTTAAGGGGAAGCTAAATAAATACATGAGGGAGAAAGGAATAGAAGGATATGCTGATAGGGTTAGATGAAGTAGGGAGGGAGGAGGCTCGTGTGGAGCATAAACACTGGCATGGACCTGTTGGGCCGAATGTCCTGTTTCTGTGCTGTAAATTCAATGTAATTCTATGATTAGCGCTGCTGAGTTGAGGTCAAAGATCAACCATGATCTGATTGAATGGTGGAGCAGGCTCTAGGAGCCATGTGGCCGACTCCTGCTCCTATTTCTTATGTTCTTATGTTCTCCCAAATTGACCCAGACCAGAATATACGCAATACAGATCAACCGCTTCAGCTTTAGTGAGTGCAGTGGAGATAAAAGAATATAACTCGTAAGTCAGATTATATCTACCTCTACTTATATAGTGAAGAGCAGATGGTGTAACTGAGAGATTGTATTTCTCATATCACTCTGTTATTTTGCAAGATCACTTCTGATAACAGTTTCCTGTAACCTGCCTATTTACCCTACATCTCTCACGTTACAGCCTCAACCTCAATTGTTTACAATGCAATTTTCGACCCATTGATTCTCAGGTTTCACCACTGAGCGATATTTGTCCAACCCAGCTTTATCTCCCGTTTCCCCACTAACTTGGTTCTGACTCACATCGCTTTCCTGTCCTGCTCCCAATGCCTGTGAACATGTTTGCTGATAATTCGGTAGGCAAATAATGGGAGCACAGAGAATCACGGTCATTCTGCATACATAAGCGGGGTCTTTTCAGACATCCAAAAGCTCAGATGGGCCGAGAGATGGTCACTACTACTACTACTACTTACTACTACTACTACTACAACAACAACACCATGCATTTAAATGGCACCTTTCACGTAGTAAAACATCCCAAGGTGCTCCACAGGAGCGTTATTAAGCAAAACTGACACCGAGCCACACAACGAGATATTAGGACAGGTGACCAAAAGCTTGGTCAAAGAGGTAGGTTTTAAGACGCGTCTTAAAGGAGGAGAGAGAGAGGCGGAGATGCAGAGAGGTTTAGGGAGCGAATTCCAGAGCTTAGGGCCTAGGCAGCTGAAGACGTGGCCACCAATTGTAGCAAATGAACAAGTCTAACAAAGCATCCCACGGTTGACCCACGGGGAGAATGTTTATGCAATCCCCGTACTTGCCTCTATCATCTAAAATTACAAGGAGAGGAAGCTCAATTGGAAAAAGCATCCCAGCCAAGTGTGCTGCTGTTATTCCAATGATGAGCTGTTTGAGGTTGATTGCAGTGGAGCCAGTTCACAATCACTTTGGAAATCACATGTGACTGTCTGTCGACTGTACCGGAAAGCCTGATGTGTCTGTGCCACCAGGACCTTTTGGGCTATTGGAAAGCTGTCAAAGTCTCACTCAGCACAAGCACAGCTGCGGTGGCTACATTGGTTTTAGGATCTGGTCTTCTAATCGAGACACGGGATAATCAGATCGTTGATGGTGTCTCCAGGGGCTTATTTAACAGAAACTTGGCCATTATATCTCCTTTACTAACACGTCTATAAATAGGTTTGCAATAAGCAGCTTCTGTACACCACTCTTGAATGGGTTTACTGTTGATTTCTATTCATTCTCTCCTTACTATAAAAAAATCTCATCCTAATTTTCCCAAACATTTCCGACATGCAACTCTCCCTTTGCCCACTCCAACCCCACCCCACCCCACCTGGGTTACACACTGTGGGCCACGGGCTCCTCTCAGCTGCTGTCAGTGCTGCTATTCTCTGCGATGTGTGTTTGCATCAGATTATGTGACAGTCTTCCCTTTTCCCCTCTTTCTTCCCCTCTCGATAGAGCATATCATTGCATTAAGGTGCTGCTTCCAATAGTTTGGTTGTGAGCTGATAAAACTCACGCACTGGGTAAAGGGTAACGACATAAACCCCTGGCACTCCAGCAGGATTGTCACCCATCCTGTTCATAGCCCGACATTCTGCCCATTTTTAACGCAAACTGGGCAGCAAAAATCTGGTTGTTTCCCCTGGCTAGAGAGTCCAGAACTAGGGGGCATAATCGCAGGATACGGGGTCGGCCATACATAGGAACATAGGAACAGGAGTAGGCCATTCAGCCCCTCGTGCCTGCTCCGCCATTTGATAAGATCATGGCTGATCTGTGATCTAACTCCATATACCTGCCTTTGGCCCATATCCCTTAATACCTTTGGTTGTCAAAAAGCTATCTATCTCACATTTAAATTTAGCAATTGAGCTAGTATCAATTGCCGTTTGCGGAAGAGAGTTCCAAACTTCTACAACCCTTTGTGTGTAGAAATGTTTTCTAATCTCGCTCCTGAAAGGTCTGGCTCTAATTTTTAGACTGTGCCCCCTGCTCCTAAAATCCCCAACCAGCGGAAATAGTTTCTCTCTATCCACCCTATCCGTTCCCCTTAATATCTTATAAATTTCGATCAGATCACCCCTTAACCTTCGAAACTCTAGAGAATACAACCCTAATTTGTGTAATCTCTCCTCGTAACTTAACCCTTGAAGTCCGGGTATCATTCTAGTAAACCTACGCTGCACTCCCTCCAAGGCCAATATGTCCTTCCGAAGGTGCGGTGCCCAGAACTGCTCACAGTACTCCAGGTGCGGTCTAACCAGGGTTTTGTATAGCTGCAGCATAACTTCTGCCCCCTTGTACTCTAGTCCTCTAGATATAAGCCTGAGATGAGGAGGAATTTCTTCAGTCAGAGGATTGTGAATCTTTGGAATTCTCTAACCCAGAGGGCTGTGGATGCTCAGTCGTCGAGTACATTCAAGGCTGAGATCGATAGATTTTTGGACTCTAGGGGAATCAAGGGACATGGAGATTGGACAGGAAAGTGGTGATGATGTGGAGATGCCGGTGATGGGCTGGGGTTGACAATTGTAAACAATTTTACAACACCAAGTTATAGTCCAACGATTTTATTTGAAATTTACAAGCTTTCGGAGGCTTCCTCCTTCCTCAGGTAAATGTCAGGAACTCCTCAAAGCCTACGCATTTATAAATCACAGAACAATACATGGTGATTACAGATAGTCTTTGCAACTGCCCGTTGCCAAGGCAATCACCGTGTTCAGACAGAGAGGTGTTACCTATAGAGCCCCCGAATATACAGTCAACAAAAAAAAACAAACAGAAAAAAAAAACAGAGAGAGAGAGGCAGAAACATCCAGAAGGCAGAGAAAGCCAGCAAATGACCCGTTATATACAAAACAGATCGCTTTTGTTCGCTGCTGGGCTTACGTGTAGCGTGACATGAACCCAAGATCCCGGTTGAGGCCGTCCTCATGGGTGCGGAACGTGGACAGGAAAGTGGAGTTGAGGTCGAAGATCAGCCATGATCTTATTGAACGGCAGAGCAGGCTCGAGGGGCCCTATGGCCAATCCTGCAACTATTTCTTATGTTCTTGTGTTCCATCTTTGTTTCTTTCTTAAAATCGGCTTTTTTAAAGCGGATTCTTTCTCCCCCCCCCCATCTCGAATTGCAGGCCTTTGCGGTGAAATATCAGAACCTGGCCGACTTCAACCATTCCCACGGCTGCAAAGAACAGGTTGAGCCCTCAGGATGTGGGTCAGCGCCACTGGCAAAGAGAGAGAGAGGGAGATCCGCAGCAGACCTGGGAGTGAGTGGCAAAGTATCGAGGGAGCCCCTGGGAGCGTGGCTTTCGATGAAGCCCGAGCGATATTGAGCGGGCTGGAGCGGGAGGCGCCAGAGCATGCGGAAGTGTCACGTCGGGGAGCGATGCGACGAGCTGGTCAGGCACATCCGGAACATGTCAGACAGGTTCCGTGTCTGCGCGGAGCCAAGACCGCTCTCCTGAGGCGGCGCCTCTGCACTCCGAGTGCTCTGCCGGACAACAGAGGGCTGTGACACCCCTGCGAGCCCCTTTCAACCGTGTCACCCAGAGCCAAGCTGGCAGCCGTCTGAGCTTCCACGGCAGCAGTTTGTGATGCGGTGGGCGCTGTTAGATTTGTCACCAGGCGCTCCGTCATTGTGGCATTTATTGGTCTTGGAGGCGGGGGGTGGGGGAGTTACAGCGCAGATTCAACAGAATGGTAACGGGTCGTAAAGGGTTAAATTACAAGGGCTGGTTGCATAAGCCTGGCTTGTATTCCTTGAGTATAGGAGGTTGAGGAGTAATCAGATCGAGGTGTTTTAAAATGATAAAAGGATTCGATAGGGTAGACACAATGAATCTATTTCCTCTGGTGGGGGAATCCAGCACAAGATGGGGGGACATTATCTTAAAATTAGAGCTCGGCCATTCAGGAGTGAAATCTGGAAGCATTTGTTCACACAAAGGGGAGTGGAAATTTGGAACTCTCTCGCCCAAAAGGCTGTGGCTGCTGGAGGTCAATTGAAACTTTCAAGATTGAGGTGGATAGATTTTTATTCGGTAAGGGTAGTAATGGATACGAACCAAAGGCAGGCGAATGGACTTGAGGTACGGGTCAGCCATAATCTCACTGAATGGACTTAAAATCATTCAATTTAAACATGGGGCAGTGTTAAAAAGATGTTATTTATCTTAACTTCTTAAAAAGCAGCAAAGTATCAGTGTGAAAACCAAGGGGGGCAGAAAATTCGATAGTGCCTATTATTGGGCGTGGGTAGCGTGATCCGCTATTAACCCGCACCCAATGGTCCCTGTTCAGGCAGGAGGAGAACTTCGTCCGGCCTCGGTGCTCACCGTCAATCTGCGGTGAAATCCAGGCCTTGCACGTCGATTCAATGCAATTCGCACTTTTCACCAGCAGGGGGAGCCCCAATCTCTTAAAGGGAGGATGTCTCTTAAAATCTCTTAAAGGTAGCCAGTGTCTGTTATTTGCTAAAAATAACAGTCTGCCGTCTGCACGGAGTCTGAACGGAGAACACAGATGAAGGTCCCGTCCCTATGTTTAAACATTGATGAGTTATGTTAAAACATTGAATAAAGGTTGCACACTACTAAATCCCACAACCTCCAATCTGCATGCCAGACCTTACCAATCTGCTGATCTGAGTTGGTACCAGGCCTGTGAGAGTGCATGCACCAAGGTTCTCTGCTGATGCACCTTGGTGCAAGAGGTGGACAGAAGGAGGGACATCTTATATCTGGAGTGGGGGGGGGGGGGGTGTGGGTGGTGGCAAGAGGCCCTCCAGACAAAGGGCCAAAAGGCAGTGGGAGGCAGCGGGGGACAATGTCAATGCCAGGCGCATAGCGCCAAGGACAGGGATGCAGCGCAAGAAGAAGTTCAGTGCTTTGGCACGAGTGGTCAAGGTGAGTGAAGTCAACTGTCAAGTGGCGTCTCCCACCAACTGCTCCATGCACTACACCCCCCATCACCCACATACAAACAAGCTCTTTCAATCAGTACTCAACTCTTCCAATCAAATGCTTCCTCTCACCCTTACACATTACCACTGTTGCAAGCCGCCCACCCACAGCTCACAGGCTACACACACTGGCAGCTATTCAACCATGACAGGCACAACACCCACACACATGTCCCGGTTTGTTGCAGAAGAAGGTGGAGCATAACAGGAGGCAGCAAGTGGCAGTGGCGCGTAGCCCGTCGAGTCTGTTCTGCCATTCAGTGAGATCATGGTGGACCTGTGACCTAACTCCATATACCCGCCTTAGCCCCATATCCCTTAATACCCTTGGTTCACAGAAATCTATCAATCTCAGATTTAGAATTCACAATTGAACTAGCATCAGCTGCCATTTGCAGAAGAGCGTTCCAAACTTCTCCCAACCTTTGAGTGTAGAAGCATTTCCTAACTTCACTCCTGCACGTCCTGACTCTAAATGTTAGGCTATGTCCCCACGTCCTAGTATTCAAGTAGAGGAGACCTCCAAAAACAGTTACAAATGCATCAGCAGCCAAAAGCAATAATCCAGTCACTAGCCTGTAAATTCTGCATGGTCCCTTTAAATAGCGCTGGTGGGGGGGTCCTCCAGGCACTCTAAGACACGTTCAGATGGTCTGGGTTAAGGCTGTGCATTGAGTTGAGTGTTAAGTTCCAAAATGGAGTCTCTCACTTTAATTCAGCGTTGCACACTGATTGTATCCATTCTCTCTCTACACGCTGCCGGCATTCGATATTTGCACACGCGCTAACTCCATACCAAGATGGCGTCCGGCGCACGTCACGCTGGAAACGTGCACGCGCAGCCAAGACGCCACCTTGGCACTTCGAGAGGCCGCTTAATGCCGAAACAACGGGCGCTACATGGCCCAATTTCCAGCCCCACAACTCCAATGAGGTACTCTAACTTAATCCTTTCGACACTAAAAGGCAAACTGAATATTGAGGTGGCCACAATAGGAATCTGTTCATTTTCTTCTGTGCCACAGACAGCTTATGTAGCCCATAATCGTTGCATGGATGAAGGTAGCTACGATCACCATGGTAACTCCAGCAAGGCGGCCGTTGCTTGTGGAGATTACTTTATATCAGGTCTCCTGAACCCTTCCCTGGTCAGATAAACAGGCTGCGTTCATGAGGATAAGACTCAACCATCTCTCTAAAAAAAGAGAGAGACCTGCAAAAGCACATTATTAACGATGAGAGGGTTGCAACTACAACCTAGGCCCCAGTCAGCAGGCTGAATGAAGTCGCTTCAGTCAATATTCTGTCAATATTGTTACGTTAGCTGCGTATGCGAATGCCGATCAACTCAGACATTGCTCGGCGCTGGGTGCTGCCAAATTGCCCAACTATAGCACCGTTATTTGGTAAACGGAAAAGTATTCCCTAAAATCAGTCGACCACATTTCGCAATATTCTGCTGTAACTAAAGTGCTAAAAGCTCACTGATCAATGTTTTATATTTAGTGCTTAAAATGTTCCGAATTCCCCATCCTTTCTGGGTGAGAGAAGTTTAAAGTTGTACAGTAGTTCTTTTAAGAAATTATGTCCTACTGAACTGGTCCCATTCTTACTCAGGGTTACTGTTTCAGGATAATGATTCCAAGCATCTAGATGCATATTTTCAGTGTACAACAGCAGTAACTTCTATTTTTTAAATCAACAAACTCATGAGTTATAAAGCTTTCGAGAAAATGGATCTTGCTCCTTAAGGGTGAACACTCCACCTATTACTTCAGTTAATAAAAGTGTTTCTTGTGTGTCAGCTTGGCTCAGCTCACTGTGCTCTCACCTCTGAGTCAGGAGGTCGTGCAATTGAGTCATGTACCAGGACCTGAGCTCGCACTCCAGGCTGACACTCGAGTGCAGTGCTGAAGGAGTGCTGCAATGTCAGAGGTGCCATCCTTCGGATCAAGCATTAAATTCTGGTGGTTCAGGTTGATATTAATGACCCATTCACCCATCACCCCCGTCCTCGCTGACCTACATTGGCTCCCGGTCTGGCAACGTCTCGATTTTAAAATTGTCATCCTTGTTTTCAAATCCCTCCATGGCCTCGCCCCTCCCTATTCCTGTAACCTCCTCCAGCTCTACAACCCTCCGAAATATCTGCACTCCTCCAATTCTGGCCTCTTGCGCATCCCTGATTTTAATCGTTCCACCATCGGCAGCTGTGCCCTCAGCTGCCTAGGCCCTAAGTTCTGGAATTCCCTCCCTAAACCTCTCCGCCTCTCTATCTCTCTCTCTCCTCCTTTAAGACGCTGCTTAAAACCTACCTCTTTGACCAAGCTTTTGGTCACCTGTCCTAACATTTCCTTACGTGGCTCGGTGTCAAATTTTGTTTGATAATCGGTCCTGTGGAACGACTTGGGACGTTTCACTAGTTAAAGGTGCTGTATAAATGCAAGTCGTAGTAGTAGTAGTAGTAGTAGTAGTAGTTGTTGTTGTTGTTGTGTTTCCAGTCAGAGAGGAGCAAGGAATTCTGGTGTCCTGGCCAACATTCTTCCCTCAAACCACCACCATCAAAAACCAGATTAACTGGTCATTCATCTCAGCTGCTGTGTGTGGCATCTTACTAGGCACAAAATGATGGCTGTATTTGGATCACTGTACTTTAAAGTAATTGATTGCATGTTGAACGTTATGACATTTCAGTTGACAGTTTAAATTAATATCACGACCATTACTGCGAATAGTTCCGCCTGAAGCATTAACCTTTCTTTTTCTCTCAGACGTTGATAGACCTGCTGCGCATTTCCAGGACTTTCTGTTCTTATTTCAGATTTCCTGCACGTGTTTTGTAATAACTTTTCCAAACTTTTTCATAATCTTAATGGGGAAAGTCTCATTTTGTATTGCATTTGGACTCAGGTCCTGACCAGCACTGAGCCCTCACCAGGAACTGAATCCGACGGACAACACTTTGCGGCAATGGTTGTTCCATCCTGACCGTTTTGTTCCTGATGATGGTCCCACCCGAAATCATGGAATCACAGAATCACAAAGGTCACAGCACGGAAGGAGGCCATTCGGCCCATCGAGTCCACACCGGCTCTATGCAAGAGCAATCCAGCTAGTCCCACTCCCCCGCCCTATCCCTGTAGCCCTGCACATTTTTTTGTTTCAAGTACTTATCCAGTTCCCTTTCAAAGGCCATGATTGAATCTGCCTCCACCACCCCCTCAGGGGGTGCATTCCAGATCCTAACCACTCGCTGTGTAAAAAAGTTTTTCCTCATGTCACCTTTGGTTCTTTTGCCAATCACCTTAAATCTATGCCCTCTGGTTCTTGACCCTTCCACCAATGAGAACAGTTTCTTTCTATCTACTCTGTCTAGACCCTTCATGATTTTGAATACCTCTATCAAATCTCCTCTCAACCGTCTCTGTTCCAAGGAGAACAATCCCAGCTTCTCCAGTCTATCTACATATCCAAAGTCCCTCATCCCTGGAATCATTCTAGTAAATCTCTGCACCCTTTCTATGGCCTTCACATCTTTCCTAAAGTGCGGTGCCCAGAACTGGACACAATACTCCAGTTGTGGCCAAACCAGTGTTTTATAAAGGTTCATCATGACTTCCTTGCATTTATACTCTTTGCCTCTATTTATAAAGCCCAGGACCCCGTATGCCTTTTTAACCACTTTCTCAACCTGCCCTGCCACCTTCAACAATTTATGCACATATACACCCCCAGGTCTCTCTGTTCCTCCACCCCTTTTAAAATTGTGCCCTCCAGTTTATATTGCCTCTACCGAAATGTATCAACTCGCATTTTTCCACGTTAAACTTCATCTGCCATGCGTCCGCCCATGCCACCAGAGTGTCTATAGCCTCTTGAAGTCTATCACTATCCTCCTCACTGTTTACTACCCTTCCAAGTTTTGTGTCATTTGCAAATTTTGAAATTGTGCTCTGTACACCCATGTCCAAGTCATTAATATATATCAAGAAAAGCAGTGGTCCCAGCACCGACCCCTGGGGAACACCACTGTACACCTCCCTCCAGTCTGAAACAGTTCACCACTACTCTCTGTTTCCTGTCATTTAGCCAATTCTGTACCCATGTTGCTATTGCCCCCTTTATTCCATGGGCCACATCTTATTAGCAAGCCTACCATGTGGCACTTTATCAAACACTTTTTGAAAATCCATATACACCACATCAACTGCATTGCCCTCATCTACCCACTCTGTTACCTCATCAAAAGCTCTATCAGATTAGTTAAACATGATTTGCCTTTAACAAATCCATGCTGGCTTTCCCTAATCAATCCACAGTCGTCCAAGTGACTGTTAATTTGTTTCTAAAAGTTTCCCCACCACTGAGGTTAAACTGACTGGCCTATAGTTACTGGGTTTATCTTTACACCCTTTTTTGAACAAGGATGTAACGTTTGCAATTCTCCAGTCCTCTGGCACCATCCCCGTATTTAAGGATGTTTGGAAGATTATGACCAGTACCTCCGCAATTTCCACCCTTACTTCCCTCAGCATCCTAGGGTGCATCCCATCCGGACCGGGTGTCTTATCTATTTTAAATACAGCTAGCCTTTCCAGTACCTCTTCTTTCTCAATTTTTAGCCCATCCAGTATCTTAACTAGATCTTCCTTTACCGAGACTCTAGCAGCATCTTCTTCCTTGGTAAAGACAGATGCAAAGTACTCATTTAGCACCTCAGCCATGCCCACTGCCTCCACGAACAGATCTCCTTTATGGTCCCTGATCGGCCCCACCCCTCCTCTTACTACCCGTTTACAATTACATGTCTGTAGAAGACTTTTGGATTCCCTTTTATGTTGGTCACGAGTCTATTCTCATACTCTCCCTTTGCCCCTCTTATTTCCTTTTTCACTTCCCCTCTGAACTTTTTATATTCTGCCCGGTTCTCACTTGTGTTATTAACCTGACACCTGTCATATGCCACTTTTTTCCACTTCATCTTATTCTCTATCTCCTTTGTCATCCAGGGAGCTCTGGCTTTAGTTGCCCTACCTTTCTCCCTCGTTGGAATGTACTTTGTCTGTACACAAATCATCTCCTCTTTAAAGGTGCCCACTGTTCAATTACAGTTTTGCCTGCCAATCTATGATGCCAATTTACCCAGGCCAGATCTGTTCTCATCCCACTGAAATTGGCCCTCCTCCAATTGAGTATTTTTACTTCAGAGTGGTCAAAGTCCTTTTCCATTATTCTATTCTAAACCTTATGATACTATGATCGCTGTTCCCTAAATGCTCCCCCACTGACACTTGCTCCATTTGGCCTGTCTCATTCCCTCGAACCAAGTCCAGCAATGCCTCTTTCCTCATTGGGCCAGAAACGTACTGGTCAAAAAAGTTATCCTGAACACATTTCAAAAATTCCTCCCTTCTTTGCCCCTTATGTTATTGTTATCCCAGTCTATATTAGGATAGTTGAAATCCCTCGTTATCACTACTCTATGGCTTTTGCACCTCTCTGTAATTTCCCTGTAAATTTGCTTCTCTATATCCTTCCCACTAGTTGGTGGCCTATAGAATATACCCAGTAGAGTTATGGCACCTCTTCTATTTCTTAACTATAACCAAATAGATTCTGTCCTTGATCCCTCCAGGGCATCCTCTCTCTCCAGCACTGCAATACTCTCCTTAATCAATACTCCCACCCCCCTCCTATCTTTCCTTCCCTATCTTTCCGTAACACCTTGTATCTAGGAATATTTAGTACCCAATCCTGCCCTTTTGTGGGTCCAATTTTTCTTTTCCAGGTGCTGATCAGCTTGCTGTCCGTTCCGGTATTGTTTCTTATCTCTGAAAATCTCTGTTATTCACCATCCCATCTTCTGCTCAATAACTGCCGCCCTGGCTTCTTTTCTCCCCTATCTACTATCTCCTTAAACCCCTCTACTCTGCTTCTCCTTCCTCACTTCCAATAATAGTGTAAGCAGCTCCTGGACTTCTTTCTCACTAAGACTGAGACCATCTGTTCCGCTGCCTCTGCTGTTTCCCCCGCTTGCCCATCAAGACAGATTTCCCCTCAGGCTTACCCCTGCCCCTAGCCCTCAACCAACATCTTTCTCTGGTTTCTCTTCCATTTCCCCTCATGCCTATCCGATCTCACCTATGAGACTCACCCACCTGATGACCATTGCCTGACACTTACGAGGCATGAACGTCAGCCCAAGCCTCGATGCTGATCTAGGATGGCATGGGTTGCTTTGTTGTCAAAGGAGTTGTGAATGGAGCTGAATATTGTAGAATTGTCAGTGAGTGGACCACTCCTGATCTTATGACAGAAGGGGGGTCATTGGTGAAGCAACTGAAATGGTTGGAGCAACTACACTGCCCTGAGGAACTCCTGCAGCCATGTCCCCCTAAGGCTGTGATGATTGGCCTCCAACGACCATGACCATCTTCCTTTGTGTCAGATTAAACTCCAGCCATTGGATGATTTATCCCCTGAACTCCACTGACTCATTTTTGCAAGAAAGAAGTTGCATTTATATGGCGCCTTTCACGATCTCAGGATGTCCCAAAGCACTTCATAGCCAATGAAATGCTTTAGGAGTGTAAACACTGTTGTAATGTGGAGTTCCCTGGCGTCATACTAAGTCAAATGTTACCGTTATGTCGAGGGCAGCTACTTCCTCTGGCATTCAGCTCTTGTGTCCATGTCTGGATCAAGGTCATGAGGTCTGGAGTCAAGCAGTTCTGGCAGAATCCAAACTCAGTGTCGATGAGCAAGCTATTGGAGAGTAGGTGTTGTTTGGCGGCACTATTAGTTACTTCTTCCATCACTTTAATGATGATTGGGAGGAGACTGATAGGGCAGTAATTGGGCTGGTTAAATTGGTCCTGTTTTTTGTGGATAGAACATACCTGGGCAATTTTCTACATTGGTGGGTTGATGCCAGTGGCCACTGTTGTACTGGGGACAGTTGAGCGGAGGGCTGGGAGGCAGTTACTTGTGGCAGTTTGTGCAGATCTTCAGTACCAAAGCCAGGATATTGTCAAGGCCTTTGCTGTGTACGGTGCACTCAGTTGCTTCTTAATGTCATGTTGGGTGAACCAAATTAGTTGGATGCTGGCATCTATGATGGTGGGGACGTCAGGAGGAGGCTGAATAGGATTGTCTATTTGGCATTTTTGGCTGAAGACACTTGTTATATGCAAGCACTTCCACTCTTACCTCTAAAACTTACTTCTCCACATTAAATTGCATCTTTCATCTGTCTGCCCATTCCATTAACCTGTATCCTCCTCAAGTCTTTTAAAGTTCTCCTCACTGCTTGCCAAATCACCCACTCTTGTGTCACTAGAAAATGTCAACGTTGTGCTCTCTACACCCAAGTCCAAATCACCGTATATAGATATACATCAGCATTGACCCCTGGGGTACATCACTTCCAACTATTCTCCAATTTGAGTGACATCCATTAACCTTACAAAATGCAAAGAAAGGGCAGATGCTGGAAATCTGAACCAATTCCGATAAAGGGTCCACACCCGAAACATTTAAAAAAAAATTTTTTTTTAAATTCATTCAAGGGATGTGGGCATCGCTGGCAAAGCCATCATTTATTGCCCATCCCTAATTGCCCTTGAGGAGGTGGTGGTGAGCCGCCTTCTTGAACCGCTGCAGTCCGTGTGGTGAAGGTTCTCCTACTTCCCATCAACTTGTCTGTCCTCTCCAGAAATGTTGCCTGATCTGCTGAGTGTTTCCAAGATCTTCTAGTCTTGTATCCATTGGCCCTAATGTTTTGTTGCCTATCTATGCTGCTACATTTCCTCTAATACCACATGCCTGAATTTTTGTAAAAGCCTCCTGTGAGACACCTTATCAAACAACTTCTGTAATTCCATTCACACTATGTCTACTAGCATTACTTTTATCTATGCAATTGATAACTTCTTTAAAATGTCCCAAGGCGTTTCATAGGATCATAATCAAACAAAAATTGACACCGAGCCACATAAGGAGACATTAGGACAGGTGACCAAATGCTTGGTCAAAGAGGTAAGTTTTAAGGAGCGTCTTAAAGGAGGAGAGAGAGGCGGAGAGGCTTAGGGAGGGAATTCCAGAGCTTAGGGTCTAGACAGCTGAAGGCACGGCCGCCATTGGTGGAGGCGAAGGAAGTCGGGGATGCGTAAGAGGCCAGAATTGGAGGAGCAGAGATCTCAGAGGGTTGTAGGGCTGGAGGAGGTTACAGAGATAGGGAGGGGCGAGGATATGGAGGGATCTGAACAAGAGGATGAGAATTTTAAATTCAACAGCGTAGAGCACTTTCCACTCCATGTCCAGCTAGGAACCTCCTACCTGTTAGCTGGAGCCAGATGGGAAGATTGTTGAAACAAAAACTAAAAATATGAATGTCAAATAAATAAGGCTTTGCCACATCCAGAATAAATGATCTCAAAGCTAAATTTAAGTTGATAACAACAACTTGCATCTTTAATGTATTAAAACATCCCAAGGTGCTTCACAGGAACGTTATCAAACAAAATTTGATGCCGAGCCACATAAGGTGATATTAGGACAGGTGGAGGTAGGTTTTAAGGAGATTCTTAAAGGAGGAGAGAGAGGCGGAGTGGTTTAGGGAGGGAATTCCAGAGCTTAGGGCCTAGGTAGCTGAAGGCACGGCCACCAATGGCAATTCCCTCCCTAACACTTTCAATGGCATGTTGTGTTTTCACAGTAATACACTGGTGAAAATATTTTGGGATCATTGAAATTCCTTGTCACATGAGGTGACATGCCTGAAATCATTTTTGTTAGCATATGGATTATGAAATCCTATTGTCTCCCCACCCCCCATTTTTTCTAAACCAGTTTTTTTTTATCCTAGTAGCTTTTGTAGCCACTCAAGGTGACATAACAAGCCAAACAGCTCTTTCCCCAACTTGAGATAATTGTTATGTTGAACCTGAGATTTCAAGCACCATGACTATTGGTAACTAAAAAGATATCACAGTTTAATACAGTTATTATTATAATACAGGAAAACCACTGCATTGATTCCTCAGCTCTAACACAAGCTCAAGGTCCAAAGATTGACCCATTCTTCATTGATATTTCAATTCCCACCCTCCCCCCTTCCCCCATGTGATGTGTGCCTGTGAAGCACACCTATCCAACTATTATTCAATGGGGGTCATTTTCCAAGTACACACTCGGGGGTGGGGAAACTCCCTCTCCCCCCCACTCGCGTTGGGAAATCGTGGGAAGAGTGGCAGCAGCTCTATGATATGTACTGGGCCGCACAAGGTTCCACAACACCAGTGAGCACTCAGAAAATTCCCCTTTATTAGGTATTGAAAGGGCAGGTAAATGGGATTGAACAAGATAACACCTGCTGAAGAGTTAGCACCGGCACGGGTACGATGGGCCGAATGGCCTCCTGTGTTGTAATTTCTATGATGGGGTAAGTCATAAGAACCTAAATTCTGGAGAGAAAGTTATTCAGCCCATCCAACCCAGAGTTGATGTATGATTATTCTACCGTGGATTCCCCCTCTCCCCATCACTGGGGGGGTCACTGAGCTCGGGAATTTCCTCGGCGCTGCTCCCGCTCTGCTGCACTTCCAGCAAAGTTAACAGTGGTGGGACGGGAGCAGCTCCAATGGAAATGCCAGAATAAATTCTTTCGCAGCCTCTCCTGGGGAAAAAAACAAATCAGGCAGTGCTGTTAACTTCTCAATAACCCTCAATCCACATCTCAACAGGTGTCGGCCACGCTCCTTTTAAAGGCGTCACTGAGCCCCAGAAAAGGCAAACTTCTATTCTCTAATCTTGATCGAGGTTTGGGAATTCTGTACTTGTGTCTTCATGCCTCATGCTAAATTAAATAGCTTGTTTACTTCACCT
Source organism: Heptranchias perlo (assembly GCF_035084215.1). Lineage (NCBI taxonomy): Eukaryota > Metazoa > Chordata > Chondrichthyes > Hexanchiformes > Hexanchidae > Heptranchias > Heptranchias perlo. Next base: position 156,721,188 of record NC_090326.1, read on the forward strand.
GTATTATTTTAACAACCCACATTATCTCTTCCAAAGGACAGATCCCAGGAGCTATCCATCTAAAAGTTTACCCTTGGAACTAACTGTGGCCTGCATCTTACCTTGTGCATAAACAGACTAATATAACGTGATCATTCTGCTTACCCGGCATCTGTATTGTTTCCGCAAAGTAAGGCATCCTTGCTTCCCTCAAGAAAGTAATGGTTCTCTAAATGTTAACAAAATGAAACGCGATGTTAGTATGCAATATTACTTGTAACCTACTGAGTTAAAAAAATTCAAAGCCTTGGCTTCTCAAATCCAAACCTTTCTTATGCTTGTGGGGTGCATTTGGTCTTATAACAACAACAACTTGCATTTATACAGCATCTTTAACGTAGTAAAATGTCCCAAGGCGCTTCACAGGAACGATTATCAGACAAAATTTGACACCGAGTCACATAAGGGGATATTAGGACACATGACCAAAAGCTCGGTCAAAGAGGTAGGTTTTAAAGAGTGTCTTAAAGGAGGAGAGAGAGGTAGAGAGGCGGAGGTTTAGGGAGGGAATTCCAGAGCTTAGGGCCCAGACAGCTGAAGGCACGGCCGCCAATGGTGGGGGCGAAGGAAATCGGGGATGCGCAAGAGGCCAAGATTAGAGAAACGCGGGGATCTCGGAGGGTTGTAGGACTGGAGGAGGTCACAGAGATAGGGAGGGACATCAGCGCAGTGGTGGATGTTTGCGACATTAACAGAAGGCTGCTTAACAAGTTTGTATAAGATTCCTTCTCGCTGCTATTTTAAGAGAGGCTTTAACCCATATATTTTAAACAGGCTAACACTACACTAATATGGTTGACAGAGGAATGTTATACGGTCCCGTTAAAACATTTGAAAACAAGTATCACATCATTTCTCAGCTCTACTGCAACCCAAATCAGATCGGCGTGGGGGACACTTTCAGTTTGGGATCGGCATAGGCTTTTGATCATAGATGAGGGAGTGGGTTGTCACTCTTTCCTTGAGGGGTGTTGACTTAATTTGAAAGGGACGTGATTGCCACAGTTGCCTCTGAGCTTATATCTTTATGGATGCTTTCTGGAGGACCAAATCCCAGCATCAACCAAAACAGAACAAAAAGACCATTTAACCAATCAAGCTCCTTCCACAGACCACTGCAGCGGTTCAAGAAGGCGGCTCACCTCCATCTTCTCAAGAGCAATTAGGGATGGGCAATAAATGCCGGCCTTGCCAGCGATGCCCACATCCCATGAACAAATTTTTAAAATGTGCAATCTACCCTACCATGGACTCTACCCCATCTATTTAAGCTCCTGAGGGGAAGATTCTGCATAAGTACTCCCTGATCCCGAAAGATAATCAAGCAGAGTATCTACCCATTCCCACTGCTCCGTTATTGAATGCTGACCTACCGCCCTTGCACAAACAAGATCTCATCTCCTTGCCCCAAAAGTCTCTTATTAAGAACAGCCTGCCAATTCTCACTGGCTATAACTACAGATACGGCAGCCTAGTGGTTTTCGTACTGGACTACTAACCCAGAGGTTGTGAGTTCATAATCCCACCCTATCAAGTATAAAGCTGGCAAACTGTAGGCTAGCACCAGAAAATGAACACAAAAAAAAAAACTGCCAGGTTGTTGTAAAAACCCAATTGTTCACTAGTGTCCTTCGGGGAAGGGAACCTGCCACACCGTCCCTGGCCTGGCTTACACTGTGTGATTGACTCTGAATGCCCAGAGGACATCCAGGGATAGGCAGTAAATCCTGCCTTGTCAGTGTTGCCCATATTCAAAGAACAAATTATGGAAGCACAGCCACCTTCTTGAGCTACTGGAGATGGGATGGCACCTGTAGATCTAGGCCCCAGCGTGAATAAATGCCCACAGGAGAAAATTGAGGGGGGGGGGGGGTGGAGAATAAGGTCCTATTAATATCCCAGGAGAGATTTTATGATAACAAACTGCAGTCTTTACTACCGCAGTAGCGTCCTGATATAGAAGCTGGCAAAGGTATTCAAGGAACTTCACTAATACTCTTTATTACTACAACAACAAAAAAGCCCAGGGAGATCTGTTTGGACACAATCCTGCCTACAATTTGCCTTTCTCTGCCAACCAGAAATGTATCCTTGGTGCCTTCAGCATACGGTGATAGGTAAAACCTGTGCCTGTGTAATTGATATGAAGCCGTCTGTTCTGTTCCACCTATTTCAATAAAGATAAACCATTACTGTCGTCATAGATCAGTAGAGGGCCCGTTCAGAGGCCCATTTCGCAAGCCTTTGTCCTTGAACAGATAGGCTTTAATTGAGGAAAATCCTGATGGGATTGGCAATATTGGGACGATCACAATATTGTGATATCTGCCTGCAGGGAACACGTAAAACACAATCAGCTATGGAAACAGATTAGGGGCATTTTGATAAGGCTCCAATTTAAGCCGTAATCCATTGATTTATCATACAGCTTTACTGATGGATGAGTAATCATCATCTGCTGCCAGTCCATGTGGATCAGTGCACTTATTTTTATACTCTGATTAAAGCCGCATTCTTCTGCAATTATTCAGCTGAAATCAACTGGTGTTCGCCAAGCTAAACTGCTCCTCCGAAAAAAAAAATAGATTTAACAATATTTGCTTTTTAACTATCTGTAAATGGGAAGTTTGCTGAATTGAATGTCGTGTCGTTCGGTTTTTATTTTGCTGTTGTCACATGTCAGGCTGTTAATCACGGTACCGCACTGGATCAAAATCAACTATTTCTTTTTTTTTTTCTCACACAGGTTATGCACACACTGCTGTGACCTCTGTGCTCGACGACAGTAAGAGCTACGTGTTTGGTTTTTTTTTGAAATGCTGATATTTAGATTCCCCCACCTTTGCTTCAGAATTGGTTTCTGCTTTCTTATTTGTTGCAATCGGAATGATTCTTTGAAAAAATAAATAAGGCAGACATTTGAAACCTAGTCGCAGTCCTGGGAACCCCCACAGGCCCTTACGTGTTCCCTTACACAGGAAAATAGGACCACGAGGAGGCCATTCAGCCCCTCCGAGCCTGTTCTGCCTGTTGACGGGCAGCTCCAAGCAGGGCATGGAACTCGAGACATAAGTCATTCTTCCTCTGTTGGGTTTTTTTTGTTGAGTTGGGAGGGATAGGGCTGCCCACATGAGGAGAAATCATAACCTCCATCACCTTCCGAGGCCAATCCCGAGTGTCCCCGAGTAAATGCTTCTTAAATGTCCCCTCTGTGGTCAGCAAATTCTCACCTCTGCAATTTGCTGACCTCCTCCACTGATCTTCGCAGAAGGTTTTGGGGAATGCGGATGCTTCGCTGTTACAACGTTCCGTGTCACTGAAATGTCATTAAAGGGTGCCAAAGTTCCTATTGTGCAGAGAATGCAGCCGAAAATAGCACAAGGCAAATGGGCTCCTCACAACTGCTCCCCTGGCTAAAGAGTGAACTTCCAGCTGGGAGAGGAATAAATCAAGTGCTTCTGCAAACAATGCTTCTTCTTAATTATTATTTTTTTTTACTTTTTTTAAATTTCCTGGTCAATTTTTCCTCCCACCTCCCCCGAGTAGAATATTGTCTGGAGTTTAGAAGAATGAGAGGTGATCTTGTTGAAACGTACAATATACTTAGAGGGCTTGACAGGGTAGATGCTGAGAGGCTGTTTCCCCTGGCTGGAGAGTCTAGAACTAGGGGACATAGTCTCAGGATAAGGGGTCGGACATTTGGGACCGAGATGAGGAGAAATGTCTTCACTCAGAGGGTTTTGAATCTTTGGAATTCTCTACCCCAGAGGGTTGTGGATGCTCAGTCACTGAGTATATTCAAATGTAAGGAATCTTACAACACCAGGTTATAGTTCAACTGTTTTATTTGAAAATCACAAGCTTTCGGAGGCTTTCTCCTTCGTCAGGTGAGTGTCACACACTCACCTGACGAAGGAGAAAGCCTCCGAAAGCTTGTGATTTTCAAATAAAACAGTTGGACTATAACCTGGTGTTATAAGATTCCTTACATTTGTCAACCCCAGTCCATCACCGGCATCTCCACATCACGAGTATATTCAAGACTGAGATCGATAGATTTTTGGACTCTAAGGGAATCGAGGGATACGGGAAAAGGGCGGGAAAGTGGAGTTGGGGACGAAGATCAGCCGTGATCTTATTGAATGGCGGAGCAGTCTCGAGAGGCCAGATGGAACTACTCCTGCTCTTATTTCTTATGTTCTTAAGAAGGACTCCTTTCTGTGGTACGATTCCATAGGTGGCTGGGAATTTGGTTAAGTGACCAAACCTTGTGTCGCGGGCTAAAGCGCCCGTGACTCATATCTTGAGTTTTGCCAGTGAATGTTGGCAGAACATTTGATGGTGACGGGAGCTGGGGAGTGTTTTGAGCGCTAGACACTCTTTATCTTTCAACCCGTCTAGTTTCTGCAGCTGCATTATTTACGCCTCTCATCATTTTGAAGGCCTGGATATCTAGGGTTGGCCAACCCTACAGGACTGTCCTGGAGTCTCCAGAAATTAAAGAATAATTTCCAGGACACTACGGCAAGCAACCCTGGAGAAAAATCATTGGGGCTATCAAAAAAACTCTTGTGTTCTCTTTATTTTCTTTGAACAGTTTTGCTTCTTAGTTATAAAAATATTGGAGATGGGGGAAAAAAGGTGGTGTTTGTCTGGGCCAGGGCGGTTGGAGGCGGGAGGTCATGTGATGAAACCTCCAGGAACATGTCCAACCAAAGTTGGCAACCTTATGGATTTCTGCTCTCTAAATTCTTTTTCTCCAATGGAAACAACAACAACTTGCTTTTACGTAGTGTCTTTAAAGTAGTAAAACGTCCCAAGACGCTTCACAGGAGCGTTATCAAACAAAACTGGACACCGAGCCAAATAAGGAGATATTAGGACAGCTGACCAAAAGCTTGGTCAAAGAGATCGGTTTTAAGGAGCGTCTTAAATGAGGAGAGAGAGGTAGAGAGGCGGAGAGGTTTCGGGAGGAAATTCCAGAGCTTAGGGCCTAGGCAGCTAAAGGCACAGCCGCCAACGGTGGAGCGATTAAAATCGGGGATGCGCAAGAGGCAAGAATTGGAGGAGCGCAGAGATCTCGGAGGGTTGTAGGGCTGGAGGGCAGCTTCGCTTGTATGAGCCTCTCCTGGTAATTTTTGAGATCAAGTATCAACATCATTCTTGTCACTTTCCTCTGAACTTTCAATGTCCTTTTAAATGTACGGGATCCAAAATTAAGCAATCAGAAATAATCTAAGGCAACTAAAAAAAGCCATACTACTCCGTTGGAGGGACAAGCTCAGTGGGTCAATGGCCTTTGCATCTGCTATGATTTCTTGTACTCTCATATTAGGAACAAGCATATGCAGCTTACTTCAAAGATAACACGGGGGGGTAGAGAGAGCCATCATAAATGCATATGTCATTTATCGCTGCTTAGTTACCCTGCAGTTACTGCAAGAAAATCCTTTGTAAATATGAAATTTAATTTCAGTCAAGCGTCCTGTTTATTTTAGCAATATAAACATTTGAATGAGGTAACCCGTATAACCCATATGTTGTGTGTCCATTAGGAACAGGAGGGAGGGGGTAATCAGAATGTGGTAAATTATTCTTTGCGTATTTAAGGCAGAAATTGTTTGGAGGCAATTCTTCTGGCCTCCAAATTTGGCTTTACCTGTTTATAAAATCAGATACTTGCAACACCTCAGTCACTTGATTTTTTTTGTGTTTGGGGGGGGTGGGGGGCGAGGGTGGGATTTGGAAGACTTTTGTGCTCATCACAATCGGGGATTCCAGAGTTGGCAATGGAGCATTTTCCCCCCCTCCACCTGCCTTTTTTGCACCTAGTGGGTAATTTTACGAGACCCCCCCTCACTGGCAGTGGGATCTCACATGCAGTTAGTGGGGATTGTGGGTGCGATGCCTTCGATGTTCTGTGCACATGTGATGGAAGAACACGAGCATTATGACTGGGATTTTGAAATCCAGTTACAACAATAACTTGCATTTATATAGAACATAAGAAATAGGAGCAGGAGTAGGCCAATCGGCCTCTCGAGCCTGCTCCGCCATTCAATAAGATCATGGCTGGTCTGATCCTAACCTCAAATCTCAATCTTATCATAGTAAAAAATCCCAAGGCGCTTCACAGGAGCAATTATCAAACAAAATTTGACACCAAGACAAGTATGGAGATATTAGGACAGGTGACCAAAAGCTCGGTCAAAGAGGTAGGTTTTAAGGAGTGTCGTAAAGGAAGAGACAGAGGTAGAGAGACGGAGAGGTTTAGGGAGGGAATTCCAGAGCTCCAGGCCTGGGCTGAAGGCACGGCCGCCAATGGTGGGGGCGAAGGAAAGCGAGGATGCACAGGTGGCCAGAATTTGAGGAACGCAGAGTTCTCGGAGGGTTGTAGGGCCGGAGGAGGTTACAGAGATAGGGAGGGGCGAGGTCACGGAGGGATTTGTATTACAAGGATGAGAATTTTAAATCCCCATTTGCCTTGCGTGAGGCCCTGCCAATGGTGCAGGAACTTGCGACATTTACTCCATGAAACCAGCAAAAATCACTTCCAGGTCAGGTTATCGTTAGATAAAAAGTAAAGTACTCCTACAGTGTATCTTAACTAATTGAAAACTGGATTAGAGAGGCACAAAACAGAAAGTGCTGGGGTAGGTAGGTACAGAGTTGGAAGCAACTGTCTTGGACTGAAAGTTCAGGTTGAGGCTACAACACTAGTTTGAGAGGACAGAGGGAACTGAGGGCATGTTTTTTCAGATGGTAGTATTTACAGCACTTTTGAAATGAGCGGGGGTAGTACGAGACAATGAGTTGTAGACAATCTTGGGAGGAGGGGGTCCAGCAAGCGGATGTTGGGTAGCTAGGAGCAGGGCCAGAAGAGGTTGGAGGGGAGAGATAATGGTATCCATGGAAGAAACGAGGCTGATGAGGTCAGCAGGAAGGACAAGGGAGAAGCTGCGGATTGAAGGGTGAGGAGATAGCACTGGCTGTCCACGAGCTCTTCACATTTATCAACGGTGAAATTGGAGGTTGCAGGGCTCGCGAGTCTGAAGACTTGTTTGGTGGTGAAGAAAAAGAGTTTGAGGCCCTTCTTGCCTTCCAGATTAGGAAAATGTGACTATGTATAGGGAACGATATTATTGCTTGAAGTGGTCATGCCAGATCTGACAGTAGTCGGTTCAGTCAATCACCATGTGTGCTCTCGTCTGCGGCTAATAGACTTGAATCTACACAGCTGACTAGGCAGAATAGTGGGCGGTGGGGGGAGGGGGGGGATCCTGGTAGGGACATGGTCATCAAAGGAGGAGGCCAGGCAGTTGTGGAGAACGTTGACATAGGGTGTGGGAGAGGAATTTGGGAACTGGAGAGGGTGCTCGTGAGAGAGTTGGGCCAATTTTTCCAGGATATAAGAAGAGGGTGAAAGGGAGATTTTTAAAAATTCTCTTTCTTTTATTTCTTTTTTGTGGCGAGACCTAGCTGGAGAGCCGTGGTCATGTCAAGAGCAAGACATCACCAGGGCTGCAAAGGTTGGGAACAGAAGCTGAGGCAAATAAGGAACTAGCGATTAGGTGACACCAAGCTTACGTTTTGCACACCTGTCGGTTGTAGTCGGAAGGAAAGACTGAGGGAGGTAAGAAATCCCACAGTTTTAAGGTTCTTGAGAAAGAATGAATTAAGAGTAGGACACTGCAATGAATCGTACATAGAATCTAACAGAAACAGGCCATTCGGCCCAACTGGTCTATGCTGGTGTTTATGCTCCACACGAGCACTGTCTTGATTCCAATACAGTGAGGAAGTGTGTAGATCACTGTTGGAGCAAGGGAGGAAAGTTCAGAGGTGAAATGACCATAGTAGTATTGAAAAGAGAGAGAGACAAAAAAGGGCTGCAATGGAGAGAACATAAGAACATAAGAAATAGGAGCAAGAGTAGGCCATTCGGCCCCTCGAGCCTGCTCTGCCAGTCAATAAGATCATGGCTGATCTTCAACCTCAACTCCACTTACCAGCCCGATACCCATATCCCTTGATTCGCCTAGAGTCCAAAAATCTATCTATCTTAGCCTTGAACATATTCAATGACACTGCATCCAAGAGAGAGAGAGACAGGAGTAATTACCCATCAATTTGTATCCTGTCCGGTATTGTAAAATAGATTTTTTATTAGGTTAGGGTATCAAGGGATATCGATCAAAAGTGGGTAAATGGAGTTGAGGTACAGATCAGCCATGATCTAACTGAATGGCAGAGCAGGCTCGAGGGGCTGAATGGCCTCCTCCTGTTTCTAATTTTCCCTAGGGATGTTAGAAGAACCCTACCCAGACATTGAGCAGTATTGTGATCTCAGACTTACTTGGATTATTAACGAAATCGTCATATGCTTCATTCCAAGGCCAAGTGTAATTCCCTGTTTCGTTCAGTTTGGTCTTGTTGAACATTCGCCAATCTCGCACACATTTCTGACGTAGGTTCCCCATGAAAAGCTGAAGACCAATGAGTGCAAAGACACTTAAGCAGAACACAGTCAGAATCATGACATCTGCTAGCTTCTTCACGGATTGTATCAATGCACCTACGATGGTTTTTAAGCCTGCAAGGAAATATTCGAGCATTTAGTTCAGGAGAGACAGAATGTAGTCAATGCCATGTTATCAGGACGTTAGCTAAAGGTGAAATGATTGACGATGCAGTATTCCTTTCCTTTATTGTCTGATCATTCAAATTTTGGTATTTCAGAAAGATAGACTGCAACCCCCATTTTTTTTACATAGAATGAAAAGCACAGAAACAGGCCATTCAGCCCAACAGGTCCATGCCAGTGTTTAATGCTCCACACGAGTATCCTCCCACCTTAATTCATCTCACCCTATCAATATAGCCTTCCATTCCTTTCTCCCTCATGTACTTATCTAGCATCCCCTTAAATGCATCTACGCTATCCGCCTCAGCCACTCCATGTGGTAGCGAGTTCCACATTCTCACCACTCTCTGAGTAAAGCTGGGATAGTTTGCAACACTCCAGGTAATCTGAAAGTTGAGACCGACCAAAAAGGAGCAAGATGAATTAGAAAACTTTGTTTTCTTATAGATTCACTAACTGAGAATCTATTATTTTTTTTAAAAAAGGAAGGAGAAATACAAACTAAGGGGAAGATTTCTTCTGTGTGCCAAGTATAGCAAAAGGCAAACACATTTGGAAAGAGCGGATTTACAATTTAACATCACATAGCTCACAGTGGAAATCATTGCCCTACTAGGAGAGAGATGGTGCCAGAACACTAAAAGAATAAGAGATGCCGAGAACAGCAAAATCAGAACAGAACGGACCTAAAGAGAAGTAGGAAGGGGAGAGGTAAGAGGGCCTGGTGAGTACGCTGTGGCCCCTGACCATTGTAAAGGGGAGGGAAATAGGGGGGAGGAAGAGGTGTGACTGGGACAGGCTTGATGGGCCAGATGGTCTTTTCCTGCCTGTCAATTTTGTACGTTTGTATGACTGCAAACACTCTGAAGTGCTGCGCTGGACCCATAAATATAGAATTACTTCGAATTTACAGCTCAGAAAGAGGCCATTCGGCCCATCGTGCCCGTGCCAGCTCTTTGAAAGAGCTATCCAATTAGTCTCACTCCCCCCCTGCTCTTTCTCCATAGCCCTGCAAATTTTTCCTTTTCAAGTATTTATCCAATTCCCTTTTGAAAGTTATTATTGAATCTGCTTCCACCGCCTTTTCAGGCAGTGCATTCCAGATCATCACAACATAAGGATACTGCATCTTTATCATTACATAACTACTGATCTCTTCAAAATGTAGGCGATGACGAGACATGCATTCCTGAGCTACAACACCCGGACATTATTGTGGAATTCAATTTAGAGTTTAACACATGTCTATTTTGATCCTCTGGACGTATGTCAGTATCATTAACCTATTTTCGGATTTATCTGGCTGCACATTCTACTTTTTCACTTACTCCATCCAGATTCCTGATAAAAAAAACTATCCACAAAAAAAAGAGCGCAGTTGCTGAGGAGAAAGACTTGCACTGTTGCATTAGACACCGTGGGGTAAATTTTCGTCTTCACTGCCTGGGCGGGAGATGCAGTGGAGTGGATCGCCCGCCCATTGTAGAACCCGCCTGGTTTTCATACCATTGGAATGGGGCAGTGAAGACAAGAATTTACCCTGTGTGTTAACACTCCAACACCAAACTATGTGATGGCGTAATGGGCAGCATCTTGCATTTGTGTAGCGCTTTTATACATGGGAAAATATCCGAGGCACTTGGCAGAGGAAGAAAGGAATGGAGGCTGAGCCATTTGGGAGAGTTGAGAGGTGACTGAAAGCTTGGTCAAACAGATTGGCTGTGAGAAAGTTTTTTTTTTGAAGAAGGATAGTTGGCATGAGGCAGCTGAAGACTCTGCTGCAAAGGTGGACATGATGTGGAGATGCCGGTGATGGACTGGGGTTGACAAATGTAAAGAATCTTACAACACCAGGTTATAGTCCAACAATTTTATTTGAAAATCACAAGCTTTCGGAGGCTTTCTCCTTCGTCAGGTGACGAAGGAGAAAGCCTCCGAAAGCTTGTGATTTTCAAATAAAATTGTTGGACTATAACCTGGTGTTGTAAGATTCTTTGCAAAGGTGGAGTGGAGGGAAGGTAGGGATATAAAGAAGGACCAGAGTCAGAGGACCAGAGGGCCTGGAAGGAAAGACAAGGCTGCAGGAGATTGTTGAGATAGGGGTGGGTGAGGCCAAGATCATAGCAGAATAGGTGAAGTGATAAAGCAGCACGATGGTGGCAATGTGAAGAACTGGTCTATCTTTAAGCTGTAGAGACAGTCGTTGACCGTAATACTCAGTGAGCGTATTGCACAAAGCTCCATCATACCTTCAACTGTGGTCATCAAACACCAAAGAGTTTAGTGGCTTAATCCTTTGAAGGCAGAAGTAGCATAGTCTCGCAGTTAAATCTAAAATTAGCAAGCTTACAGTATTTTACAGTTTCCGTCAAATATAAGTGAGAAGAAAGAGTGAATTAGTTTGGATGGAGGTTGCACAGAATGATAGGGTTGGACACGGTCTCCATGACTCCTGAACTGAAGTAAGATGTTAAGACCAGGACAAGTAGACTGCTCGTTTCCATTTATAGCAAATTGTTCAATTCAGGGCAGAAGCCCAATTTACTTATAGTCCTAGTATCCCACGTATTGGTATATAAAAATTGAAAACATCGAGTAACGAGCAAGAGTTAGTTTCGTACTTGTGCAGTTACCACATGAAATGCTGCATGTGAAGATGATTAAAGTTCCTGTACCTGCAGTACAGGCCACAATATTACTTGACCTTTAAACTTTATAACAGACGGCAGTTTGAAATCAAAACCAATTCAAGAAATCAGCCAAAGTAACATCCTTTCAATGAAATGTGATATATCGGGTCAGCTGTGCTTTTCCTGGATTTAACATGATTTGTTTTCAGTTTATCGGGCCATAAGGACAATGAGTGGTTGCAACTGCAGAGGTTCAAAGAAGGTTCTGTGCTGTGCAAAGAATTAAAGGATTCAGCCTGCAGCCACCATCTGTTAACCTTTGCAGGGCTGCACTCCTTAACAAGAGCATCGCTCCAACATTGAAATGTATAGAATTCTTCTTTTTACTCACAGTAGCCTATGTACTAAGAAAGGTTCTGTGGTCCTATAAATTGCTGCGATTTAGAATATTTAGCCTCTGGTGAAATGGGTCCTTTCATTAATTATTCATTTTCTCTCCAGTCCTTCATTTTTGTTCTGGCCTGTATCTTATCCCCGTGATTACGAAGCACTGTACTGGTTTATTTAAGTTACATAGAATTTACAGCACAGAAACAGGCCATTCGGCCCAACTGGTCTGTGCCAGTGTTTATGCTCTACACGAGCCTCCTCCCTCCCTACTTCATCTCACCCTAACAGGATATCTTTCTATTCCTTTCTCCCTCATGTACTTATCTAGTTTCTCCTTAACTGCATTGTTCCCCTTAAACTTATATTTTGCAGGTGATTCATCCGTGGCTTCAGACATGCACGAACCATAGTGCTCCACCCGCTACATTTAAAAGTTCCCTGATGATAACATTTTCCTACTGTGAATTAGGCATGTTTGAGGCACTTACATGGTGTACTGGTACACTGGATAACCTGTCCATCAGAACCTCATTTTCTTAACCTGGATGAAAATAACGCCATCGAGTGTGGCAGAAGCTTTACACGGGATGTACCAGTGCTCAGTGACGTCATACATCTATAAATATGTAGCAGGAAAAAGGTGGAATGCCAACCCCAGGAGATGTAAAGCATAGAACAAGAAAATGCAATTCAGCATAGCAAACCATTACCATGTGCAACTTGTCCCATCATGGTCTCTGCCCAACTTTCTCAATCTCAGGAGGAGGCAACCGATAAGAGGTGAACTTTCAGGAAAATGAAGCTGTGTGGAATTTCTCCCTGTCCTTCAAATTAAACTCCGGAATATGAATCCAACCTTACAGGCCAGTCTTACAAGTCTGACCACTGGCGTTCTACGGGTGATACATCCATGGCCCAACCATTGGGTTCCACACACTACACTTCAAAAATACTTCATGGGCTGTAAAGCAGTTTGGGACGTCCTGAGACTGTGAAAGGCGCTATCTAAATGCAAGCCCTCTCCTTTTCCTTTACCTATCTAGTACTCTGTGAGGGACAGAAGATTCCTTATTTCTACTCTCACATTTCCCCTAGCTCTGGAATCAGAGTCCAAGTTAAGTAACCTGCTTCCATCCCACCATCCCTGCCTGCCTTCATCTATAAGAGTTGGATCCTGTCAACCTTATTTTCCTCAATAAATGTTATTTTTCTGTGAAGCTTCTCACGACTTCGAGCCTCAAGACCCAGAATCATCCTAGTTGCTTTTCTCTGAATTCTCCAGTACATCCTTGATCTTTTGAAGGTAGGGTGCTTAAAATAACTCATAATATTCTTATACAAATAAAATGATTGTGCATAGGGCACAGGTAATTTAAATATAGAATCCTATTTAAATGGTAAATAATGATCAGGGAAGCATGTGGCAGAAGCAATATAATGGGTAATTTTAATTTTCATATAGACTGGGAATTGCACTATAGCTCAAGTAGTAACGGCAATGCATTTCTACAATGTATTTGGGACAGTTTTCTGGAACAATTTATTTTAGAACCAACAAGGGGACAGGCTATACTAGATTTAGTGATGAGTAACGAGCCAGAACTAATTAGCAATCTGATGGTAAGGGCACATCTCGCAAATAGTGACCATAATATGATTGAATTTGATATTAGGTTTGAGAGGAAGAAAGGAGAGTCACAAACCAAGGTTTTAAATTTAAGTAAGACAAACTTCAAAGGGGTGAGAAATAAATTGACCACAGTAAACTAGGCTGAACTGTTAATGAGTAAATCTACAGACAAACAATGGGAAGTATTTAAAGAAGTTTTTGGTACAATACAAAACCATTACCGACCCCTAAAAGGCAAAGGCTCCATTTGTGTAGTTAAGCAACCGTGATCAACAAATGAGGTGAGAGACAGTATTAAGCTAAAAAAAAGGATTACACAAATGCAAGGAAAAGTGGAAATCCAGTGGACTGCGGGAGATATAAAAAGCAACAAAGGGATACAAAGAAAGTTATAAGAGGTGTTAAAAGGGGAATATGAAGAAAACTTGGAAGGAATATCAAAGCTAAAAGCAAAATTTGTTATAAATAGAAAAACAGTGAAAATGGGGAATGTGGGCCCATTAAAGACGGATGCAGGCGAGACTATAATGGATAATAAGAAAATGGCAGATGTGTTAAATGCGTACTCTGTATCTGTTTTCACAGTGGAGGAAGAGGAAAAAATATCAGCAGTACAGTGAACCTAAAATGAGTCAAAGGAAGGGACTTAATAGATTAATAAAAGTTAAAAAAAAGTAATGGAGAAAATAATTGGACTGAAGATAGACAAATCTCTAGGACCTGATGGTTTCCAAAGAAATAGGTGAGAAAATTGCTGATGCATTAGTCATAATTTCCCAAACCTCTCTAGATTCAGGAATTGTGCCTTTAAATTGCAAAAATGGAAATATCACTCCGTTATTTAAGAAGGGAGGGAAAGAGAAGCCACAGACCTGTCAGTTTATTATCAATTGTGGGGATGTTACTGGAATCTATCATCAAAGACAGACTGACTGAGCACTTGGTCAGGTATCAGTCGATCAAAGAGAGTTTTGAGGAGGTCAGTAGCATGGTGGATAGGGGAGTGTCCATGGATGTTGTCTATATGAGCTTCCAAAAGGCATCTGATAAGATTCTGCACAAGAGATTATTAGCAAAAATGAGAGTGCATGGAATTGGATGTAACCTTGAGATATGAAGTAGTCACTGGTTGGAAGGTAGGAGACAGAGGGTAGGGATAAATGGTTTGTTCTCTGATTGGCGGGATGTGACAAGTAGTATTCCCCAGGAATCGGTACTGGGGCCTTAGATTTTCATAATATATATTATTGACTCGGATGAAGTAATAGAGAATTGTATATCCAAGTATGCAGGTGACACTCAGTTAGGAGGCACAGTACGTTGTGTGGATGGGAGGAGGAAGTTACAAAAGGACATAGGCAGACTACGTGAGTGGGCAAAACTATGGCAGATGATGTTTAATGTGGGGAAGTGTGAAGCCATAGACTGAGAAAGACAAATCGGAATATTTTCTTAACGGTGAGAGACTAGGAGCTGTGGAGGAGCAAAGGGATTTAGGTGTCCACATACACAAATCACTAAAAGCTAGTGCACAGGTACAAAAAGTAATCAAAGAGGCTAATGGAATGTTGTCCTTCATCTCAAGGGGTTTGGAATTCAAAAGTGAGGAAGTGATGCTTCAGTTGTACAGAACCTTGGACAGACCCCATCTGGAGTGCTCCACTCAGTTGAGGGGTGATCCAATCAAGGTATTTAAAATGATTAAGGAATTCGATAGGATAGATACAGAGAAACTATTTCCTCTGGTGGGGAAATCCAGAACAAGGGAGCATAATCTTAAAATTAGAGCTAGGCTATTTAGGAGTGAAATCAGGAAGCACTTTTTCACACAAAAGGTAGTGGAAATCTGAAACCAGTTCCTCAAAAAGCTGTGGATGCTGGGGGTCAATTGAAATTTTCAAGACCGAGATCGATAGGTTTTTGTTAGGTAAAGGTATCAAGGGATATGGAACAAAGGCGGGTAAATGGAGTTGAGATTCAGATCAGCCATGATCTAATTGAATGGTGAAACGGACTCAAGGGGTTGAATGGCCCACTCCTGTTCCTATGTAATGATCATGTGGCTTTTACATCGATGAATGGTGGTGATGGATGGTCCTGAAGATGGAAGAGACACGTCTTCCGAGAGTTCAATCGGTGTTGCAATCTTTCTGTTATTCTACCAGGTAAGGGTTAGCCAGTTCGAACACTGGCAGTACTCCATAGCAACGCATTTTATGCCTCTGTTACAGTGTTAAGAGGTAAATTAGTGCGAGCTGCAGATTTAGAAACTGCTCCTGTTGCAATAGGTGTCTCGTAAAAGACAACAATCATGATGCCATTAGACCTCACATCACCCCTACATAATCACTCAGTGCAAAATGGAGGATGAGCTACCATTAATTTAATGACTGGATAGACCTGAGTGTTTATAAATGAAATCAATGAACACAAATTATTGATATATTCCAACAAGTCTGCATGTCAGCCTTGATTGTACGGTCCAGTCTTGATATGTGGCTTGGGCTTACAAACCTTTTGATCCAGAGCCAAAAGTGTTTCTGACTGAGCTACACAGCACTGCTGTGATTAGGAGCTGTTGGGTATACCCATCTTTTGGACATGGTTTTCAAATCAAAAGATACGAGTTTCAGAAACAATGCGTCACAAGTTAACAATTAGTATTCAGCCTGCACTGCACTCTAATTGTGACTTTCATTACTCTCTGTGTCCATTTGATCCAGTCTCTCCAGCTGCTATTACATTGAATGGCAGCTTATCACCCTCAGTGAGAGTGACTGACAGCAACTGCATCATGTGGCTCCTTCTTCTAACGCAGTGTGTGATAACATAATTGCACAAACTTGCGTGAGCCACCATGGCAACTGTAAACTTCCAAAAAAAATCAAGAATACCTTTCTTCTCAATAAAAGCTTCTGAACAGTTTGTTGTTCTCATCTAGCTAGATTGGTTTTGGAGAGTCATCTTTAAGAGATGCTAGCAAGGCAGGCAGCCAACATTTGTTTCAAGTATTTGGATAAAGGTTTTTTTTAATTAAATTCATTCTTAACTTTGGAATCGGGTTCTATTTCACAAAAAAGCCTACCTAGTTAAGATTTCCCTACAGTAAGAGATTGTGAAGGGAGAAGGTTATTGTAACACCATGGGGTAGATCTGGACTTTGTGCAATAGTGTAAAATGGGTGAAAGTGAGTCGACAGCCCGTTTTACATCTCTCCTGATTTTACTGAGATGTAAAACGGGCTGCCGATTCACTATCATCCGTTGTACACTATCGCACAAAGTCAAGATCTACCCCATGGTGCGGGAGTGTGAGAGGAACTGGGTAATTACTGCTGAATCTATACACGAGAGGTATTGTATGTTTGTGCGTGTATGAACGAGAGACAGAGAAAGAGAGCCAACACCCTAAATTGGGGCCATGGGATAACAGCATATGAATGCTGAACCCGGTCATCTGAAGTTCATCTCTCTGCTATTTTGGGGGACTTGGGATGGGGTGGGGGTAAACCCATTTATTTTAAATAAGTTAACACCGCTGCTAAAGTATCAGAGAGGAATTTCAAACAAATACTTTGTACGTCAGTATCATTTCAGTGTCCAGGACAGTGCAGTTAAGCTGAAGTATATGTGTGGACATGTATGTGTGAGGTTCAGTGTGCAAGTAGAAAGAGGCAATGAAAAAGAGCGTGCAAGAGATGCTAAATAATTACAAGTGTATTTATTCATACGTGAACTGGTGAGACTGCATATGAGAGCACGAGTTTGTATATGTGTGAGAGACTAGGGGGTGAAGTTCCTTTTGAATGAACAATAGGGAGAGTGCATGTTTTTCTGCATCATTGATGACCCACTAACCGATTAATGGGACCAAGCAGCATTGCAACGTGAGACCGCCCCGATTTTTGTCTACAGGTTAGTAATTCCAGACAAAAACAGACATTTTTCATTAAAAAAACAATTTCACCCTCAAATGAGTCTACGTATGTGTTGGGAGATACTGGTGAGGGCACTTGTGCATGTGTGAGAGCAAGAGACTAGGCAACTACCACTCAGTCTATATATGTCTGAATGGGCATGACCACATGGTACCTGGTATAGGTGGGCAAGATTATTTCTGTAATCATTTTTTTCTCATTACAAAATTAGCTAAGAAGTGGAGATAAGGTTTGGACTTTAAGTGCAAACTGATTCACGAGACTGGAATACTTTTTAAGGGAAACCAATAGAGCCACGTGCCCTGCCCAAACAGATGACTAATTGAAATTAACGGCCTCAACATAAATGAGATGAAAGTCCTATCCAGGCTAAAAGCGCCTTAAAACAATCAAATCACCAGGGATAGTTGGCATTTAGCGCAGAGCGTTGAAAGAGACTAGGGAGGAGATTTTCCAAAAGGAAAATCAGGAGAGGTGTAAAACGGGCAGCCGATCTGATATCACCTTTTTTACACTATCGCCAAAAGTTAAAATTACTTCCAAGGAGTGATCAACACTTGATGAAAACCCTGGCTGCATTTAAGAAACGATGAGATGGAGGGACAGTCAGATGCTTCTGTCTGGATGAACTACTATGGGCCAAATGATCTTCCTCATCCATAACTGTCTTGTGACAAGAGAGTTGAATGGCAACTTAGATACTCAGCATTTTATGACCACGGCTGGCAGTACAAAAGGCCCTCGTGCTTGCAGTTACACTTAAAAACATAGGAATTTACAGGACTGCCACAGATCATTGCACGTCCACCTGGCCAGTCTCACTTAGATAGACCAGTGTCTTCCCTTGCTGATGCCCTGGCCACTCTTTAGGTGTGGTGATATAATTGGGGACAATTGAAAGTACTTATTGTAGGTAAGAGTATCCTGTTGAAAGAATTAACTCCATGATTATTATCTCTGGTGTGGAGAGTGTGAAACAGAAAGGTCCTGTCTGGCACTACGTCAGCAGCATATCTGAAAAGAAACTCAATGTGAAATCTACTTTGTTGGTCTGTCTGCAAAAAAATGGGACACTGAATCAAACTAACAGTTGCTGAAGTTACGGCTCACCCCTTATTGTAGGCGTCTTCATACTACGGTGCAATGAACTCTCAATAAGCGATTTGTTATATACCTGTGACGTTTCCAAGTCTGAATGGTTTTGCCGATACACAAAATGTAACAATCGTCTTAAACAACATAGGCTGCAAATGACCGTTGGTGTTGGAAGCAAATGCTGAAAGTGTTTGCCTGACATTTGTCTGTCGGGTGTTTTAGCGGAAACATCGCCCATTTGAAACAAACAGGTTAAGCGCCTGTGTTAAAACAGCAGACAAGGGCGCGTCATACAAAAGCATTAAGTGCTCACCTGCTAGGCCAACAGTATCTTGCATGTTTCCAATATTTCACTGTTAAACAAAATGGCACTCAGAGCTGTGCATGTAGCACCCTCGGCCTCTTTCAGCTGGTGGTGCTTAAAGGTGGTGACGTTCATTTAATTTGAATCAAGAAATCACCAAAACAAAAAGTTTCCTTGCTGGTGTCCGTTTTGGATGACCACTAATGCAGGTTAGCATGCAAACACAACAGACTGCACTAATTTGCCATGCAGGTCAGATATATTAAACACTAAGGCTTAAACCTTTTCCATTGTATTGAAAGACCATCAATGTTCTACATCTGAAAAACATTTAAATAACCCGGTTCTGGGATGTAACAACTGCAAAAGCATGTTTGGTTTTCTTGAAGGGGTAGAGAACTGCCTTTTTGTTTTTGTCCTAATCAAAGCTCAGTGCTGGAAAATGCAATATATTTTCCCAATTTTTGCAACATCAACTGCTCCGTTGGTCAGGTGCAGGATAAAGCCCCTTCTGCAACGTACCCAATATTGAGGGATGAATTCCCTTTGTGCGCTGTGAAAACTAGGCCCATATTCCATCACTCTGCACTGCAGTGTGCTGGAATGCTCCTAAGAATGGCCCTAAGATCCTGATCAGATCTGCAGTCTTCAACAAAAACTTAACACTACAGCGAAAGATACCACAAGTACTGAAATTTTCAGTGCCAAGGAATTAAAATGCAAATCCTCAAAAAAAAATCTCCAGCTGGGTGCTTGAAGTGTCCAATCCGCTTGCTCGTGTAATGCTGGCCTTGGTAGCATGCTCAGTCCTGCCGAACTTTGTGACGTCGACTGTAAATACTGATTATCTCATTATTTTACTAATTGGGCCAGGATTGGTCAAAGGAATGTATTGTGTAAATGACAAAACTCCTGTTTTTTAGTCAAGAAATCTTGGACTAACAACCTATAGTTATCACCCATAAAAAGTGTTACATTTGCCACTTCAAAAAAATTCACGAAATCCGTTACTTAATACGTTTAAATTTAAACTATTAGTCCAATGAGAAGTTTAATTTCCCTACAATCATGCAATTCCAGCACACAGTTTTTATGCTATGTTAATTTAGTTATGTCGGTTCAGTGCAAGCCTTAGTGTTTAACCTGACTCTCACCTGGAACGACTGAGATAGTTTTCAGTGCTCGAAGTACTCTGAACGTTCGTAATGCTGAGACATTGCCCAGTTCCACAAATTCAGTCACATATCTGTAACAGGGGAGAGGCACACACAGGCAATGATGGAACACCATCAACAGTGGCAGCAGTAGCAGCAGGGAGGAGAGAGGAGAGTCAGGAAGAGCCACGGACACCACTGATACCTTACAGCTAACCCTGCAGCGATCCTTACCTGGGATAACTGAAATAGTTTTCAATGCTCTCAATACTCTGAATGTTCGAAGAGCTGAAACATTGCCTAGGTTTACAAATTCTGTTATATACCTGTAGAATCAAACCACAGTTATTTGGAATGGCATCACAATGCATGTCAGTTTGTTTTTACCTCTTTCCTATGCTAGTTACTTGAGGATTGGGGGTAGACTAAGATGACACCTTGGGAGGGTTAGGAATTGATTCAGATGTTTGGGCGATGATCATGAATTTCTTTTGACACTTATGAAATGATTGTAAGGAGGATTGCTCTCTACATTTTCCTATTAAAGGTACTGCATTAGGGTTAGGGTCATATTCTCTTTTTTCCTAATGGAAAGGATAAAAGCTAATACTCAGTATATATGCCTCTCATGAATGAACTGGAGTCAAGATGATGAAGATGATTCCACGATATCAGGAATTTAAGTAATGAGGAAAGATTAAAGAAGTTGGGCTTGTTCTCTTTAGACTGGACAGCCTGGCTCAGTAATGGAATTTGGATGTGTAGAGCCATCTCTGGAGCTAAGATTGTTCTCCAGATAATCCAATAGGCCAATACCCTAATTGGTAGGATGCTCCTAGTTGGACAACCAGTGGTCTGCTGCACGATTTTAGCTGGTTAAATTACAGCACATACTTGAGGGTCCTTTAACCCTTGGCTCTACCAGCCTGCGCCTAAACTCTCTTTTTGTGGGTAAGTGTCCCCATGGGGAGAGAATGTGCACTCCACAACATTGAGCAAACAGAAATTATCCAGGTGTAGGTTTGTCCACTAGTTTAAAGGCTGCCAAACTTGGTGATGGGCTTCTGGGCATGGCTGACCACAAAATACACTATGGAAAAGGAGAGACTTCAAGGTGGCCTCGTTTCAGAATCATGCACAGGGCTTGGTAAAGCAGATAAATTGTTCACTGGGTCAAAGGGTTTAAATACAAGGGGACAGATGTTACAAATCAGGAAGTTAGGAGTAAGAAGGGAAATCTGACCAAGTGGGTAATAGGGTATCAGGGCAAGTCAGTTCTTTAAACAGTATAAATGGATCCAAGACGCAATTAGATACATATCTGGAAAGAATAGGAGTTGGGTGAATATGTTGAGAAAGTGAGTAGAAGGGGTTGATCTCTCAAAATGGACTGGCTTAATGGACTTTTAATGACCCGTTACGTTCCTAAAAATCCTTATCTTCTAAAACTCTGACAATTGTTAACAGTAACTATATTTCTAGTAAGGCTCTATGCAAGCTAAAATATCACCAATCATCATGGTCAATACCTGTTAAAAAGTGAGATGTTTGCTAAAACCTGCTTGTAGCCTGGCAGAAACTTTTAAGGACAAAGGACCATTGTGTATTCTGCTGTGTTTAATCTATTGACACCCTAGTCATATTGACATCTAATAAACGTCACACATGAATGGGGAAATATAATAATGGGGTGCCTCAGCACAGAAAGGCACAGTGAATATAATAGGAAACCCAATCAACTTTGGGCGGCATGTCACGTCCAACCTTATCTTCAAATAGTAAGTCAAACTACATATATCCGAATCCTTGGAATCCATGCAGGCTGTTGGGAGAGTTTCTGGATGTAGCAGAATATTCAGTTTGAAACAATAACCAAAACAATAAGTAACCCTGTTGATTACCCCCTATTATAAATCTACTACTCACCCCGTAGGAGATGATGCTGTTTTACATTTCAAGTACTTGCTCCTTCATGTCTGCTTTTCCCCCCTTTTTAGTTTGAAATCGATATTGCATTTAAACTGCTAGCTCCATGCATGGTGCTGCCCAAAGGCTGCCTGAGACAGATCTATTGATGGGCAATGAGCAGTGAGGTCTTTCTGATGGACCATGTTCATGATCTGGTATAGACAGTGACTAAATCCAATTTCTCCAGAACTGTCAGGAACATTTTATTATGTTCCAAGGCATGGATAACTCCTAATCACAGGTACCGGAAAAGCTTACTATTAATATCTCAAATTGCAAAGCACCTCTATCCTGTACTGACAAGATTAAATTCCACTTATTATTATTAGTTTTTTTTCTCCAATTTTCTCCCTTCTTTGTGCCACTATATGGGTCCTATTGCTACTGGCAAAGGCTCTGGCACCTTATCCAAGTGTGACCCTTGAAGGTATCAGCAGGCTATTCGACATTCAATTGTTACACACCTACTGGGATCAGTTAACCCAGTTAACAAGACCAAGAATTGAATCTGGGACCTTCCTGGTCTGTGTAGCTCACTACCACATCAGATGCTACATTTCGGTGATGAACCATTGGGTGATCTTCTACATATTGCTCAAATTTGTAGGACAGATGTGCTTCGCCTCCTCCTGCCCCTTGCATTATGTCATCAGAGTATGTACTGAACATCAGAATGTTATCCCAAGCAACATTCAGGTTGCTTCTTAGAGGAAGGTTGGATTTTGAATTAAACAGGAAGAACAGACATTAAGGGGTAAGTACTCCCTATACTGGACTTTCTGTCCACAAATCAATGACCCCTGGTTCAATTTCCCTTGTCCTTACTATAAGATACCATCCAATTTATATATTTGAACCTTGAGTAGAAGCTCTAGGGGCTGTGTCTGTCATCCATTAGGTCTACTTGTCAAATTTCCCCAACCCAAAATTAATTTCAAGTGCCCGAGAAACTCCTTTCTGGTGAAAAATGTGTGATAGGATTAGTTTTATGATGGGGCACAGATTTAAGGTGAGAGGGGAGAGATACAAAAGGGTCCAGAGGGGCAATTTTTTCACTCAAAGGGTGGTGAGTGTCTGGAACGAGCTGCCAGAGGCAGTAGTAGAGGCGGGTACAATTTTGTCTTTTAAAAAGCATTTGGACAGTTACATGGGTAAGATGGGTATAGAGGGATATGGGCCAAGTGCAGGCAATTGGGACTAGCTTAGTGGTATAAACTGGGCGACATGGACATGTTGGGCCGAAGGGCCTGTTTCCATGTTGTAACTTCTATGATTCTATGATTCTATGTGGCTCATTGGCTGATTTGAGTGACCGATAAGAATCATCGAACCAAAGAACAGTAGCGGTGAACCTCATCTGGTATAACTGAGATTACCTGATTTGTCCGTGCCTGCTGATCAGATTGTGCTTTTCCCCATTCTGATCAGCAGGCACGGACAAATCAGGTAATCTCAGTTATACCACATGAGGCTCATCTACTCTGCTGGGCTCAATAGAAATGCACCTCCGTCTGAAGGCAGATAGCACCAGTGTGGCACTGTCCGTTCTTACTTCCGGTTCACAGAGAGACAACTGCGTTGCTCCAAAATGCAGTTCTGTTCTGCGGACGGATGTCCACTCTCAAGTATTTTGAGAATGTCCTGACTCGTTTTACTAATGCACACAACTGACAGGAGGGAAGAATTTCAATTCCTCTCTTGGAACTAAATACAAATCAAAGTCTCGAAAGGGGGGGCGGGGGGGAGGAACAATATTCTGTCTCTTTTTTCCACCCAACCACCACAAATCATTTCAAAATTCAAATAGCTCCAATGGACAAATCATAAATGGTCTGCATTTTTCTCCTTTCTGCGACAGGGTTCGATTACAGAGTCTCCATGCATGGAACACGACCCTTACATTATAATGACTCTGTCCCAACCTGAGCTTGATTTCAAACAGTGACAAACTTTTAACTTTCCATTGGATTTTCAGAAAAGAAGCATCCCAAAACAATTTAAAACGACCGACAGAGAAATGCTTATTTTCAGAAGAGGTGCATGGCAAATTCAAAAATCAGACATGCAGAGAGACATAGAAGAGAAAACAGTGTCAGAGTGGACAGAAAGCACTATCGTTAAACACAGGATATTTCCAAACTAAGATCTAGAGATTCCACTCAAAAGAGTGCAAGCAGAAGGAGAAAGAAAAAAGTACATAGCTGGTGTTATCTCTTGACATAAAACCATATTTTACTTACGCCAATAATATAACACTGAAATCCAACCAATTCCATGGATCTCGAAGGAAGGTGAATCTATCAATGCAGAATCCTCTTGCCAATATTTTTATCATTGATTCAAAAGTGTAAATGCCAGTGAAAGTGTACCTGGTAAAGTGTTTGAAAATGAACAGCATTAGCGGTTGATGAAGGGATCGAGGTGCGTTTGGCTCTTCCACAATGTGAGCCACATCGTATGGCACCTCAGGATAGAAAATGGAAAACAGGGAAGTGGAGAAGCAGGTGTGATCATCAGCCTTACAATGATTGCAAGCTTCGATACATTTTCTCGATGAATTGGTGGTCATCAAGACAGGAATGGACCAAATTTCCCAAGTCATTTTAAACCAAAAAGCATATCTTCTGACAGGTCAATGAGAGGAATGAGAATATGAAGCATTCGGTATTACCCTAGCTGGTATCTGCGTGATTGTACACCATACCTCTCAACTATCTATAATGAGGCTCACATTCCAATCGTTCCCTATGTCATCACTGTTGTTTTCTTCGACTTTAGTTCAGAAAATGGTACACTCAGTGTTACTAAGAAAGAACCTTCAATCTGGCTGCTTAATTAATATACCATATCATGTCAAAAACCACACATGCAGACAAGAACATCAGAATTTTGAAGAACAGGGAGAGGCCATTATGCCCAATAAGCCCCTCCCTTCTTGATAGATCAATCCCCCCTCCCTGGATTGTCACCATACACCTCAACCCCGACTCTCTCCAGAAATGCATCCGACTTCTTTTTTTAAATTTCCTGCTGAATTACACCATAACTCTATTAGCCTTTGGGTGTAAAAAGTGCCACCAGACTTTTCTCCTTAATCTTAACTTGTATATCTGCAGTGCTGAATGCCTTTGACCAATTAGATCACTCCAAACCACATCAAATTAAAACAATTCCATCGCATAACTCTGTTCCTACCCAGGATCCCCTCCTACCCTGGACCCCTCCTACCCTGGACCCCTCCTACCCAGGACCCCTCCTACCCAGGAACCCCTCCTACCCTGGAACCCCTCCTACCCAGGAACCCCTCCTACCCAGGACCCCTCCTACCCTGGACCCCTCCTACCCTGGACCCCTCCTACCCAGGACCCCTCCTACCCAGGAACCCCTCCTACCCTGGACCCCTCCTACCCAGGAACCCCTCCTACCCTGGACCCCTCCTACCCTGGACCCCTCCTACCCAGGACCCCTCCTACCCTGGACCCCTCCTACCCTGGACCCCTCCTACCCAGGACCCCTCCTACCCTGGACCCCTCCTACCCTGGACCCCTCCTACCCTGGACCCCTCCTACCCTGGACCCCTCCTACCCAGGATCCCCTCCTACCCTGGACCCCTCCTACCCTGGACCCCTCCTACCCTGGACCCCTCCTACCCAGGATCCCCTCCTACCCTGGACCCCTCTTACCCAGGAACCCCTCCTACCCTGGACCCCTCCTACCCTGGACCCCTCCTACCCTGGACCCCTCCTACCCTGGACCCCTCTTACCCAGGAACCCCTCCTACCTTGGACCCCTCCTACCCAGGAACCCTCCTACCCTGAACCCCTCCTACCCAGGAACCCCTCCTACCCAGGACCCCTCCTACCCAGGAACCCCTCCTACCCAGGACCCCTCCTACCCAGGAACCCCTCCTACCCTGGAACCCCTCCTACCCAGGAACCCCTCCTACCCTGGAACCCCTCCTACCCAGGAACCCTCCTACCCTGGATCCCCTCCTACCCTGGACCCCTCCTACCCTGGACCCCTCCTACCCTGGACCCCTCCTACCCTGGACCCCTCCTACCCAGGACCCCTCCTACCCAGGAACCCCTCCTACCCTGGAACCCCTCCTACCCAGGAACCCCTCCTACCCTGGAACCCCTCCTACCCAGGAACCCCTCCTACCCTGGATCCCCTCCTACCCTGGACCCCTCCTACCCTGGACCCCTCCTACCCTGGACCCCTCCTACCCAGGAACCCCTCCTACCCTGGACCCCTCCTACCCTGAACCCCTCCTACCCTGGAACCCCTCCTACCCAGGAACCCCTCCTACCCAGGACCCCTCCTACCCAGGAACCCCTCCTACCCTGGAACCCCTCCTACCCTGGAACCCCTCCTACCCTGGAACCCCTCCTACCCTGGACCCCTCCTACCCAGGACCCCTCCTACCCTGGACCCCTCCTACCCTGGACCCCTCCTACCCAGGACCCCTCCTACCCTGGACCCCTCCTACCCTGGACCCCTCCTACCCAGGAACCCCTCCTACCCAGGAACCCCTCCTACCCAGGAACCCCCCTCCCCACCAAACAGCTCTGGGACCTGCAGCAGTGAAGTGCTTGGGATAAAAGACTGAGCATGTTTAGGGCTTGAGCAGTGCTTAAGCGGTCCTGAGGCTGAAGTAGGCCCAAGGCTAGAATCAGGGGCGAGTTGGCTCATTGCTGGTGCCTAGGTGGGCCCATGTTTTGAGCTGAGGATGTGAACCCCATGTTCAAGTCAGGATCTGAGCCAATGACTCAAAAGCAATGTCATGGGCTATCAATGAGTATAAATCAGCTGACTATCTGTCATTCCTGTGTCCTTCAAAACATTTTTTGTTGATTAAGCACTCCAAATCATTTCTGTAATATTAAAAATGCTTTTCAAATAACTTCAGTTGATTTTTCTGGCCAACAGTGTGAAAGCTTTTAGTTATCCAGTTTGTATTTGTGGTTCATTGTTTCACTGTAATTTTGAGCAAACTGTGACAGAATAGTTGTCTACCCGAATATATATCCTCTTAGCAGTAGAGTTGGAGCAATTCTGTTTAAATTGAAAGCATCAATCACACGTAGGGACTGCGCATTGTACTGCAAATCCAATTTCTTTCCTAAAGTTTACCCTTTAATAGACATAGGCTCAGTTTTATTCTGTATAATAAATAAGAGTCCTCACAAGATAATCACAATCATTAGCAGGCACCTTCTAAAGGGCTGAAGAGAGCTAAGCCTACCTGTTTCTTTAAAATTGAATCGTCCACATCAGGTGGACTTTATGCTTAGTCTCCATTTTGTGACTGGGTCTCTCTTGGTTGCTTCTGGTCAATCTCCACTCTTTCCTATTTTCTTACATTAAGTATGTACCAAGTTCTGAAGTTCTCAAGTTGAGAGGTATGTTCTGGACTCTTTTCAGAATGGGAAATGACTCCCAGGGTTCATTTCATGCTAAATATCAATGAACCCCTTCTTTTCAGAGAAAAATCATCTTTAAAAGTCCTTTGGCGGTGAGTAATTACATATTTTTCAGGCCTCTTCATTAAAGGAAGAAAGGTTAATTTGCCGTTCAACTTTCAGTATTAGGTCCAAAGGCCTTTTTAAAAATACAATTATTACCATGTTATTATATCAATGTAGAGTTTACACAAATGCTCACCCTGTACAATAATCAAGCAGCAATTATAATGGATGATAACAATGTAATGTAGAATTATATTTACTGAGAGTTGCTGTCCAAATCTGTAATTATTAAATAAACATTTAATTCTTGTTCAATTCCTTTAATGAAGATTCAGGAAGAGAGCAAACCATTTTTATAATGAAGATAAACTTTGTCGCATCATGATTTCGGTTGGATGCAGCATAGCGTATGTGGGTAGCATATTATGAACTGGGTATGCTTAAAATATTAACTTACTTCCCAACTGGGCCTCACTAGGCAAGATACACTTGGCAAAGCATTTCATCGGGACAGATAAGGGCACAGTTCAAAGGTCAACATTATTTAAGGAATTTGGGGAATAGCATAAGAAAAAGAGCAGAGTTTTAAAAGGTTTGTTTACAGAAAGCATTACAATACACAAGAAAGGAGTGTGGTTTCATACTCACTCGACATTCTTCGTCCATTGGCCAGGATCAGACAAGGTCATGAACACACAGTTGGTCAAAATAGTGCACATAATAAACATATTGAACAATGTAAAATAAGAGTTAAGGAAAATCAGGAACATTACAACTCTTGGCTACACAACCCGCACTGCTTTTCAACAAGATTTTAAAGCAAGAAAGTAGAGAGATATATTACAATTTTCCACTTATCTAGTTAACTGGGTAGTTAGCTGGTATGATCCCAACTGGCAAGCTAAGGGTTTAAGAGGTTTTAGCATTGATGGTGCTGGTTTTCCCATCACGTGCACATCCATTCAATTGGGATTGGGGATTCTGATGGGCTCCATGTCACCGAGAAACATTTTGAAATTGAAAAGAAATTCCTGACACCAAGCAACGACCCTGAACGGGCACGTCCCTGTTTGCCCCTGGAAATCCAACTCTATGTGCTGATTATGTTTCTCAGTGTGGATGTTTGGTTAATGTGTATCACACTTTAAACACGGAAGTTGCCTAAATCAGGACGGACTTGTACCTCTGCCACAATTCTTTTGGTGATCGTCAAATAGCTCCAGAAGGAGTTTCCCATGTTCCTTATTTTCCCAGATTGTCCCCGAATCTCCCGTTTGTCCTGGACATGATTGAAGTTCATGGTAGTGCAAAATGCATCACTTGCACACAAATATACTGTGAATTAGTGCTCGAATGTAGGGATGACACGTCGGAGAATTGGGGGAAAGAAAGTTCAAAATACTCGCTCCTGAATTTTGTCAACTGTTTTTGATTTTGCTCAATAGCATTTCAGGGGCATTTAGACCTCTGTTTTGTTTTCTTAAGATACTTCAAGGTAACATAATGAGCGTCTTAGAGGAAACCTGATGGCCTACATCCGAGGGTTCTAAAAGAAGTGGCTGCAGAGATAGTGGATGCATTGGTTGTGATCTTCCAAAACTCCCTAGATTCTAGAACGGTCCCAGCAGATTGGAAGGTAGCAAATGTGACCCCGCTATTCAAGAAAGGAGGAAAGGAGAAAACAGGGAACTACAGGCCAGTTAGCATGACATCAGTTGTCGGGAAAATGCTGGAATCCATTATTAAGGATGTGGTAACAGGTCACTTAGAAAATCATAATATGATTAGGCAGAGTCAACGTGGTTTTATGAAAGGAAAATCATGTTTGACAAATCTATTAGAATTTTTTGAGGATGTTACTAGCAAGGTAGATAAAGGGGAACCAGTTAATGTAGTATATTTGGATTTTCAAAAGGCATTTGATAAAGTGCCACACAAAAGGTTGTTACACAAGATAAGGGCTCATGGGGTTGGGGGTAATATATTAGCATGGATAGAGGATTGGTTAACGGACAGAAAACAGAGAGTAGGAATAAACTGGTCATTTTCAGGTTGGCAGGCTGTAACTAGTGGGGTGCCGCAAGGATCAGTGCTTGGGCCTCAGCTATATTAATGACTTAGATGAAGGGACCGAGTGTAATGTATCCAAGTTTGCTGACAATACAAAGCTAGATGGGAAGGTAAGCTGTGAGGAGGACATAAAGAGTATGAAAAGGGATATAGACAGGTTAAGTGAGAGGACAAGAAGGTGGCAGATGGAGTAAAATGTGAGGAAATGTGAGGTTATTCACTTTGGCAGGAAGAACAGAAAAACAGAATATTTTTTAAACAGTGAGAAACTATTAAATGTTGGCATTCAGAGAGATTTGGGTGTCCTTGTCCACGAAACACAGAAAGTTAACATGGAGATAGAGCAAGCAATTAAGAAGGCAAATGGTATGCTGGCCTTTATTGCAAGGGAGTTGGAGTACAAGAGTAAGGAAGTCTTGCTACAATTGGTGAGACCACACGTGGAGTATTGTGTACAGTTTTGGTCTCCTTACCCAAGGAAGGATATACTTGCCTCAGAGGCAGTGCAAGGAAGGTTCATCAGATTGAGTCCTGGGATGAGAGGGTTGTCCTACGAGGAGAGATTGAGAAGAATGGGCCTATAGTCACTGGAGTTTAGAAGAATGAAACGTATAAAATTCTTAGATGCCTTGACAAGGTAGATGCGGAGAGGTTGTTTCCCCTGGCTGAAGAGTTTAGAACTAGTGGGAATAGTCTCAGGATAAGGGGTGGGTGATTTATTACTGAGATGAAGAGGAATTTCTTCACTCAGAGGGTTGTGAATCTTTGGAATTCTCTACCCCAGAGGGCTGTGGATGCTCAGTCGTTGAGTATATTCAAGACTGAGATCGATATTTTTGGACTCTCAAGTAATCAAGGGATATGGGGATCGGGTGGGAAAGTGGAATTGAGGTCGAAGATCAGCCATGATCTTATTAAATGGCGGAGCAGGCTCGAGGGGCCGGATGGCCTACTGCTGCTCTTATTTCTTGTGTTCTTGTGTTCTCAAAAGTTCTCAATTACGTTTACATGCAAAAAACACATGCAAATGGGTCAAACCCTCTGTTCAGAAGAAACAAGATCCATTGGCTTTAACGTGTCGAAGCATTCTTTGTGTTATTAAACTGATATTTGACATAACTAGCATTTCAATCTTCGAGATGTACCAGAATGATCTTAGGTCCCAAGTTTGTACCCAAACCGTTCGCAGCTGCAGATTTCCCCTTTTGCAGTGTTTCGTTATTTCTGGTGTCCCCTTCGCCTTCACAATAGTAAAAACAAAAATCACCCTGAGAAGTTATTGAAATTACCCTGTTTACTCACATCCCTGCATACTGGCCACAATTTAAATTTCAACCATTCCCACCCCTCAAAAAATTATGAATAATTCAAAAATTATGAATAATTCATTTATAGGGCACCCCCCCCCCTCCCCCACCGCCCAAATTTAAATGAATTTTTATTCTTGGCGAAACAAAAATGTTCTTTATTGAAATAAATGTGGTACTGGGATAGTACATTAACAAGTCACGCTGTTCATACAGTGGTTTGCAGCCGATGGAGACTAAAATCGGGCGGGGTGTAAAATGGGCTTCTGACCCGGGACCACCCCATTCCCGCCGGGCGGGTTAGGTTAAAATTGGGGCTATAGTTACATTTTAAATGAATGTGCCAATGAGAACGTGAAAGGCTTCATGTCAATCCGCACTGGCAGGGGCACCTCAGGCATGGAGACTGTAACAGGGGAGAGGTTAAAAAGGTTTTATCTTATTCTGATAATGGAAGCAGTGTTGTGTGGGCTAATATTCTGGGCCACCTCTAGAGTTTGCAATGGTTGCCCTTTCTCTCTGGCAGATGAACCTAACTAGTCACACAGCAGGAGAGGGATGGGAAGGGATTACGGCAGAGGCAGGATTTTTTTTTGCGGTGGGGTGGGAAGAGGGGGTGGTGGTTGGATATGAGCTTGCTGGACCAAACAAAACGACTGGCGGAACAGATCGCCCACCTTTTAGAGAAAGCCTGCCCGCTTTCCCTTCCATTGATTTCAGCAGAACGATAAATCCAGTGGGTTCGACAAAGGGGGAGGTGAATCACTCTGCCAGGTTACTGCCCGGGCAAACAAGTTGAAAATTAGTAGCAAATCTTTTTAATGTTATGAGTGACCAGAAATCTCCTGCCCGCACTCTCATACATCGGGTGGGTGGGGGAGCTGCCAGCGAGCTGGGCTCCATGTAAGTGTGTAATAAGCAAACGTCAGTACTCTCCTGGTGAGCAGGTTGTGAGCTGCAGCCGAGAGTATAACTCTGGTTTTGCCACCTGCACTTCACATTGCACTAAAACTCTCTAGGGCTCCAGTTATACTGCGGCCACCGCTCTCATTCCAGTGGTCGCAGTTATACTGAAGCCTTAAGAGACAACAATTGTTTGGAATAAAATGAGCCAAAGAAAGGGTTTTTTTTTAACAGATAAATAAAAAAGTTAAACCTTGTGGATATTTACCAATTATAATACAATGGGGTCAACGTGGGGCTCTTAATGCTCTTTTAGTGGGAGCAAAGGTCGGTGGTCAGCATGTCCCGTTTACCAGAATTTCGGAAAAATCAGCAGCGCAGCGACAGATTTTCCGATCGGCGCAAAATGTGATCCCAATGACCGTTCATACCGAGCTGAGAGCCGTGGGTGAGCCCCCTGTCCCCCCACCCCCCCCGAGAATACCACAAACCACAAACACGGTCCTGAACTCTTGCTGCGACCGAGAACGTCACCGCAAACCAATGCTTGCTATGCCGAAGCTGTTGCCTTGCGCTCAAAGGCACGATCGGCTTGATTAGGAGCCTCTTAACGTGACATGGAAACTCATGACAGCGACAACGTGAAATGTGATTCAGGGAAGTCAGCGAGGTGCCAAAGTTGGTTTCATTCCCGCTCGAATCAGCACCAGTTAATGCAACTCCCCCGCCGAGACCCTTCACACACAGGGAGAGAGAGAGAGAGAAACCCAATCCCACCCCTCTCCTCCTCTCCCTCCCCCTTCCCAACACCCAGTGGAACTGCCTGAGTTACATTCTTAAACATCATCGTTTCAAATGAATCCCTGATTAAAAACAGCACGCTTGATCTCTAGAAACTTATAAAACCAACTAATCAGACTTCAAACTCATGAAGTAAAGTTGGGAGAAATGCATGTTGTAAACTTGAGGGAGTAGCGTAAAACCCCCCTGACAAAATGGTCAGGGTTTTAAGCGGTTTGAGCTGCGGGCTAATTCCAACCCACCGATTTAAGTTGGCGGTTCATGCCAGGGCATTATATCAGCGGAGCATAATTGGGAAAATGTTGGATCGAGCTGGATATCTGTAGCTGAGTTGAATGGGCCGAGTCACAATGTACAAATAAAGGTTTTCCCTGGTTCATCCCCTTACTCCAATTCCAGATCTGGTGACTAACCGTGAGCAGGGTTTCTTATTCCCCCCAGGGTTGTCCTCAAGTCGCCAGGAATTAAAGATTCCTCTCCTGGACACTGCTGCGAGCAACACTCGGGAGGAGAAAAAATCATAGCGGGTTTTAAAAAATGGAGGGTTTTTTTTTCCATTTTCTTTGAACCCTTTCATTTATGAGTTATAAAAATTTTGGAGATGGAGGGGAAAAATAAGGCTGTTTGCCCGGGCAGGGCGGTTGGAGGCGGGAGGTCATGTGATGAAGCTTCCAAGAACACGTCCAAACAGGGTTGGCGTCCCTGACCGTCGGACAGGTGACCGCATAACCTTTTTTTGCATGAGGTTCCTTCTGTTATTTTTAATGCAGGAGTTAACCTGTTTATTTTAAACGGGCCAGCACTTGCATTAGAGCAGCGGAGGGAGGAATTTCACCCGGGCACGCGAGGGGGTTAATTTTCCGTGGCCGGCTGGTGGCGGAGCTCCTCGCCCGCTAACCTGGTGAACGTCAGGAACTCGCGGGCAGTGTCCGTCCATTGATTTCAACACAGGAAAACCCATGGGAAATGCACCCCTGGTTTTGCAAGGTTCCCCGCCATCAGCCGGCATGTGGAAAAGTAACCTCCAATCTGGTATATCTTGGAGTAATATCACGGCCCAAGTGAGACAAGCACATTTTTTCTCCTGAATCTGGTCACTCATGGGGCATGGTTAGACGGGCACTGCCATCCCACCTGCATCTCGCCCAAATGGCTGCTCTTCATCATAGAATCTTACAGCACATTCATGCCCATCGTGTCTGTGCCTGCTCTTTGAAAGAGCTATCCAATTAGTCCCACTCCCGCCCTGCTCTTTCCCCATAGCCCGGCAAATTTCTCCTTTGGTTGGAGTTATTAATATGGGAGAAGCCTCCTAATGATGAGCCAATCTGAGTGTTTCCATGTATTGCTATCAATTAGCAGTAATTTTGAACACCTCTATTAAATCTCCCCTTAACCTTCTCTGTTCTAAGGAGAACAACACCAGCTTCTCCGGTCTCTCCACATAACTGAAGTCCCTCTTCCCTGGTACCATTCTCATAAATCTCCTCCGCACCCTCTCCAATGCTTTAACATCCTTCCTAAAGTGTGGTGCCCAGAATTGGGCACAATACTCCAGTAGGGCCTAACCAATGATTATAAAAGTTTACCATAACTTCCTTGCTTTTGTACTCTATGCCTCCATTTATAAAGCCAAGGATCCCGTATGCTTTTTTAACACCTAATCAACTTGTCCTGCCACCTTCCATGTGATGCCATCCGTGGTTAAATAGCCTACTGACATGGTCAGTATCAACAGGATCTTTGACCATTGAGAACATCGCAGCTGACCTCACACATTCCTGATCACTATCCAGTGACCTCTGGTGGAAAGTGGGCCTTGTGGATATCAGGAGTGGGCTCGGCTGTGATACTCCCGGTGGAGAAATAGCCTCTGAACTCTTGCTGTCCAGGTTCACACATGAAGAGCGGCCACTTAGGCAAAATACTGGAGACCTGTTGCCATCTATGGAACCATCTTCAGGAGGGGGCAAGAAACTGAAAGTGGAGGAATCAATTTTTGTTTTCAGCAAGAGTGTACCAATTATTTCAAAAACACTTCATTTACCAACATCAGAAATTTCCACTGGTTGCTCGAGCATTAAATAAATTCTCACTGGTGTCTGTCTCCAGAGTGGTGGAAACAAAAATCACAGAGTAAAAGGAAATGAGGGTAATTTCATTCATCCTGCTCTTAGAATCATAGAATCATACAGCACAGAAGAAGGCCATTCAGCCCATCATGCCTGTGCCGGCTCTTTGATTGACTATCCAACTAATCCCCACTCCTCTGCTCTTTCCCTACAACTTTTTCCCTTTCGAGTATATATCCAATTCCCTTTTGAAAGTTACTATTGAATCTGCTTCCACCGCCCTTTCGGGCAACGCATTCCATTGCGTAAAAAAGATCCTGCTCTTAGCCACAGGGAACCGTGTTCAAAGGGAGCTTGGGTCGGAGAGCCAGCATTGCCGGTTGTAGCTCACTTTCTGACCAATGCTTCCTTTCGAGCGCCGCTCCCTGTGGGGGCAGAGGTATTCACCCCACAACACCAATACTGATGGTTTAAGAATACTACTGAGGGCTTCCTCGGGTGGGGGGAGGGGTCAGTTGCTCAATATGGAACTGAGTGGTACAGAGCAGGAATGGTCTATCTTCAATTCCTGGTCTGGTGCTGAATTAACTGGTCTCAGCTGAGGTCGTGGTGGTGTAGGGTGGGGTGGGGAGAGGCAGGGGGACTGGGCTAGGCTACAATTCACTGTCCCCTCACACTTGGTGGAAAGTGCATGGGTCAAATGACGGCCAGATTGGGCCCTGTTGGGACGGCCTGCACCACCTCCAACCTCCATGGTCAAGTAGTCTGCTGAAACTTTGCTGCCTGGGCTTGCTTGTGAAGAACAGTCACATGGGCGAAGAAGTTTGGCATGGGTGAAGTATCAATGAAGCCATATCCCAGCCTGACTCAAGGTTGCCAACACCTCCAGATTTGCCCTGGAGCCTCCAGGAATTAAAGACTAATCTCCAGGACGCTGCTGCGAGCAACTCTGGGAGAAAAATCACAAGAGTCATTAAAACGTCGTGGGGTTTTAAAAAAATGTTCTTTGAGCACTTTTATTTATTAGTTATAAAAATATCATGACATGGGGAAAAAAAAGGCTGTTTTGACCGACAGTCGAGAATCATCCAATCAGGTAATGAAGAGTCCGTTCACATCTCGACTGGCCGTGTGAAGGTGGTGCACTGCGAGAATGGGCGTGTGAGCTGACCAATGGCGAGGAGTGTAGGGGGATGGGGCAGTTGGAGGCAGGAGGTCATGTGATGACACCTCCTGGAATACGTCCAACTAGAGTTGGCAACCCCAGCGTGAGTCCATGCCTCGGGAACATAGGAACGAACATAGGAGCAGGTGTAGGCCATTCAGCCCCTCGAGCCTGTTCCGCCATTCAATGAGATCACGGCTGATCTGTGACCTAACTCCATATACCCGCTTTAACCCCATCTCCCTTAATACCTTTTGTTAACAAAAATCTATCAATAAAATTAACAATTGATCTAGCATCAACTGCCATTTGTGGAAGAGAGTTCCAAATTTCTACCACCCTTTGCGTGTAGAAGTGTTTCCTAACTTCACTCCTGAAAGTCCTGGCTCTAATTTTTAGGCTATGTCCCCCAGTCCTAGAATCCCCAACCAGCGGAAATAGTTTCTCTCTATCTACCCTATCCCTCTCTTCCACATAAAAAACCTGCAAGGGGATATAGACAGGCTGGGTGAGTGGGCGGAGATTTGGCAGATGCAATATAATATTGGAAAATGTGAGGTTATGCACTTTGGCAGGAAAAATCAGAGAGCAAGTTATTTTCTTAATGGCGAGAGACTGGAAAGTACTGCAGTACAAAGGGATCTGGGGGTCCTAGTGCAAGAAAATCAAAAAGTTGGTATGCAGGTGCAGCAGGTGATCAAGAAAGCCAACGGAATGTTGGCTTTTATTGCTAGGGGGATAGAATATAAAAACAAGGAGGTATTGCTGCAGTTATATAAGGTATTGGTGAGACCGCACCTGGAATACTGCATACAGTTTTGGTCTCCATACTTAAGAAAAGACATACTTGCTCTCGAGGCAGTACAAAGAAGGTTCACTCGGTTAATCCCGGGGATGAGGGGGCGGACATATGAGGAGAGGTTGAGTAGATTGGGACTCTACTCATTGGAGTTCAGAAGAATGAGAGGCGATCTTATTGAAACATATAAGATTGTGAAGGGTCTTGATCGGGTGGATGCAGTAAGGATGTTCCCAAAGATGGGTGAAACTAGAACTAGGGGGCATAATCTTAGAATAAGGGGCTGCTCTTTCAAAACTGAGATGAGGAGAAACTTCTTCACTCAGAGGGTGGTCGGTCTGTGGAATTTGCTGCCCCAGGAAGCTGTGGAAGCTACATCATTAGATAAATTTAAAACAGAAATAGACAGTTTCCTAGAAGTAAAGGGAATTAGGGGTTATGGGGAGCGGGCAGGAAATTGGACATGAAGCTGAGTTCGGATCGGTCAATGCCCTGTGGGTGGCGGAGAGGGCCCAGGGGCTATGTGGCCGGGTCCTGCTCCGACTTCTTGTGTTCTTTAGATTTGTGGTTGGGATCAGATCAGCCATGATCTTATTGAATGGCGGAGCAGGCTCGAGGGGCCGATTGGCCTACTCCTGCTCCAATTTCTTATGTTCTTATGTTCTTATGTTCCCCTTAATATCTTGAAAACTGCGATCAAATCACCCCTTAATCTCCTAAATTCCAGGGAATAGAGAGCTAGTTTGTATAATCGCTCCTCGTAATTTAACCCTTGGAGCCCAGGTATCATTCTGGTAAATCTACGCTGCGCTCCCTCCAAGGCCTCCAAGGGAGGGGAGGAGAGAAAACTAAAGGGAAAACAAAAGCGAAAGCAATTAGTTTTTGCTGTTGCGCCAGCTTTTGCCATCATATATATCGGAAAAACTGAGCTCAATCAGTTGACCTTTAACGAGTTATATATAGAACAATAGATGCCTGGAAACGGGACTGAAACAAAAAAAAAGGGCCCAGATGTTTGCAAATATGAGCTGAACCTCACGATTAGGTTGCAGCTTTTCACTGATCTGTGTATATTAAAAAAAAAACTGCAGCTTTATTTTGAAAGCACTTGCCAGCTGCAGGCTGAGAGCCGGCTGCCATTATCGGAATTGTATGAGTCACAAAAGAAAGGGTAATAAAGTCCCTCGCAAGGTCGCTACTAAAGGTGACAGCGTCGAATGATTCACCGGAAAGTATTAAAAGGTTCCTCTTTCCTCCAGATTACACCTGGCAGCGAGCTGCAGACAGCAACCAAATCGAAGGGATGCACTCAAGCCAGGAGGTTGTGCTAAACTTTTACAAATCACTGGCTAGGCCTCAGCTGGAGTAATCTGGGCACCACACTTTAGGAAAGATGTCAAGGCCTTGGAGAGGGTGCAGAAAAGATTTACTAGAACCGTAGCAGGGATGAGGGACTTCAGTTATGTGGAGAGATTGGAGAAGCTGGGGTTGTTCTCCTTAAAGCAGAGAAGGTTAAAGGGGAGATTTGATAGAGGTGTTCAAAATTATATAGGGTTCTGATACAGTAAATAAGGAGAAACTGTTTCCAGTGACAGGTGGGGTCGGTAACCAGAGGACACAGATTTAAGATAATTGGCAAAAAAGCCAGGGAGGAGATGAGGAGAATTATTTTTACGCAGCGAGTTGTTATGATCTGGAATGTACTGCCTGAAAGGATGGTGGAAGCAGATTCAATTATAACTTTCAAAAAGGGGAATTGGACAAATACCTGAAAAGGAGAAGTTTGCAGGGATAATGGGACTAATTGGATAGCTCTTTCAAAGAGCCGGCACAGGCATGATGGACCGAATGGCCACCTCTTGTGCTGTATCATTCTATGATTCTAAGTCACTGCAGAGGTCGAGAGGAAAATTCAAGAGGTGTTTAACCACATTTGAATCCAAAGTTTAGATTTTCGCTTTTGGCGGTTATTGGTGATAATAGACGATGGCCAATTTGCTTCTTTGTTTTATGCCAGTAAATTTTTTTTTTTTAAGGGCGACTGTTCCGGACCGTGTTCCTGTGTCTCGAACTGTGGGCACGTTTCACGTCTGTAACTCTTTTCTTTGTTTAAATCCTGCAACTCTCCAGCTGGTTTGATACCTTTGACTCCCCCCACTCTCCCCCTTTCACTCTCGGGAGCCTGCTCCGCTGCCGGGAGTCTGCCGGGACAGGGCTTCCGGCCGTCAGAGTCTGCTGTGCCCCTGAACCCCCCCTCCCCATCCCAAACCCTGAGGTCAGGGGGCATTTTCATATAGTGGGGGATGGGAGAAACGTAGACATAGAAACATAGAAAATAGGAGCAGGAGTAGGCCATTCGGCCCTTCGAGCCTGCTCCGCCATTCAATATGATCATGGCTGATCCTCTATCTCAATACCATATTCCCGCTCTCTCCCCATACCCCTTGATGCTTTCTGTATCTATAAATCTATCTCCTTCTTAAATATATTCAGTGACTTGGCCTTCACAGCCTTCTGTGGTCGAGAATTCCACAGGTTCACCACCTTCTGAGTGAAGAAATTTCACCTCATCTCAGTCCTAAATGTCCTACCCAGTATCCTGAGACTGTGACCCCTTGTTCTGGACCCCCAGCCAGGGGAAACATCCTCCCTGCATCCAGTCTGTCTAACCCTGTCAAAATTTTATATGTTTCAATGAGATCCCCTCTCATTCTTCGAAACTCGAGTGAATACAGGTCGAGTCAACCCAATCTCTCCTCATACGACAGTCCTGCCATCCCAGGAATCAGTCTGGTGAACCTTCGCTGCACTCCCTCGATGGCAAGTATATCCTTTCTTAGGTAAGGAGACCAAAACTGCACACAATACTCCAGGTGTGGTCTCACCAAGGCCCTGTATAACTGCAGTAAAACATCCTTGCTCCTGTACTCAAATCCTCTTGCAATGAAGGCAAGGAGCACGTGATATTTTTGGCGCTAATGCAGCACCTGCATCGGCAGGGAAGAGGAGGGCAGGAATGTTGGAACCCCGCTGGAACATTCAGGGCGACTAGACGTGCCGGCCGAATACGCTCATGAATGTCATTGACGTAGGGAGGAAACCATCATTTGAAAGTATCTGTGGGCCCCAATTCTGTGAGGATCTGGTGCTGGCCCACTAGTGGACCGAGGTCATGCAGCCATATGTAGTGTTGGAAGCAGGATTTCCAGCAGACTGCATTGTCCCACCTCTTCCGGTGGCATCTGCACAGGAGTGGGGGGGTGGGGGGGGAAGCAAAT
Source organism: Heptranchias perlo (assembly GCF_035084215.1). Taxonomy (NCBI): domain Eukaryota; kingdom Metazoa; phylum Chordata; class Chondrichthyes; order Hexanchiformes; family Hexanchidae; genus Heptranchias; species Heptranchias perlo. Next base: position 156,760,842 of record NC_090326.1, read on the forward strand.
ACGGAGACCCTTCACAATTTCTGACCCGCATAGCCCAATTACGTCACGGATGTGCCCCCCACCCCACCCTTCCACTGGCCTCTGAGAATTTCGAACATTTCGCAGCAGTAATACTGCGATGGATGACAGAAACTCAGATCATTTCAGCTCTGGTTAAGGCTATGTGCTTTTAAAAAGAAGAAAATCCCAGTTTTCCCCATCCCCTCTCCCCTGAAGACACTATCGCTTGCTGAGCGATGGTTCCCATCGGTGATGGTGGCTCTCTGGTGATCTCAGCCAAGTGGACATTATAGAATCATAGAAGTTTACAACATGGAAACAGGCCCTTCGGCCCAACATGTCCATGTCGCCCAGTTTATACCACTAAGCTAGTCCCAATTGCCTGCACTTGGCCCATATCCCTCTATACCCATCTTACCCATGTAACTGTCCAAATGCTTTTTAAAAGACAAAATTGTACCCGCCTCTACTACTGCCTCTGGCAGCTCGTTCCAGACACTCACCACCCTTTGAGTGAAAAAATTGCCCCTCTGGACCCTTTTGTATCTCTCCCCTCTCACCTTAAATCTATGCCCCCTCGTTATAGACTCCCCTACCTTTGGGAAAAGATTTTGACTATCTACCTTATCTATGCCCCTCATTATTTTATAGACTTCTATAAGATCACCCCTAAACCTCCTACTCTCCAGGGAAAAAAGTCCCAGCCTATCCAACCTCTCCCTATAAGTCAAACCATCAAGTCCCGGTAGCATCCTAGTAAATCTTTTCTGCACTCTTTCTAGTTTAATAATATCCTTTCTATAATAGGGTGACCAGAACTGTACACAGTATTCCAAGTGTGGCCTTACTAATGTCTTGTACAACTTCAACAAGACATCCCAACTCCTGTATTCAATGTTCTGACCAATGAAACCAAGCATGCCGAATGCCTTCTTCACCACCCTATCCACCTGTGACTCCACTTTCAAGGAGCTATGAACCTGTACTCCTAGATCTCTTTGTTCTATAACTCTCCCCAACGCCCTACCATCAACGGAGTAGTTCCTGGCCCGATTCGATCTACCAAAATGCATCAGCTCACATTTATCTAAATTAAACTCCATCTGCCATTCATCGGCCCACTGGCCCAATTTATCAAGATCCCGTTGCAATCCTAGATAACCTTCCTCACTGTCCACAATGCCACCAATCTTGGTGTCATCTGCAAACTTACTAACCATGCCTCCTAAATTCTCATCCAAATCATTAATATAAATAACAAGTAACAGCGGACCCAGCATTCTGCGAGCCGAGGCAGTGAGTATCAATCATTGATGCAGTCGCAGCCAAGCACAATCCTATCCTAATCCAGTAAGTGCACATTCTGACTTTCTAGTAGCAGCCACTTGATAGCCATCAGTAGTGGGGAGTGGGGTTGGTGGGGGGGGGGGGGGGGGGGTTGGGGAAGGGAAATGGCACGATGGCCTACCTCCCTAGTCCTAGGCCTCGAGGCCAATCGTAAAGTAACAACTAGTGCACTGGCTGAGATCCGCTAGGTCAGCATTGGCCATCACTGAGCCTGGGACCTTGTGGTCTGAATGGCCCTGTAAAACACAGCTAGCGATGCATTTCCCCCCCCCTCCCCCCACACTAGGCCATCGTGGTTTTGCTTTATTCAGCCCTTTCCTGCAGTAAATTCACTCCTAAGGGCGGCCATTTTGCGTTGAAGAACATCAAAGGCATTTGTGACGTCGTCACTGCAAGTTTGCATCGAAATGCCCGGCCTGTGATTCTGGGGAAAACAGGCAGCCAGTGGACACCACTGAATGCACTGCACGTCAGTACTGGTGGTGCAAAATGAACCTCTTATCTCACGACGAGATCAGCACGTTAAACAACTGACAGCTCAGTTGTTCATTTTCATCAACCCTTCGACTTACTAAAAACAAGAAACTGCCGAGGTAAACAGTTGATCAATGAGACGGAAATGATTTGCCTCCAGCACGGTGCACAGAATCCTAGGGATTTCAACAGAGAGGAGGCCATTCAGCCCTTTGTGCTAGCTCCACATTAGAGCTGTTCACTCTAACCCCATGCCCCTGCTCTTTCTCCATACCCCTTAATTTTTGTCCTCTTCAATTATTTATCTGAGTCTCTCGTAAATGCTTGTGTTGAAACATTACACATTCATGAAAAATTTTTCTTCTAACCTCATCCCTTCAGTACTAATCCTGAATCAGTTGTCCCCTTCTAAGCCATTCACTGACCAACGGAAGCAATCCCTCAGTATTTACCCTTTGAAAATTTTGAACACTTTTAATTGCTTCCCTTAAAACTCTTTGCTCCCAATAAATACGGCCCTAGTTTTCCATGTCTCTCATCATAGCCATATCCTCTCCTTCTAGCAAATCTACCTTGTACTTTTTCCACAGCTCCAATATTCTTTCTGCAGTTGTGACGCCCAAAATGGCCCACGGTTCTTTAACTGTGGCCTAAACGTTGTCTTGTACAGATCCATCATCACTACCTTGTTTCTGTATTCATACTTCTGGAAAACCCATTTACCATTTTATGGCTTTTTTTCTCCCACCTACTCCTGGATTTTTCTGTTCCTTTACTCCATTAAGCATTTTACCATTTAGGTTATCATCTGCTGATATAAACCAGGATAAGGAGGATGTGATTGATAATACACCTGTACAATGAGTGCCATCCAGGCTCCCTCTTCAGTACATGGAATGGCCCCCTTTGCAGAACCCATTCCAGCTCACCATAGAGATATAGAGTGGATTTTAAGGGGTTTACCTTCATTTGCTCCAATGTTAAAACCAGTAAAAGGATATGAATGTACTAAAATTTTAATAGCTATCCTTCTAACATGGTGAAAAGGAGTCAGTAGGTACAACGCGGGTGCAGCACTAAAACGGAAGATGGACTTCCCTTTGTTGAGTACTATAAATGTCTGAAAGAGAGAGACATTGGGGTAAACAGAAATGACAATGTAATTATAACAGTGCATACAGAACAATAGCAACAGCAGTTTTACCAACTTAACTGTCTATCTCATTGCGTGACAATGTGACAGTGCGCCACACTACGTGACTGTGCGTCAAACTGTGTCACACTTATATTCCCCCTTCCTGAAAGCGCAGGAAATCAGACACGTGGTACGTTTTTTCTCACAGTGTCAACAGGTGCATAAGGGCGAGTCATTCCAAGTTTCCCAGGTGATGGTGCGATATGTTCTGAGTCAGGATGCCAACCTGGGACCAGCTCACCCAGTGCCCACATCAGGTATAGCACTGAACAAAATCAAAGTAAAACTCTCTCTGCTCTGCCCAACAATGTGCCCAAACTCAAACCCCAAGGCACCATACCCTACCTATCCCTTTCCTGCATCACCTTATGTCCATTCTGAGTTCCAATTTGTGCCCAGTTTTGTGAAATTGAATTTTGCTGGTTAAGACAGTGAGTGAGACGGCCCAGACTCATTCCACATTGCACCTTTGCAAGCAACAGAGAAAGCAGCCCTTCATTCTATCACTCGGACTAGGATATGGTAGCTTAATGGTTATTTTACTGGACTAGTAATCCAAAAAACGAGAGTTCAAATCCCACCATGGCAGTTTAAGAATTTGAATTCAGTTTTAAAAGTGTGAAAATAAAAAAGCTGGTAACAGTGACCAGGAAGCTGTTGGATTGTCGTAAAAGCTCGACCAGTTCACTCGTGACCTTTAGGAAACCTGCTGTCCTTACCCGGTCTAGTCTGTATGTGACCCTAGACCCACACCAATGTGGTTGACACCTCTCAAATGGTCCCTATCAAGCCAGTCAGCTGCATCAAAACTGGCTCATCACCACCTTCCCAGGGCAATTAGGGATGGGCAATAAATGCCAGCCTTGCCAGTGACGCCCACATCCCAAGAATTAATTAAACAAAACACAAGTCCCAGAGGTGAAAAGATAGGGACGTACATCCCATTGAATCCAGAAACCTAAATCTGTTTTCAGCAACTTCGTCTTATTCTGTAGGTGATGAAAGGTGCTACAGAGTAGCAGATGGTGTCGTGTGATTTTGACTGTTGGTTCAGGCAAATATGGAACAGCAACTCCAGCAGCTCAAAGGGCAGGTGGATGGACTACAATATCTTTTCCCTTTGCGCACTCCTTTGGGAGGGCCTAACCTGTCACAAGGCAGAACTTTGCAATATCGCACAAAGGTGCCACAGTCTGTTCCTTATCACCTTGTGTAGGAACAGAGTGAGGGCAGCGGGGAGTGTGAGCACTTTGAAATACTTCACAGCATCAACGAGCCCCCTCACCCTTCACATTCATTCTGAAGGGGAAGGGGGAAGAATGGTCTTTTCCCACCTGCAGTTGAAAAGCATCAGATGTGTGAGCTAGATTGTCATCCAGTAATCAGTCCTGCCTCACCTTTCAACGAGTGGTATCTAAACACTGATCCCCAGAGGCACAGGGAACTAACTGATTAAACGCACTGCCTTTGCTAATATTTTAAATGCAAATGAATGAAATATAATGCCGTCAAAAGCAAAATACTGCGGACGCTGGAAATCTGAAATAAAAACAGAAAATGCTGGAAATACTCAACAAGTTAGGCAGCATCTGTGGAAAAAGAAACAGAGTTAACATTGCAGGTCGCTGACCTTTCGTCAGGACTGGAAATAGTTAAAGATTTAACAGTTTTTAAGCAAGTACGGAGCCAGGGAAAGCGGGGGGTGGGGGGGTCATAGACCAGCATCTGCACTATTTGTACGTACCCCCTTGTGACACAAAGTCGCTTACAATGACCACAAAGCAAGACTGCTTTGCATAAGCAACGTCTCCCATGACTGGCAGAACTGCAACCAATTCAATGCATGTCCACCATGGAATTCCATTTTCAATGTGGACTGTAAGGGCTGCAGATTCTAAACTGAAAAGCCAAATCAGAAGCGAGGCTGGCTGGGAAGGCAGGGATATTGTGTGCACGGTGTCCTTATTTTAAAACTTTTAAAACTCTTTGGAACCCGTTTTGGAAAAGGGAGAACAAATAACAAATTTGAAAGCAGTGAGTTCACTGGACTTTGATGGAACACAGCACAGTGATTAAATCTAATACTTATCAGCCTTCGAGTAAACACCAAAGTGCTGAGGTACTTGTCAGCGTCGAAATGTTTAACAAAACACAAATCCACCATATAAAAGCGGGGGGGGGGCATGAAGGGGCCTGGCTACCTGTTGTATTCGAATGCAGCAAAACAGCTGTAAAGAGTACTGAACTGCTGCTCACAGTTTGCAGGGCAGTTACATTGGTTGATTATTATTAATACTCTTTACAAAGAAGTTTACAATGCAGGATCCGAAATTTCCGATCTTCCTATGGGGCCGGAGCACTGGAGTCAGGTTCTGGGAAACTGAAGAGAACGAGGAAGAGTCAGAATTTCCATGGCTGTGTCCTAGGAAAAGTGGCATTTTTGCTTTCTGCTTATATAAAGGCAAGTGGGGGTGGCTGTTTTGAAGGTCGAAGACCGCTCGTCAGAAACATTAACTCTGTTTCTTTCTCCACAGGTGCTGCCTGACTTGCTGAGCTTCTGCAGCATTTTCTGTGTTTATTTAAGGAGATATTAGGAGAGGTGACCAAAAGCTCGGTCAAAGAAGTAGGTTTTAAGGAGCGTCTTAAAGGAGGAGAGAGAGGTAGAGAGGTTTAGGGAGGGAATTCCAGAGTTTAGGGCCTAGGCAGCTGAAGGCACGGCCGTCAATGGTGGAGCGATTAAAATTGGAGATGCGCAAGAGGCAAGAATTGGAGGAGCGCAGAGATCTCGGAGGGTTGTAGGGCTGGAGCAGGATACAGAGGTAGGGAGGGGCGAGGCCACAGAAGGATTTGAAAACAAGTCCCACCAGAAGTCCTCAGATATACAACACTTTCTTTTTTTTTGCTCTGTTGAAAACACTGTAATTAATTTTAGCACGGGCAGCCAGCACACGTAGGAACACTGCAAGAGAAAAAAAAAACCATCCCAATTTCGCACTGTAGGAATGTTCATGGACAATTAAGTGCGGGAGGTCACCCACTGCACTCCTGTCCCAGGTGGAAAGTGGGTCTGTTCCAAATGAGTGTGCTTTACACATACCGTCAGCTGGATGTGTGTGCTTGACAAGAACGATGAGTAGGGTTGCCAACCCTCCAGGATTGCCCTGGAGTCTCCAGAAATTGAAGATTAATCTCCAGGACTGCGAGCAACACACAGGGAGAGAAAAATCATAGCGGCATTAAACAAAAATTGTGTTTTTATTTCATTCTCTTTGAACACTTTCGTTTATTAGTTATAAAAATGTAGGAGTTGGGGAAAAAAGGCCATTTGACAGTCAAGAATCATCCGTTGAGTCATGAAGAGCCTGTTCGCTTTCCGGCTGGGGTGGGAATGTGGTGGTCTGCAAGGATGGACGTGTCGGGCGACCAATGGCGGAAGCATGTGGGGCGGAGGAGTGGGAGGTGGGATGTCGTGTCATGAAGCTGCCAGGAACACGTCTAACAAGAGTTGGCAACCCGAGCTGTGTGTCAAGGGAACTTTGAGCTCTTCCCAGCATACAGCCACACACGTCTGACTCTCCTTCAGTTTCATTCGCTTTAAATACAGTGAAGTGACCTCTGAGTTCTGGATCACATCTGGAAATGGGTTTCTCGTCTACAAAAAATAAATAAATACCAAACAGCACGGTCGCAGGATTGGACTAAAATGGCAGCCACGGCCCACCCCACGCCACGTTAGACAGAACAATCAGGTTTGTAAAAGTACGTGTCGTTGGTACCCTGCTCCAGTGTGAGAGGCGGCCATGACTAAAACCACGCCTGTAAAATCCCACCGTGCTTTGGGTAGGTTACTCAAAAATTTAAAAATGAGCTCGATGATGGAAACACTTATTTGGTTCCTTTCGTCAAAATATGAGACATTTTCAGATCTGATTTGTGTTGATTATTTAACTATTCAAAAAAAACGTTTTTTGTTTGGCTGCACATAGTGACAGCACAAGTCCCGGCCAGAATGGAGATGATTGGGTAATTTCCCCGTCAATCACGTCCGGAGACCGCACTGCTGTAAGTGACTGGGATCGACTTTACGTGCATAATTTGTATTATGTAACTATCCTCCACTCACTGCATTTTGCAGGGGAAATCACCCCGCTTTTATCGGGAGGCTTTGCTGTAGATTCGGTCATGAGTTCTGTTTGCTGTAGTTCTCAGAGGTTCTGTTAAAATAGACTCTGCTGTAAAATAGACTCTGTTTTGCTGTAAGTCCCGCCCCCGCCTCCAACTCATTGGCTGACACAACGTTTTTTTTTGTTGTTGCCTACCTTCTTGTCGCTGTAGAAGGAGTCGAGGTCCTCCAAAGGCTGTCCGATGAACTGTGATGGGACATCGCCGTAGATGCGTGGCAGCTTTTTGCCTGCTTCCAGGCCAACATGAGGACTGGGCGTTTCCTCCTCACTCCCCGCTTTGCGATCTTTCCTGGCGCCTCTTGCCTGTTCCTCAGCGATCCGCCTCTCAATAGCAGCCAGGGATTCGCGAGTGAACCGACGCAAGCAGTGGGGACCTGACGGTACGAGCAGGAGTGCCATCTTTTCATCCTGCACCTTCTTGACTAGTTTTTACTCCCCAGTAATGGAAATGATTAGCTGTAATGAAAAAAATAAGTAAATAAAATCAGTAAATGCACAACACAATGTAATTGGAACATACAAAAATCCAGAGAAATAACATTAGTCGAAAAGAACACAATGCATAATTTGTCCTTGTGATGCGGATGATGCCTGCCTATCCCAGCATCATTTTCCTCCCCAAATAAATAAAAGTGGCCTGGCAAACATTTATTCCTGAACACAGTGCCCTTTCAGCCACATCTTGCATTTACGGAAAAACATCTCACAGTGCTTTACAAAGGGGGAGAGGAGGAGGATGTGCAGGAGATGGGAAGGATTAAGAAGGGACATGAAGAGGTTAAAAATAAGGTGAAGGTAGATTTTAACCGCATTTCAAAAGGAGTGGGTGACGTAGCAAGGCAAAGTGACATTAGGGGACACTTCCAAAGGTGCACTGGCTGGATGATTTTCAGAAGGCTTTTGATAAGGTCCCACACAAAACTTTAGTGTGCAAAATTAAAGCACATGGGATTGGGGGGAATATACTGGCATGGGATTGAGAATTGGTTGACAGACAGGAAACAGAGAGTAGGAATAAACGGGTCTTTTTCCAATGGCAGGCAGTGACTAGTGGGGTACCGCAGGGATCAGTGCTTGGGCCCCAGCTATTCACAATCTATATCAATGATTTGGATGAGGGAACTAAATGTAACTTTTCCAAGTTTGCAGACGACACAAAGCTAGGGTGGAATGTGAGCTGTGAGGAGGATGCAAAGAAGCTCCAATGTGATTTAGACAAATGGGCGGGTGGGCAAGAACATGGCAGATGCAGTATAACGTGCATAAATGTGAGGTTATCCACTTTGGTTGTAAAAACAGAAAGACAGATTATTATCTGAATGGTGATAGATTGGGAAAAGGGGAGGTGCAACGAGACCTGGGTGTCCTTGTACACCTGTCGCTGGAAGCAAGCATTCAGGTGCAGCAAGCAGTTCGGAAGGCGAATGATATGTTGGCCTTCATTGCAAGAGAATTTGAGTACAGGAGCAGGGATGTCTTACTGCAGTTATACAGGGCCTTGGTGAGACCACATCTGGAGTATTGTGTGCAGTTTTGGTCTCCTTATCTGAGGAAGGATGTCCTTGCCATGGAGGGAGTGCAACGAAGGTTTACCAGACTGATTCCTGGGATGGCAGGACTGACGTATGAGGAGAGATTGAGTCGACTAGGCCTATATTCACTAGAATTTAGAAGAATGAGAGGTAATCTCACCGAAACATATAAAATTCTAACAGGACTAGACAGACTAGATGCAGGCAGGATGTTCCCAATGGCTGGGGAGTCCAGAACCAGGGGTCACAGTCTCAGGATACGGGGTATGCCATTTAGAACCAAGATGAGGAGAAATTTCTTCACTCAGAGGGCGGTGAACCTGTGGAATTCTCTACCACAGAAGGCAGTGGAGGCCAATTCATTAGATGTATTGAAGAAGGAGATAGATATATTTCTTAATGCTAAAGGGATCAAGGGATATGGGGAAAAAGCGGGAACAGGGTACTGATTTAGACGATCAGCCATGATCATTTTGAATGGCGGAGCAGGCCCGAAGGGCCGAATGGCCTACTCTTGCTCCTATTTTTCCATGTTTCTATGATCGCCCTCCAATGGTGCACCAGAGAGAGTGAGAAAGTGAGGGACGAGTAGTAATGTGGAGTCAGAGATAAGGAGAACCTGGGTGAAGAAGGTCACAACGACTGGAGAAGGTGCCTGAGGTAAGATGGAGTTAAAAAGAAAAAAAAAGATTTGCATTTATATAGCGCCTTTCACAACCTCAAAGTGCTTTACAGCCAATGAAATACTTTTGATGTGTAGTCACTGTTGTAATGTGGGAAACGCGACAGCCAATTTGCGCACAGCAAGGTCCCACAGACAGCAATGCGATAATGACCAGATAATCTGTTTTTTTAGGCGTTGGTTGAGGGATAGATATTGGCGAGGATACTAGGGAAAACTCCCCTGCTCTTCTTCGCAATAGTGCCAAGGGGTCTTTTACATCCACCTGAGAGGGCAGATGGGGCCTTGGTTTAACATCACCTCCAAAAGACAGCACTACCCCCTCAGTACTGCTCTGGAGTGTCGGTCTAGATTTTGTACTTCAGGTCTCCAGAGTGAGGCATAAACCCATAACCTTCTGAGTTAGAGGCAAGAATGCTACCCACTGAGTCACGGCTGAAACACAAGTACAATCACAGAGGAAATCAGCTCTCACACATTAGCCCTGTGAGGTCATTGGGAAACACACAGCTCAAACAATTACATATTTTTAAAAAGAAAATTGAACAGTATTGTGAAAAAGAAACAAGTTCATTGTAATCCTTTGTAATGGATTAATTTTTAAAAGGGGACTCCTGGAGGTGAGATTCCCTCTTCAAACTTAATTACAATATGGCTTTGCAGATAAGTATAATATGTGACTAGCTAAATTTCTGTTAAATGAGATGTTAATCTGGCTTCTTCAGATGAGCAATAGATGAATAAACAGATTGCCATTTTAGAAAGCAGAGAGGAGACTACAGCGGGGATTCCGAGAGCTGAAGAAAATCTGCCAGCGTTTGGAAGTGTGAACAGATTGGGCTCCACAGAAACAAGCAGGAGACGAGGCAGGGTGGCACATCACGTTGCAGGTTCCGCAAACTGTGCCTCAAAATGGCACAATGTGGGATAGTGCCGGCCACTTCCCTGGCGGTTAGTTCTCCATCCCGGCAAGGTTACCACGGTGGGGAGAGCGTGGCAGTAACCAATTCTCCAAAGGAAGAACAATAATTGAGGAGGGGGTATTTAACCACCCCTCATCCCCCCCACATCCCTGCAAACTCTCCAACTTACTCTCGCTAACCTCTCAGTAACTGCTGACCTACATTGGCTCCCGGTCCAGCAACACCTTGATTTTAAAATTCTCATCCTTGTTTTCAAATCCCTCCATGGCCTCGCCCCCTCCCTATCTCTGTAACCTCCTCCAGTTCTACAACCCTCCGAGATCTCTGCGCTCCTCCAATTCTGGTCTCATTCCTCTATTGGCAGCCATGCCTTCAGCTGCCTGGGCCCTAAGCTCTGGAATTCCTTCCTTAAACCTCTCCAACTCTCTCGCCTCCTTTAAGACGCTCCTTAAAACCTACCTCTTAGACCAAGCATTTGGTCACCTGCCCTAATATCTCCTTATGTGGCTTGGTGTCAATTTTTGTTTGATAATCGCTCCTGTGAAGCGCCTTGGGACGTTTTACTATGTTTAAAGGCGCTATATAAATGCAAGTTGTTGTTGTTACTTTATTATTAGGATTGTCACCAAACCAGGCTGTCCGTTTTTTGCGTGGGACTTTCAGAAACACCTAAAATGTAAACCAGACATCAAACTCTTTGTGCAGCAACTAGTGATAAGAATTTCTACCGAGATTTCATTCATCCAAACTCAACCTCTGATCTCACGATTATCCTGCCCCCTGACCAGGTTTGGACTTGGAGAAAGATGGCAACAACCAGCAAGTATTTGCAGCAACTGGGAGTGCTAAGTGCAGTCAGCTGTTGGCTGCCTGTCAAAGGCCTTCAAGAAGCAATTGAAAATATTTCCATATACCCTTGGCCTAATCTGCGGTTTTCTGCGGTCTGGAGCATAGTTGTAGTCTTTAGCTGGAGGCCTGCCTGCTCTTTTAGGGCCGCTGCTCTAACTAAGCAAATTCAAGTAAGTGTATTTGCCTATAAACTGCTGAAGTCTGATCCGAGGGAAGCTTTCTTCTAAATTTCAAACTCCAGAAAAATTAGAGAGGTTTTTTTTTTAAAAGATTGTTTTGTGTGTGCAACAAAGTGTGACATTTTGAACTGTGAATCTGATGTGTGACATCTGGTGCGTGACAGCTGGATGCAAGACTTTTATATACCAGCACATCTCCATTGACATTCCTCATTGGGAGTTGCTGTTTGCAAGGGATGGAAAATGGAGGAAGGAGAAGTCATCTCTAGTGAAAGGATTTGGATAGAAGTTTGTAAGAGATTGCCCCAGAGATAGTGAAGTTAGTGGTTTATTTATATTGGATCCTGGAAAGTAAATAAGTAGTATTTTCCTTCCAAATAAATCTGATCATATATTATGGGGAACTGCTCCTTACCTTTCCTGTCCATCTGTTTAGGGTCTGCATTCTTACTGTCCACCTGCTCGCTGACCTACATTGTCTCCTGGTCCGGCAATGCTTCGATTTTAAAGTTCTCATCCTTGTTTTCAAACCCCTCCATCGCCTCACCCCCTCCCTATGACCTCCTTCAGCCCTACAGGATCTCTGTGCTCCTCCAATTCTGGCCTCTTGTGCTTCCCTGATTTACATGGCTCCACCATTGGCAGCTGTGCCTTTTTTTTTCATTCATGGGATATGGGTGTCACTGGCAAGGCCAGCATTTATTGGCCATCCCTAATTGAAGGTGGCGACGAGCCACATTCTTGACAACTGAGTGGCTTGCGAGACCATTTCAGAATCAACCACATTGCTGTGGATCTGGAGTTACGTATAGGCCAGCAGGTTTCCTTCCCTAAAGGAAGGTTCATTAGTGAACCAGATGGGTTTTTACAACAATCCAGAAGTTTCATGGTCGCCATTTCTAATATTAGCTTTTTTAATTCCAGATTTTATTTAATTAACCGAACTTTGTGGGATTCTGAACTTAGCAGTCTCTGGATTACTAGTCCAGTAAGATAACTACTATGCTACCATACTCTAGTCTGCAGCCTGCAGCTGCCTAGGCCCTAAGCTCTGGAATTCCCTCCCTAAACCTCTGCCTCTCCACCCCTCTCTCCTCCTTTAAGTCACTCCTTAAAACTCTTTGACCAATCGTTTGGTCACTTGTTCTAATATCTCCTTATGTGGCTCGGTGTCAAATTTTGTTTGATAATCACTCCTGTGAAGCACCTTGGGACGTCTTACTACGTTAAAGGCGCTATATAAATGCAAGTTGTTGTTGTTTGGGGTCCAGATTCTTATAGTGAATGCCGAAAAATATATAGAACTTCAGGTTAAATTTATTTGCATCTTTCCTTCATGAAATATCTCTGCAACAATGCAGTGTATCTTAGCACAGCCGTTTGGTGAACCATCGCAACATTCAGGGATTTCCCTCCAAACACGCATAGTTGGAAAGTCCCTCTAGAATTTGCAGGTTGTTCCAAATTCCGGCCCACTGCCGATACACCCCTCCAGGCCCAGGAATCTCCTGCCCACAGTTTTATTTTTTAACATATTTAGAAAAATACACTTAATAATGGTGAAAAACGATCATTAAAATGTTTATTGCACCATCCATTAAAAGTCACGTGCAAGCTTTCACAATAGCTGCATTACTGGGGGCAGTAATACAGCCTGCAGCACTATGGAAAACCCACCCCCTACAACTTTGATGCTCTCCCAGTGCATTACGCATGATGTGCTGGGAGAGCCACTAAGATATTTACATGAGTTGTTGTTGCATTATCATGCGAGGTCAGCTCATTCGGGCTCTGGCACTGGGAATGCAGTATTGACCTCACTGAGTGCCAGTCTAGTTTTCTTCCTCACCCATCCCTTCCCACCCCCTGCACAAACCTAGAGCACACACACTTTCAACATTTAACATGCCTTTACAAAGTGCACTGTGCCTTTAAACCCCATTTGTGGAACAGTCAACAACCTCTCCCAAGCTGGACTTTCTTAAAGGTCTAACTCCTCTCAAAACACAGTTATTTAAAAGTGTACATTTATAAACACTAGAGTAAGCAAACTTAAAGCTCACTCAAAGCCCGCACAGCGGATCAGGGCAGGGTTTGCCTTTTCAAGAATTTTTGTTAGATTCAAAGAATCCCAACCATATCACGTTGAGCCCAAGTTAAAAATATCACAGTGTGGGTTTTTTTGGGACGAGATTGGAGAAAAGCCAGCTTCCAATTAATGTAGACAAGTTCTGCCAGTTGGAGCATCTCTTTGAACCTGTTCATTAGTGGGACCAGGCCCTCTCACCTACTCCACTACCTACCCTAAAACTGGGGGCTGCAGCTAAGGGGGTAAGCATTTTACAGGTTTTTAGAAACATTTTTTCCCTTAAGGTTTTTGTTCTCTCCATTCTGCACACAAATCTGGAACTCTCTCCCCCAAAAGACTGTTGAGGCTGGGGGACTCAATTGAAAATGTCAAAACTCAGATTGATAGATTTTTGTTAAGCAAGGGTATTAAGGGTTACAGAACTACAGCGGGTAGATGGAGGTAAGATACAGATCAGCCATGATCTAATTGAATGGTGGAACAGGCTCGAGGGGCTGAATGGCCTACTCCTGTTCTTATGTTCCTATTGCAATTTTTCTTATCTTTCTTTATTTTTATGCACATTACTATGGTCTCTCTTGCTCCTCCTGAGCTCTCAATGCATCATTTTATACATTCTTCCCCCTCACTGTATCCTCACTGTGTTAAACTCAAGACTCCCCCCTGCACTATTTCCTACTCTAACTCATTACAAGAAGAAGAACAACAATGTGCATTTATATAGCACCTTTAATGCAGTAAAATGTCCCAAGGCGCTTCACAGGAGTGTTATCAGGCAAAATTTGATTGCGTTCCTATCCACACTTGGCATCACCTTACCATTATCTCCAACTTTACTTTGTCTTGCCTCCTACTCTTTCACTCTGATGGTAACATGCACTATGGGACTTGATCTTAATCTAGATGCTGCAATAATAATTTTTTTTAAATCCTCTTTATTTTCTTCCCTTTCCCTGAGTTCTGGATAAATCGGAGTGCGTGTTGTGTGGAGATCAGAAGGCCAGCAAGGAGGGTGTTAGAGAAGTCAAGCCTGGAGCTGATGAAGGCAAATTAGTAATACAGATTTCCATACGTTATGTGTCACGTACAAGCCTACCTTTTCCAAGTACACACCAGTAACGAATCAACTCACCTGCCCCCAGCACGTATCGGATTGCCGCAGGCACGCTGCCTCCGAGTTTCTGATACGCACAAATTACAGGCGAGGAACCTCTCCACTCCCATCTACTTGGAAAATTTACACCTTAATATATATTTATATACAATGTACCCTCCCACAGAGCATCTGTCTTCAATCCATTACTGCACTATGTTCATGCTCTGCTCACATCTATTTGTGAATTTGTACTTTGTGGCATCAGTAATAATCTTGTTAACCCATTTGAATGAAATTCCTCTGTCCTCTACTTTAATCAAAGGCACTAACCCATCTACAATAAAGAGCTAAACTTACTTTCAATGCAATAGGGGACGGGGGAATTTCATGCTAACACTTTAACAAGTTTATTACTGATATCACATAGTGGGGTAGTTCGTGACTTTGTGCGAGTGTAACCGGGTGATGGCGAGTCGGCAGCCGGTGGAAATGAAAACCGGGAGAGATGTAAAAGGGGGGCTGCCGACTCGCGATTGCCCGTTTTACATCATCGCACAAAGTCAAGATCGACCCCGGTGAGATTTCAACTCCATTGTACTGGTAGTTGTGTGGAGATCAGCCAGCGTGATCCTCTCTCAGGGACACGCACTTTGATCACACGCATCAGATTATTCCACCAACTAAATTCAGCCATTGTGCGCCCAAAATCATTTCGCTTGGCCTTGTGCAACTTAAAAGTGCAGATGAGTCTTAAAATCTCATTAGCCTCGACCTAAAGTACAAAGGGCAAAATCTAAGCAGTTTTTCTAAGAGTGTGTAGGATCATAGAATCATACAGCACGGCAGGAGGCCATTCGGTCCATTGTGCCTGTGCCGACTCTTTGAAAGAGCTATCCAATTAGTCCCATACCCCCTGCTCTTTCCCCATAGCCCTGCAAATTTCTCCTTTTCAAGTAAATGTCCAATTCCCTTTTGAAAGTTATTATTGAATCTGCTTCCACCACCCTTTCAGGCAGTGCATTCCAGATCATAATAACTTGCTGCGTAAAAGAAAATTCTCCTCATCTTCCCTCTGGTTCTTTTGAAGGTGGGCAGGGGTCTTCATTTAAAGGGTGATTATTGCTCTCACAGTAAACAAGAGCCCAGATGGGCCTAGTGCCATATACATCACTGGCAAATCACAAATGCATCACACTTCGCAACATAACAAGGGTTTCACAGCACAAATGTTACATATTTATGATCCTAATTTGAAAATGATACAAACTTTACACTGAATATTATGGCCCTTTAATTTTTAACATGCAAATAATGTAAAGGGAGTGTGGTACCTGATAAGTTGTCACACCAAACCAACGCACATCAAAAGTTGATGGTGGGTTTCAGAGAATAGTTCCTCAATGTAACTTCTATTTTATAACAAACAAAGGAGTTATCAATACTCCTGTTAACGATTTGCTGATTTTGCACTTTTTTAATGGGCGCGATTCACTAGACTAGAAGGGAGAGAGAGGGAATTCCTCTCTCTCTCTTGCTCCATTCAATCCCAGAGAATCACATTAATTGAAGCAATAGTGCAAAATCAATAAATTGTGAACATGACCATGAGTGCCGGCAACATGAAGACCTTTCACTGCAGGGCGGGGAGTGTTGAAATCACCCCTCATAACTCCATTCCCCATATGGTGGACCTACACTAGATAATATGTTCTTACACACTGCAACTTATGATATAAGACTTGGCTAAATAATGTTAATAACAAACGAGTGCCAAAATAGTGGACAAAGACATTTCATACAACTGAAATATATCTCTGTAACCTTCTCCAGCCCTACAACCCTCCGAGATCTCTGCGCTCCTCCAATTCTTGCCTCTTGCGCATCCCCGATTTTCATCGCTCCACCATTGGCGGCCGTGCCTTCAGCTGCCTAGGCTCTAAGCTCTAGAATTCCCTCCCTAAACCTCGACGTCTCTCTCCTCCTTTAAGACGCTCCTTAAAACCTGCCTCTTTGAGCAAGCTTTTGATCACCTGTCCTAATATCTCCTTATGAGGCTCGGTGTCAAATTTTGTTTGATAATCGCTCCTGTGAAGCACCTTGGGGACGTTTTACTACGGTTTAAAGTGCTCGCTGTAAATGCAAGTTGTTGTTGTTGTAGTTTGTAACTATCTCACAGCGAGATTTCAACAGAATAATTCTGAATGTTCATCTCCTCTCCATCACAAGAGGAATCATAGACAAACACCTTGCTTTAACGCATCTGTCACGTCGTCTGTACAGATCCCAGTGTTACCAAGAAAGGCATGTCGAACAGCCGTGTCACTGTCTACCTGGCACTACAACACAATTGTAAAGCTGTATTCTCCCCACAAATCAACATTTTTATTCGTTCCTCGTAATAGAATACCCAGGTCACTAAATTACAAAATGTGGTTGGAGGAGTCGTGTTGGATTGAATAATGTTTCCCTTTCACAGTGAAAACCGTCCACAGTGTGAAGAGCCAGTGAGTAGAAAGAATATAAAAACCCGATCGGGTTCAGCTTTCTTTAAAACTTCTGTCAACACCTTATTCTGCTGAATCGATGATGCTCAACTTAGCCCAATAAAAACTATGAGTTGAGCTTTGCGAACTGGGAAAGAAAACACAGTTGGTCTCAGTTGGCCGCGATCCCATTACTTTTCCTCCCCATTCCATGATTCCCAATTGATTACTGTCTCATGCTGCATCCGGTGACATGTCCATCATCATCGCTGGGTCAAAATCCTGGAACTCCCTTCCTAACAGCACTGTGGGAGTTCAAGAAGGCAGCTCACCACCACCTTCTCGAGGGCAATTAGGGATGGGCAATAAATGCCGGCCTCGCCAGCGACGCCCACATCCCATGAACGAATTTTTAAAAAATCTCCTCTTGCCCTACAAACCCCCGAGTTCTCTGCGCTCATGCAATTCTTGCCTCTTGCACATCTCCGATTTTCATTGCTCCACCATTGGCAGCTGTGCCTTCAGCTGGTTACATCTTATCTGGTTCTCTGTGCCTTTGCTGACTGGTTTCTCTTTTTGGTCCAGTTTCCTGACTCCTGCCTAAATGCAGTGATCGATACTGGAGATTTTAAACACCGTCAGTCACCTGTTGATTCTTCACACGCCTGTACAAGATAGAATACCTGCAAAACCTTCTTTTATTGATCTCAATCAATTGATTGCGGCCGTGCACACTTCTGTTCTTTGAAATTCCCTTGCTTGTTGATGAATTCCCCTTTGCATTTCTCTGCCTTTGCCTCAGCTCGTCTGCTGCTGAAACCTAACTCGCACCAAGTCCCGTTCACCCATCACCCCTGTGCTCGCTGACCTACATTGGCTCCCGATCCGGGAACACCTCAATTTTAAAATTCTCATCCTTTGTTTTCAAATCCCTCCATGGCCTCTACTCTCCCTATCTCTGTAATCTCTCCACTTGCCTGGATGAGTGCAGCTCCAACAACACTCAAGAAGCTCCACACCATCCAGAACAAAGCAGCCCGCTTGATTGGCACCCCATCCACCACCCTAAACATTCACTCTCTTCACCACCGGCGCACAGTGGCTGCAGTGTGTACCATCCACAGGATGCACTGCAGCAACTCGCCAAGGCTTCTTCGACAGCACCTCCCAAACCCGCGACCTCTACCACCTAGAAGGACAAGAGCAGCAGGCGCATGGGAACAACACCACCTGCACGTTCCCCTCCAAGTCACACACCATCCCGACTTGGAAATATATCGCCGTTCCTTCATCGTCGCTGGGTCAAAATCCTGGAACTCCCTTCCTAACAGCACTGTGGGAGAACCTTCACCACACGGACTGCAGCGGTTCAAGAAGGCGGCTCACCACCACCTTCTCAAGGGCAATTAGGGATGGGCAATAAATGCCGGCCTCGCCAGCGACGCCCACATCCCATGAACGAATATTAAAAAAATCTCCTCTAGCCCTACAAACTCCCGAGTTCTCTGCACTCCTGCAATTCTTGCCTCTTGCACATCTCCGATTTTCATTGCTCCACCATTGGCGGCCGTGCCTTCAGCTGCCAGGACCTAAGTTCTGGAATTCCCTCCCTAAACCTCTCCGCCTCTCTCTTTTTCAAGATGCTCCTTAAAACCTACCTCTTTGAGTAAGCTTTTGGTCCCCTATCTTATGTGGCTCGGTGTCAAATTATGTTTGATAATCGCTCCTATGAACGTTTTACTATGTTAAAGGCGCTATACAAATGCAAGTTGTTGTGGATATATAGCACCTTTCATGACCTCAGGATGTCCCAAAGCACTTTACAGCCAATGAAGTACTATTGAAGCAGGAAATGCATCAGCCAATTTTGCACACAGCAAGGTCCCACAAACAGCAATGAGATAAATGACCAGATCATCTGTCTTAGGCATTGATTAAGGAATAAATATTGGCCAGCACACCAGGAGAAGTTTCCTGCTCTTCTTTGAATAGTGCTGTGGGTTATTTTATATCCACCTGAGGGGGCAGACAGGACCTCAAGTTTAATGTCTCATCTAGAAGACAATAGCAACTATGTGCATTTATATAGCACCTTTAACATAGTAAAATATTCCAGGGCACCTCCAGCAGTGCAGCATTAGAGTTTCAGCCTGGATTTTTGTGCTCAACTCTCTGGAGTTGGGCTTAGAACCTACAACCTTCTACCTCAGAGGCAACAGCATTACCCACTGAGCCACCATTGACACCAATAACTGAAGATAACAAATGCACCTATACTCAGGGCCATAGGACTCAGGATTACCACGAGCAGAACAAAGGGGGAAGTTAGAAGACATTTTTTTCGCACATAAAATTATTAGAACCAATGGAATTCTTTTGACAGTAGCGGCTGTTGAGACCGAGACTATGACATCATTTCAATGAGATTTGATATGTACAGTATTTATAAAGGAAGAATATAAAAGGATGCACAGAAATGGGATTACAGTAGATAGCTCCTCTGGAGAGATAGCACCTGCACAGACATGACGGGCCAAATGGCCTCTTTCTATGCTGTAATTTCTGTGATTCTATGAGTTAGATTTTGACTTTGTGCGATAGTGTAAAACGGGTGATGGTGAATCGGTGACCCGTCTTACATCTCTCCCGATTGTTATTTCCACCGACTTCAACTGACTCAACATCACTCATTTTAGACTATCGCACAAAGTCAAAATCTACCCCTCTGAATGGGAAACCGTCAGATATTTGTGATGCAGGTACTTTGTTCAGGTACAATGTCATTCAACCATGTTTAGCTGAGGGCCGTGATCCTGAGCAGCGTCCTGCTCAATGGCCACTCTCAGGAATGTTTCAACACACCCCATCACAGACTAATGAATGCAGGTCTGTCCCTACAATTACCCCATACAGATTTCATAGAATCATAGAATCTTACAGCACAGGAGAAGGCCATTCGGCCCATCATGTCTGTGCCGGTTCTTTGAAAGAATTATCCATTTAATCCCACTCCCCCCGCTCTTTCCTCATAACCCAGCAATTTTTTTCCTTTTCAAGTGTATAGCCAATTCCCTTTCGAAAGTTCCTATTGAATCTGCTTCCACCGCCCTTTCAGGCAGTGCATTCCAGATCATAACAACTGGTGGGGGAGTCTGGGACAAGAGGGCATAATCTTAAAAGAGGAAGGATTGGGAAACACTTCTTCATGCAAAGGATGGTAGAAACGTGGAACTCTCTCTCACAAAAAGCAGTAGATGCTAACTCAATTCATAATTTTGAATCTGAGGTCGATAGATTTTTACTTTTTTATTTCAGATTTCCAGTATCTGCAGTGTTTTACTTTTGGTTGATGTTTCATATGGTTGGATTCAATAACCCTTATTTTGAACGTTGTCCCTTACTGGGGGGGGGGGCGCAAGGAAATATCAACAAAATAAACAACCCAGTCGACAAAAGCAAAATACTGCGAATGCTGGAAATCTGAACAAAACCCAGCAATGTGTTGGGAGAACCAGGATTTCAACTTCCGTTTCGGAATTTTACTCTGTGGGATCAGCAGCTGTCAGTGTCGTGGCTTTGAGCTGTTCAGCTCGCTCTGACCAGAATCAAGAATGCCTGAAGCCACTTGTCACTTCAGCTGACCGTACACACCATCTGAAGAAAGAGAAGAGCTTGCATTTATATAGCGCCTTTCACGACCCCAGGCCCTCCCAAAGCGCTTTACAGCCAATGAAATCTCATTGAAACATATAAATTAATTTTTTTCTTATTCGTTCATGGGATGTGGGCATCGCTGGCGAGGCCGGCATTTATTGCCCATCCCTAATTGCCCTTGAGAAGGTGGCGGTGAGCCGCCTTCTTGAACCGCTGCAGTCCGTGTCTCATCGAAACGTATAAAATTCTGACAGGGCTAGAAAGACTGGTTGCAGGAAGGATGTTTACTCTGGTTGGGGGGTCTAGAACGAGGGGTCACAGTCTCAGGATACGAGGGAGGACATTTAGGACTGAGACGAGGAGAAATTTCTTCACTCAGAGGGTGGCAAACTTGTGGAATTCTCTACCACAGAAGGCTGTGGAGGCCAAGTCACTGAATATATTTAAGAAGGAGCTCGATCGATTTCTAGACACAAAAGGCATCAAGGGGTATGGGGAGAGAGCAGGAATACGGTATTGAGATAGAGGATCAGCCATGATCATAATGAATGGCGGAGCAGGCTCGAAGGGCTGAACGGCCTAGTCCTGCTCCTATTTTCTATGTTTCTATTAAGTACTTTTGGAGTGTAGTCACTGTTGTAAAGTAGGAAACACGGTAGCCAATCGGTGTACAGCAAGGTCCCACAGACAGCAATGAAATAATGACCAAACAACCTGTTTTTTTTAGTGATGTTGGTTGAGGGATAAATATTGGCCAGGACACTGGGGAGAGCTCCCCTGTTCTGAAGTGAGTGGATCTGAGCAGGCTGCTTTCAAGAACAACCAGCTATATTCAAATTCACCCCCTTCAGAATTCTTTGGATTTAGACAAAAACTTTGGCACTTAACCTTGGCACAGAGTTCTTTAACAGAGATCGATTTGTATATCAAGGATTCCAGACAGTGTAAGATAAGATACTGAACGTGTCACAATTTTGCACAGTTGAAAGCTGACTTATATCATGAGGACTTGTAAATGGATATAATTTCTGGCAGCACTTCAATTATCTGTTTAGTGTTGTGACTATTAATAATGCATTGTAATAGATTGCTGCTCACAGTTTTAATGATATCGATTATTATGACAGCCATAAATATTATAACAACCATGGATCATCAATAAACTAGATACTTGGCTTCTAAAAACAATTTTAAAAGGATAGGTGAAGTGAATATATTTTAAAAGTAATTACATCTGTAGTGCAACAGCCCGAATGGAGTGGAGAGTGAATGAGAGACTTGCAATTGTAACGCACCTTATCTTGTCCTTAAGAAACAATTTGAAGTGCTTCACATAAAATTAATTACCACAGAAATGCAATGACTATTATTATGCAGGCAAATGCAGCAGCCATTTTCTGCACAACGAAATCCCATGAATGGTAATGAGACAAAGGACCAAATAGCATGTATTTTCAGTGTTGTTTGTTGAGGAAGGAATGTTGGCCAGTGCACAGGGAGAACTTTCATAGAATCTTACAGCACAGAAGGATGGCCATTCGGCCCATCGTGTCTGTGCCGACTCTTTGAAAGAGCTATCCAATTAGTCCCACTCCCCTGCCCTTTCCCCATAGACCTGAAAATTTCTCCTTTTCAAGTATTTATCCAATTTCCTTTTGAAAGTTACGATTGAATCTGCTTCAACCAGCGTAAAAATATTTCTCCTAATTTCCCCCCTCGATTTTTTGCCAATTATCTTACAATTTAATGCTTGGTATAATGGGATCTGTTACATCCGACTGAGCAGGCAGATGGGCCCTGAGTGAACGTCTTATCTGAAAGACGGCACTTCCGACAGTACAGCACTCCCTCAGCATCTGACCTGTCTGTTGGCCTCAGTTACGTTCTCAAGTCCTAGAATCGGGGCCCAAAATCTCCTGAGCACAAGCAACTGAGCCAAGCTGATACTGAGAAAGATTGTTACCCTTTTGCATTTCCTGAGTATGCCTCTCATTTTTCCCAATCATTAAGTTCATTACTGGCTAAAGATGCACCTCTACATCTAAGCTGCTTTTGATCTTTTATAAACTTTGCATATATATAAATAGATATATGCTAAAAGTGTCACACTTACTTCCTGTAACACTTTCCATGTCATACTTTGTTGATTCTTACAAAGTAACACATCCTCAAACTCATTATGAGCAACGCCGTAGGAGAGCTGCTAGTCAGGATTAGAAAGAAATGACATCTGCTTCCCCCCAACCCCCACCCCAATCCCACACTCCCTCAAAGAAACATGACTGAGATGAGTTTTTTATAATCCCTTATAAATTAAATGTGTTCTTCGTAGCTCCTACATCCAGTACAGGCATGATTGGGGTCAATGGAATAGTATAAGAACATGATAGCACATCATACACAGTAAGATAATTCATCATTATTGAGATCTGAAGAAGCAGATCTATTACTTGGGGCTACAATTCTTCCCACTCGAATCCTAATAATCCTTTAAGCCAAAGCTCTGGCAGGTAGACGTAAAAGACTCCTTGGCATTAGTCAAAGAAGAGCACAGAGGTTCTTCAGGTATCACAGGCGTTCTCCACCTGTCTATTCCTCACCTCTTCAAGCTACTCACACACTATGGGGGTGATTTTAAACCCCAAGAACAGGTGGGTTGGGGGCGGGTGGGAGTTGAAAATAGTTGTATTTTTGGATCACAACCGCAAAATTTTCAGACCGTGCATTCCCAGTGGGAAGCCTGTACTTTTCCGCACTGACCCAAAAAACAACTATTTTCAACTCCCACCCGCCCCCCAACCCACCCGTTCCTGGGGTTTAAAATCACCCTCAATGTCTCATCAATGTCTTTGCGGATGTAAAAGATCCCATGACACTATTTCGAAGAAGTGCAGGGGAGTTCTCCCCAATGCCCTGGCCAATATTTATCCCTTAACCAACATTAAAACAGATTATATTGTCATGACCACATTGCTGTTTGTGGGATCTTGCTGTGCTCAAATAGGCTGCCGCATTTCCTACATTAAAAACAATGACTACACTTTAAAGGTACTTTGAAGCGCTCTGGGATGTCCTGAGCTCATGAAAGGTGCTATAAAAAATGCAAGTCTTTCTTTTCTTTTTATAAATGCAAGTTCTTTCTTTCCTTTTCCTTTGTGTATGTTTTCCCGCTGCCCGTGCTCCTTTTTAAAAGCCGCTCACAGTAATATCTTCCAGTCTTCACATCGGAAACCTTCTCTCCACAGATGCTGACTGACCAGCTGAGTTTTTCAATTATTTTCTGTTTTTTTTTGTTTCAGATTTCCAGCACCTTCAGTATTTTTTCCTTTTAGTCTCCAATGTGTCGGTCTTATCCTGGCTGAGCAAGCAGCAGGAAGCTGGTAAGATGTACGGTCTAAGCTGATCAAATTGCAGCTCGAGGGTTCCTAAGCCTCAGCCCTGCTCACCTGGGCCTAACTTCCCTGGGCCTGGCTAAGTGGGGTGCATGCTTACGGGAAGAAAGTGTGCAGTCTGTATCGGGCAAACAAAGACTCCCACTTGTATGGGTTTCTCAGTGGCTCGGCTTGGAGGCTCCTAAGCATGCTGGTGGGTTTCTGAGCACGTCAACACTTGTCCGACTGGGGGAAAAAAAAACACTTTGGCCAAGATTTTCCGCTTCAGCGTTCTGGTGCAGACTTGGGAGTGCACATCAGGAAATTCCGCACCCCCCAGCCCATAATTTACTGACCATTGTGGTTGGAAAGCCATAGGCCTGGGTGGTGCAGAATTTCCCGATTTGTGCACCCAGTTTACACCGGGACCGCCAAAGTGGCAAATTCCGCCATCTTTGAATTCTTTATAGCCTCGAAACATGAACTATTTCCTCATTATAAATGAATCCAAGCCTCTCGGAGATTTACTGGATCCTGCACTGAAATATAACCTACACTGAAATATAATATACACTGAAATCATAGAATCATAGAATGCTACAGTACAGAAGGGGGCCATTCGGCCTGCCATACCTGTGCCAGCTCTTTGAAAGAACTATCCAATTAGTCCTACTCCCCTGCTCTTTCCCACTAGCCCAGCAAATTTTTTCACTCCAAGTATTTATCCAAATTGCCTTTTGATGGTTATTATTGAATCTGCTTCTACCACCCTTTCAGGCAATGCATTCCAGATCATCACAACTCACTGCATAATGTTTTTTTTCAAAATATAACATTCACTGAAATAACTATTACTTACATTGAAATATAACATACTGAACTATAACACGCACTGAACTATAACACGCACTGAAATATAACATACACTGAAATATAACATACTCTGAACTATAACACGCACTGAAATATAACATACTCTGAATTATAACACGCACTGAAATATAACACGCACTGAAATATAAGATACTCTGAACTATAACACGCACTGAACTATAACATACACTGAAATATAACATACTCTGAACTATAACACGCACTGAAATATAACATACACTGAAATATAACATACTCTGAACTATAACACGCACTGAAATATAACATACTCTGAACTATAACACGCACTGAAATATAACACGCACTGAAATATAAGATACTCTGAACTATAACACGCACTGAACTATAACATACACTGAAATATAACATACTCTGAACTATAACACGCACTGAAATATAACACGCAGTGAAATATAACACGCACTGAACTATAACACGCACTGAACTATAACATACACTGAACTATAACACGCACTGAACTATAACACGCAGTGAAATATAACATACTCTGAACTATAACACGCACTGAACTATATCATACACTGAACTATAACACGTACTAAAATATAACATACACTGAACTATAACACGCACTGAACTATAACACGCACAGAAATATAACATACACTGAAATATAACATACACTGAATTATAACATACACTGAACTATAACATGTACTGAACTATAACACGCACTGAACTATATCATATACTGAACTATAACACGTACTGAAATATAACATACACTGAACTATAACACGTACTGAAATGTAACATACACTGAACTATAACACGCACTGAACTATAACACGCACTGAACTATAACACGCACTGAAATATAACATACACTGAAATATAACATACACTGAATTATAACATACACTGAACTATAACACATACTGAAATATAACATACACTGAACTATAACATGCACTGAAATATAACATACACTGAAATATAACACGCACTGAAATATAACACGCACTGAAATATAACACGCACTGAAATATAACACGCACTGAAATATAACACGCACTGAAATATAACATACACTGAACTATAACACGTACTGAAATATAACATACACTGAAATATAACATACACTGAACTATAACATACACTGAATTATAACATACACTGAACTATAACATACTCTGAAATATAACATACACTGAACTATAACACGCACTGAACTATAACATACACTGAAATATAACACGCACTGAAATATAACATACACTGAACTATAACACGCACTGAAATATAACATGCACTGAACTATAACATACACTGAATTATAACATACACTGAACTATAACATACACTGAAATATAACATACACTGAACTATAACACACACTGAACTATAACATACACTGAATTATAACATACACTGAACTATAACACGTACTGAAATATAACATACACTGAACTATAACACGCACTGAAATATAACATACAGTGAACTATAACATACACTGAACTATAACACGCACTGAAATATAACATACACTGAAATATAACATACTCTGAACTATAACACGTACTGAAATATAACATACACTGAATTTTAACATACACTGAACTATAACACGTACTGAAATATAACATACACTGAAATATAACACGCACTGAAATATAACATGCACTGAAATATAACACGCACTGAAATATAACATACACTGAAATATAACATACTCTGAACTATAACACGTACTGAAATATAACATACACTGAATTATAACCTGATCAAAAGTTTTTTAAAAATCACCTTTAATTTTCTAATGCTTCACATCTATGAAATCCTCCATTAATCTCTTAAACCTGGAGGAACCGCTGATATTTTCAAAATGGATTGCCAGCAATGAAAATAATAACAAGGTTCAATCGCGAAACAAGCTTGGAAACAGTGGAGAAACAACAGTCGGGACAGCAACAGACACATCCTTTTACAGCTGAGTGCTCCAGGCCAGTGCAACAATCCTTTAAATGCCACAGTCTTGGCAATCAAATCCATCTATACATAGTAATGCCATTTAATGCCCAACAGCTATGGCTGTATACTGCAACCTATCCCCCCACCCCCCCCCAAATCAATAAAAGACTCTGAGATGGGCAAAGTGCACCATGTAAACTGTAATAATACCTATCTCAGCACTTCCACGGGCTGCTTTCTGAAACAAAATTACTTCTGGTTACAGTTCTACACGTTGACGAGCACTGGTTATATTCTGGGGAAGGTGAGGAGACAGCCTTCGGGTGTTGTACTACGAAGTTGATGGGACGTAGTGACATTTTAGCTTATGAGCCAATGCATAAAATCCATACAATCACTGGGGACTCACTTAGCGTGCATCGTTTTCGTTTGTTAGCTTGTGCAATATCCCAACGGTTTCATTATTTCCATGCTCTCTCTAGTATGTTTTCAGGTAAAGAAAAAGACAGGAACATGCATCGTAATACCTGGGAAAATCCTGTTCGTGAGCGGGAGAACTGAAGGAAGCTGAAGCAAGAACGTTTTCAAATTGAAGCGTAGGTACAAGAACAAGCACACGTGAAGGAGGGGGGGGCCAAAGAAATGGGTTTGCACGCTGTCCTTTCACCTGTAGAATCCAGACCAAGGTAATGGGTTGAAAGTCTCTTGTGTGTAAGACTCCTAAGTGAAGTAAGATTGAGCCAGTCTCAACCTAGTGCCTGGTATACATGAGTCCTCAGAAGCAACCAGCTGTAATTCACTACTATTTGGTACTGAATTGCATTCCCAGCCCACGGGAAAGATTGGTGGATAGGAACTGAAATGTCTGTCCCATTTCCTATTACAGCCCATTATACTCAGTCCTCATAATAAGAAAATGTAACTGTGTTCCTATTACTTGTTGAACTTTTACTCATTCTACGATGTGTACAGGTCAAGACCACAGCTAGTTGCCTCGTACGCGACATCATCCAAATGATAAGTCGGGCCCTGAAATTATGCCGTCGGATATTAAGAAAGAAAGACTTGCTTTTATAGCACCTTTCACAACCTCAGGACATTCCAAAGTGCTTTACAGCCAGTGAAATTCTTCTGAAGTGTAGTCACAGTTGCAATGTAGGAAACATGGCACCAAGCGGTCCCACAAAGAATTAAACAGTTGGTTGAGGGATAAATATTGGCCAGGACACCGGGGCAAACTCCTCTGCTCTTCTGCAAAAATAGTGATAGGGGGTCTTTTACGTCCACCTGAGAGGGCAGACGGGCCCTCGCTTTGACGTCTCATCCGAAAGATGGCAACTCAGACACTGCAGCCCTCCCTCAGTACTGCACTGGAGTGTCAGCCTAGATTCTGTGCCCAAGTCTCTGGAGTGGGACTTGAAGCCACAAACTTCTGACTCAGAGGCGAGAGTGCTACCGACTGAGTCACGGCAGACACCAATGAGACGAACATACAGAGTCTTAACAGATTTGTCTGAAATTCCTTTCTCCACTATTTTAGTGTGGGGAAACAGATTAAACCTTTGCTGAAATAGCAGAGAGAGGAGTTTCAGGTGAGCGAGGCATTTGCGCTGTAATATCCCACAGTATTATTTACTAAAATATTCCATTATAAATCAAAAACATGCAAGAAACTGTGATGCTAATTTTTTTCCCTAATGTTTCACTTGTGAACTGCTGTGAAGTGCACAGGTGGCTCTCAACATGAAGATGGTTCTCCTTATGTTAAGTTTAGCTTATGGCTTCCTCATTTACAATTGTGGTTATTTCAAAAATTCAAGATGCATCTCCACTTCACTTATTTTTTTCTCCGCATGAGAATAGAGAACAGAGGTCGGTCTTCATTAACCTGTTTTCATATCTCAATGATCTGAAACTCAGGGGTAGAAATTTGTCTGGAGAGGTAAACACAAACGGGCGGTTACATGCCCTGATGTTCAATTCCACTGACTTCATTGGAACTGAATATCGGTTTGGGGCATAACCGGCGGCCCCATGTGATACCGCCCATGACGCATTTCTATCCCGAAATCTTACACGGAATTACACTAAATTACATAGAATGTACAGCACAGAAACTGGCCATTCAGCCCAACAGTGTGAATTGTATCCATATCAATTAGTGTTAATTGTATTCAGGTGGTGGGTATCAATTGGAGACTCTCTTGTATCCATTTATATGAGAGCTTATCTAGGGGGTGCACTGTATGGATAGAGGCTTGGAAGCAACTGAAGACCGGGCTCTAGTATTCTATCCTTCACCACCAGGCTATCCAGTTTGTGACAAACAGGTCCATGCCAGTGTTTATGCTCCACAGGAGCCCCTTCCCTCCTTCGACTAACCCTATCAGCATATCTTTATATTCCTGTCTATCCCTCATGTGTTTATCCTGGGGATATATGTGCACAAATCTCTGAAGGTGGCAGGACAGGTTGAGAAAGCGGTTAAAAAAGCATTCGGGATCCTGGGCTTTACAAATAGAGGCATAGAGTACAAAAGCAAGGAAGTTATGTTGAGCCTTTATAAAAGTCATAGAGTCATAGAGTCATAGAGTTATACAGCACGGATAGAGGCCCTTCGGCCCATCGTGTCCGCGCCGGCCATCAGCCCTGTCTACTCTAATCCCATATTCCAGCATTTGGTCCGTAGCCTTGTATGCTATGGCATTTCAAGTGCTCATCCAAATGCTTCTTGAATGTTGTGAGGGTTCCTGCCTCCACAACCCTTTCAGGCAGTGAGTTCCAGACTCCAACCACCCTCTGGGTGAAAAAGTTCTTTCTCAAATCCCCTCTAAACCTCCCGCCTTTTACCTTGAATCTATGTCCCCTTGTTATAGTACCCTCAACGAAGGGAAAAAGCTCCTTAGTATCCATCCTATCTGTGCCCCTCATAATTTTGTACACCTCAATCATGTCCCCCCTCAGCCTCCTCTGCTCCAAGGAAAACAAACCCAATCTTCCCAGTCTCTCTTCATAGCTGAAGCGCTCCAGCCCTGGTAACATCCTGGTGAATCTCCTCTGCACCCTCTCCAAAGCGATCACATCCTTCCTGTAGTGTGGCGACCAGAACTGCACACAGTACTCCAGCTGTGGCCTAACCAGTGTTTTATACAGCTCCATCATAACCTCCTTGCTCTTATATTCTATGCCTCGGCTAATAAAGGCAAGTATCCCATATGCCTTCTTTACCACCTTATCTACCTGTTCCGCCGCCTTCAGGGATCTGTGAACTTGCACACCAAGATCCCTCTGACCCTCTGTCTTGCCTAGGGTCCTCCCATTCATTGTGTATTCCCTTGCCTTGTTAGTCCCTCCAAAGTGCATCACCTCGCACTTTTCCGGGTTAAATTCCATTTGCCACTGTTCCGCCCATCTGACCAACCCATCTATATCGTCCTGCAGACTGAGGCTATCCTCCTCGCTATTTACCACCCTACCAATTTTTGTATCATCAGCGAACTTACTGATCATACCTTTTACATTCATATCCAAGTCGTTAATGTAGACCACAAACAGCAAGGGACCCAGCACCGATCCCTGTGGTACCCCACTGGCCACAGGCTTCCAGTCACAAAAACAACCTTCGACCATCACCCTCTGCCTTCTGCCACTAAGCCAGTTTTGTATCCAAAGTGCCAAGGCACCCTGGATTCCATGGGCTCGTACCTTCTTGACCAGTCTCCTGTGCGGGACTTTATCGAAGGCCTTACTGAAATCCATGTATACCACATCCACTGCGTTACCCTCATCCACACGCCTAGTCACCCCCTCAAAAAATTCAATCAAATTA
Source organism: Heptranchias perlo (assembly GCF_035084215.1). Lineage (NCBI taxonomy): Eukaryota > Metazoa > Chordata > Chondrichthyes > Hexanchiformes > Hexanchidae > Heptranchias > Heptranchias perlo. The sequence continues at coordinate 156,791,558 of NC_090326.1, forward strand.
GTCAGACATGATCTTCCCTTGACAAAGCCATGTTGACTATCCCTGATTAATCCTTGCTTCTCCAAGTGGAGACTAATTTTGTCCTTCAGAATTTTTTCCAATAATTTTCCTACCACTGATGTTAGGCTCACTGGCCTGTAGTTCCCCGGTTTTTCCCTACTCCCCTTCTTGAATAATGGTATTACATTAGCAGTTTTCCAGTCCTCTGGCACATCCCCTGTGGCCAGAGAGGTTCTGAATATATGTGTCAGAGCCCCCGCAATCTCCTCCTTTGCCTCACACAGTAGCCTGGGATACATTTCGTCCGGGCCTGGGGATTTATCCATTTTTAGGCCTGCTAAAACCGCCAATACCTCCTCCCGCTCGATGTTAATATGTTCGAGTATATCACAGTCCCCCTGCCGTATTTCTATGTCTACATCGTCCTTCTCCATAGTGAAAACACTGTTTCGGCCACAACTGGAGTATTGTGTTCAGTTCTGGGCACCGCACTTTAGGAAGAATGTGAAGGCCTTGGAGAGGGTGCAGAAAAGATTTACTAGAATGGTTCCAGGGATGAGGGACTTCAGTTATGTGGATAGACTGGACAAGCTGGGGTTGTTCTCCTTAGAACAGAGAAGGTTGAGAGGAGATTTGATAGAAGTGTTCAAAATCATGACAGGTTTGGATAAAGTAAATAAAGAGAAACTGTTCCCATTGGCGGAAGGGTCGAGAACCAGAGGACACAGATTTAAGGTGATTGGCAAAAGAACCAAAGGCGACATGAGGATAAACCTTTTTACGCAGTGAGTAGTTATGATCTGGAATGCACTACCTGAGGGGGTGGTGGAAGCAGATTCAATCGTGGCCTTCAAAACGGAACTGGTTAAATACTTGAAGGGAAAAAATTTGCAGGGCTACGGCGAAAGAGCGGTGGAATGGGACTAGCTGGATTGCTCTTACAAAGAGCCGGCATGGGCTCGATGGGCCAAATGGCCTCCTTCTGTGCTGTAACCATTCTATGATTCTAGAATTCTACGATCTAGCATCCCCTTAAATGCCTCAACTACGCCTTGTGGTAGCGAGTTCCACATTCTAACCACACTCTGGGTTTAAAAAAGTTTCTCCTGAATTCCCTATTGGATTCATTAGTGGCTATCTTATATTTATGGCCACTAGTTCTAGCCTCCCCCATAAGTAGAAACATCTTCTCTATGTCTACCCTATGAAAACCTTTAATAATCTTAAAAGTCCTCTATCAGGTCACCCCTCAGTTTTCTCTTATCTAGGGCTCGTCTCTGCCCCTGCCTCAGCTCATCTGCTGCTGAAACCCTCATCCGTGCCTTTGTTATCTCTAGACCTGACTATTCCAATGCTCTCCTGGCCGGCCTCCCATCTTCCACTCTCCATCAACTTCAGCTCATCCAAAACTCTGCTGCCCGTATCCTAACTCGCACCAAGTCCTGTTCACCCATCACCCCTGTGCTCGCTGACCTACATTGGCTCCTGGAGCAGGAATGCCTCGACTTTAAAATTCTCATCCTTGTTTTCAAATCCCTCCATGGCCTCGCCCCTCCCTATCGCTGTAGCCTTCGCCAGCCCTACAACCCTCTAAGGTCTCTACGTTCCTCCATTTCTTGCCTCTGGCGCATCCACAATTTTAATCACTCCACCATTGGCGGCCTTCAGCTGCCTAGGCCCTAAGCTCTGGAATTAACCTCCCTAAACCGGCCCACCTCGCTACCTCTCTCTCCTCCCTTAAGACCCTCCTTAAAACCTACCTCTTTGACCAAGCTTTTGGTCACCTGTCCTAATATCTCCTTATGTGGCTCGGTGTCAAATTTTGTTTGATAATCGCTCCTGTGAAGCACCTTGGGACGTTTAACTACGTTAAAGGTGCTATTGTTGTTGTAGAGAAAAGAGCCCCAGCCTGCTCAATCTATCCTGATAGGTATAACCTCTCAGTTCTGTTACCATCTTTATTGCCCTTCTCTGAATCCTTTCTACTGCACCTGTCCTAAGTACAATGACTGCTCCTGGAGATGATACTGTATGCAAGGCCTCACTAATTCTTTGTAGAGTCTCAGTAACAATTTTTTGGTCTCATATTTTATAGATCTAATCATATAACCCAAAATCTCACCTACCTATATGACCGCTGCCTGACACAGAAGATACGTTCCAATTTTGGCCAAGTAATAACTCCAGAACTTTTTCTTGACTCATCTCACTTAATGAGATACCCTTAATGTTTAGCATTACCTCATATTTTTCAGTACTGAATTCGAGTCATAAAAACATTGGAACATACGAACAGGAGTAGGCCATTCAGCCCCTCGAGCCCATTAGATCATGGCTGATCTGCACCTCAACTCCATTTACCCTCACTTATTCTCTTGATATCTTTTCCCAGAAATAATCTATTGATTTCACTCTTCAAAGTTTCAACTACCCCAGAATCCACAGCCATTCGGGGGGGAGAGAGTTCCAGATTTCCACTACCCTTTGTGTGAAAAGTGCTTCCCGATTTCATTCCTAAATGGCCTAGGTCTAAATTTAAGACTATGTCCCCTTGCTCTGGATTCCCCCACCAGAGGAAATAGTTTCTCTGTATCTACCCTATCAAAATCCCTTAATCATTTTAAAGACCTCGATTAGGTCACTCCTCAACCATCTAAATTCAAGAGAATGCAAACCAAGTTTATGTCTCATAACCTAGCTCTTTAAGCCCTGGTCAGTTAGTCTCTGTGGATCTGAATGAATATCATCCTTTGCAACTTGAACATCCTGCTTTCACAATGCCACTACATTACTTTTGGAGACAGCATTCTTATTACTGCAGCGGTTAGTGTTTGAAAATGGAATGCTGCAGAATAGTTGGGCGGTTAGGCTCTGTTAGGAACATCCCCACGAGACACTCTCAAGTGGTGACTGACAAGGTGTTAACTGACCGGCTCTCTCAGTGTGTCATCAGTGCAGCGTTCAGCTCTGCTTTCGAAATGTGTATTGTTTCATCTGAGGTGTTTGCCTTTTCAAGGGTGGAAGCGGGAAAAAAAATACAAAAAAGAAACAGTAACTTTGCGGATTCTACTCAGGTAATCTGGGCCTACGCTGCTACACTCCTCCAGACTTACTACCCTCCAGGATCTCTGCGCTCCTTCCAGTTCTGGCCTCTTGCTCCACCATTGGCGGCCCAGCCTTCAGCTGCCTAGCCCCTAAGTTCTGGACTTCCCTCCTTACACCTCTCCACCTCTCTATCTCTCTCCTCCATTAAGATGCTCCTTAAAACCTACCTCTTTGACCAAACTTTTGGTCGCCTGTCCTAATATCTCCTTATGGGGCTCGGTGTCAAATTTTATTTGATAACGCACCTGTGAAGTGCCTTGGGGCATTTTACTACGATAAAGGCACTATATAAATGCAAGTTGTTGTTGTTGCTTGGCTTAAAAAAAACAGGCTGTGTTTATTGTGTAGCGGATAGGTCACAGGGTGCCTTTAATCACCAGCAACCCCCCCCCAAACTTTCACTGTTACTTTGATAAGAACATAGAGTAGGCCATTTAGCCCCTCGAGCCTGTTCCAACATTCAATCAGATCATGGCTGATCTATGACCTAACTCCATATACATGCCTTAGCCCCATATCCCTTAATACCTTTGGTTGACAAAAATCTTATCAATCTCAGATTTAAAATTAGCAATTGAGCTAGCATCAACTGCTGTTTGCGGAAGAGAGTTCCAAACTTCTACCACCCTTTGCGTGTAGAAGTGTTTCCTAACTTCACTCCTGAAAGTCCTGGCTCTAATTTTTAGACTGTGTCCCCTAGTCCTAAACTCCCCAACCAGCGGAAATAGTTTCTCTCTATCTACCCTATCAGTTCCCCTCAATATCTTGAAAACTTTGACCAAATCACTCCTTAATCTTCTAAATTCCAGGGAATAAAACCCCAGTTTGTGTAATCTCTCCTCGTAATTTAACCCTTGGAGTCCAGGTATCATTCTAGTAAATCCATGCTGCACTCCAAGGAACAGCTAATAGTAAACATGTCCAAAATAGTAAAGATTCCTACTGTAAAGTAACCGTAAAACTGTACAAATGGGCTATCCCAACCCCACTATATTATCCCAACCCCACACTATCAAGTGTTTACCCAAAGAAGCAACACCACACAAAGCTTTGGGAAGGATGGCCCACGCAAAACAGTTGTAAATAACATTAAATAGTTATCCAGTGGCAGAGACCAAAAAGGAAAAGGATTTGGGAGTGATCACTGAATATACAGCTACTCTGAAAACGTATTTGAAGCAGTTCATATGAAGGCAAATCAGGAATAGTCAGACAGGTTATAGTGACGTTGTGCAGAGCAATGGTCAATTCTCAAATAAGTGCAGTTCTGGTCACTCTGGTTCATAAAGGATATAGGTGCATTAGAAAAAGCTCATAGAAGCTCAATCAGGATAACGGCAAGCTTTTGGGTACCGAGTGATGAAGACAGACTCATGCTACTTTATTGACCACTGTTATTTTCAGTGGAGGAAAGAAAGCTGATGAGAGACATGATACAGACCTTCAAAACAATAAAAGATAGTGATCAGGTTGAAGTAAACAAGCTATTCAACCTGGACAATGAGCACAGTACAAGAGGTCACAGGTACAAAAAGTTACAAGCCATGGGTAACATTAGAGGCTACAAAAATACATTTTCGCCCCCATTAGCTAATGGACAGGTGGAACTGACTCTCAGAGAAAGCAGTCAATTAGGGGCAATTCTGGATCAGCCATGATCATATTGAATGGCGGAGCAGGCTCGAAGGGCCGAATGGCCTACTCCTGCTCCTATTTTCTAATTGGCGCCTTGAGAAAGGAGCTAGGAGGAGGAGGAACAAGGATTATTGGGTTTTTAACAGTACTTCTTGAATTTATTTATGGAGTTAGGGGAAGAAACGTAGCACACTTAGAATAGTGGATCAACTGGTGGTGTGAGAGGGAGAGTTAACGATACATGGACTCTGGATGGGGCATGTTTGATGGGCTGAACGGCCTTTTCTAACCCGGGATTTTTTTTTGTGCTGTAATGCTTTTAATGGATTCTTCCTTGATGCCTGTCTGTCAAAAGCTTTTTGTAACTTGGTTTTACCCATTCCAGTAATAGCACTCCCACAACAGGCATTGAGGTGCCTGTCAACATGTCATGGATCGAATCAAGCATTATCTGTTATCACAATGTCCAATTTTCCAGGAATAGATGCCCATCATCTCAACATACAGATCATACTTTGTATGATTTTAATAGCAGGACCATTGAGCAAGATTGATTTCTTTCCTCTTATGGTGTTGCCGAATGTCCCAATTCAGTTCTTTGTAGGTCAGGTCGGTTTTAAAGTTACTGTACCATGATTCATTCAGGTGTCTGCTGTTGTTTCTGAATTGCTGTTGCTTAATGCAATGGTCTTGTTGCATTCCAACCTCAGCTTTCAGTGATGCAAAGTCTGAGTCTCCTGAGGGTTCAAATGGTCATTACCTTCCCTCATATTGTTCCCTCTCTTTCACAACACTTGTAGGCTGCACACAGCTCTGTAACAATCTCTCAGCGTTTCCATTCTGACTTCCACCGTGTTGCTAGATGTCAAAGTAATAGGCTCCTCGAATTCTAATCCAGTGGGGCCTTCTGTATATTTAAAATTTCTTAACCAGAAATACATGATTTGTTCTTCTCAAATGCTCGCGTCCAACCACGTAATTATTCACCTGGATTTATAGAATCATACAGCACAGAAGGAGGCCATTCAGCCCATCGTGTCTGTGCCAGCTCTTTGAAAGAGCTATCCAATTAGTCCCACTCTCCCCACCCTTTCCTGCTTCCACCATCCTTTCAGGCAGTGCTTTCCAGATCATAACAACTTGCTACGTTAAAAAAAATTCTCCTCATCTCCCCCTTGGCTTTTTTTGCCAATTATGTTAAATCTGTGCCCTCTGGTTACCGACCCTCCTGCCAATAGAAACAGCTTCTCCTTACTTAATCTAACAAAACCCTTTGTAATTTTGAACATCTCTTACAAATCTCCCCTTAACCTTCTAGATTATTAGAATGGAATAATTAAGATAGGTGTTCAATTACTAAGTCAAACAACTAACCAGTTTTTAACCGGTACAGCTGCCACATGTGTCCCAACTCCGGCACTACTCTTTCCTCTATGCTTTCATCTGGTAGCTTTTAAAGATAAGGGTCCAAAATATATCCTGAGCATGAGACATTGCTACTTAAAAGAAGCAGTAGGAAATAGCCAGTGCAGAAGTTGGCGAGTGGGCTTTTCACTTTTCTGCTATGTGACACCAAAACAGCAATCGGTTGTCTCTGTATAAACTCTTCCTTCTTTGAATAACCTGATTAGATTGGCTGAAGAATATCTCAGATCTTATGTAAGGAATCTTACAACACCAGGTTATAGTCCAACAGTTTTATTTGAAAATCACAAGCTTTCGGAGGCTTTCTCCTTCGTCAGGTGACGAAGGAGAAAGCCTCCGAAAGCTTGTGATTTTCAAATAAAACTGTTGGACTATAACCTGGTGTTGTAAGATTCCTTACATTTGTCCACCCCAGTCCATCACCGGCATCTCCACATCATCTCAGATCTTGACCTTCAATCATGCTACTCACCATTGTACTCAATAGTTAGTATCCCATTATTGCTTCTTTTGTTTTACTGATGGTGGGGTTGTAGACTGGAAGGTTTCTACTGGGGTATACCAGCCCAAGGTTTCAACATCAACAGAGAAACTATACATGCTGTGTAATGTGAACATTCGTCATTAAAAAAAAAACAGATTTTGCCATGTTATTTTCTTTTCACAGTTATAGAAAAAGATCGGGCTTTATTTTAAAGATCAAATATTGGTAAAAACAGCTGGTTGGGGATTTTAGGAGTAGGGGGCACAGTCTAAAAATTAGAGCCAGACCTTTCAGGAGCGAGAATAGAAAACATTTCTACACATAAAGGGTGGTAGAAGTTTGGAACTCTCTTCCGCAAACGGCAATTGATACTAGCTCAATTGCTAAATTTAAATGTGAGATAGATAGTTTTTTGGCAACCAAAGGTATTAAGGGATATGGGCCAACGGCAGGTATATGGAGTTAGAGCACAGATCAGCCATGATCTTATCAAATGGCGGAACAGGCACGAGGGGCTGAATGGCCTACTCCTGTTCCTATGTTCCTATGGTGAAAAGACTTGAAGATAAATCGGGTGGTCCCGCACTAAACTGGGAGCTGTGCTCAAAGGAAATCCAGGTTGGCGAATAACTCTATCTCCAGAAAAGGGGACTTTTATTGTCCAGTTTATATCTTAGAGATTTCTGGAACGTCCAGTCCAAAATCGGACCTTGGCAGCACTAACTGAGTGGGCTTATTTAAACTTGTGCGACACTGTGGGACAATGGGGAGGACGTTATTTTCAGTTATGTGGAGAGACTTGAGAAGCTGGAATTGTTCTCCTCAGAACAGAGAGGGTTAAGGGGAGATTTAATACAGGTGTTCAAAATTATGAAGGGTTCTGATCGAGTAAATAAGGAGAAACTGTTTCCACTGTCAGGAGGGTCGGTAACCAGAGGACACAGATTTAAGGCAATTTGCAAGAGATGAGGAGAAATTTTTTTACGCAGCAAGTTGCTATGATCTGGAATGCACTGCCTGAGAGGGCGGTGGAAGCAGATTCAATAGCAACTTGCAAAAGGGAATTGGATAAATACTCGAAAAGGAAAAATTTGCAGGGCTATGGGGAAAGAGTAGGGGCGCGGGATTAATTGGATAGCTCTTTCAACGAGCCAGCACAAGCACGCTGGGCCGAATGGCCTCCTTCTGCGCTGTTTGATTCTATAGATATATGGTGCAGCTAATTATTTATAGCTTAAAATTCAGGAGCAATCTTAGCCTGGGTTCTGCTGCTTTGGAAAAATGAAGGTAACTCGGGCTCCAAGTGAAGTGCGGTGAAAGGACGCAGAGAGACAGCAGCTATTTCACGTAAACAGGGAGAGAGTATCAGATATTACAGAACTTGGAGCTCAGCCCACTGCAGAAAGTACTGATCCGAACAGCAATACCAGATTGGCAGTGTCATCCTTCACTGTGGTGAATTTACAAATTATAGTCCACTGGTGAAGTCCCACATAAATGCTTCTTTCCTTTGAAAAACAAATCATTCTAGAACCGCATCGGGAACATTTCCCCCTTGCTCAAAATCTTTTCTTAGCCTATTGTAAAACAGAATATGCACAGCGCACATCCGAAAATATGAAATAATATTTGCGTTATAATTCAGTTTGATTTTTGCCTTTAACTCCCAGAATGCACCAGCTTCTTCAAACTCTGCTTACATTCCCTTTCTGCAAATGTTATGTTACCTCTACTCTTTACTACAAAGGGGCAGGTTTTAAAATTAGGTTTTGATTTTGCTTTTAAGCCTGAATTCCTATTTTGGCCAGCGTCTTTTGTAATAAACTGTTTTGGGCAAATACCTCTTGTTAACAGATTATCAGCATTGGTTAGCTCTGTTAAAAACCATTCCCGTGTCAAGCTAATATTGAGAGATACTGAGTATGGGTCACTTCACTCTGCTCCTACCATGTACCTTAACTCTATCCTCTGATGCATCAATGTGCCACCTACTATTTCCAGATATTCTGTGGTCTTTCAGGCTGATCCATGAAAGAAAGACTCGCACTTTATAAGTCTCAGAGAAGCATCCCAAAGCATTCCTTTAGTTAGATGAGCAAATGCACCAGCCAATTTGCCCAAACACCAATGAAATGTATGGCCAGCCTATGTGTTTTGGTAGTGCTGTCTGACGGACAATAGCGAGCCAGGATCCCAGGGAACTCCCTACTCTTCAATGTGAAATCTAAAACATCCACCAGAACAGGCAAAAATGGCCTGGATTTAATGTCTGATGTGAAGGATAAAATCTGGTTTTACTTTTCATTGAACGATGGGTAGCTTTTTGCTGTGGGCCTGAAACCATTAGAAAGACTTTAATGGTTTTTTAAAGATTTTAGGAGTAGGGGGCACAGTCTAAAAATTAGAGCCAGACCTTTCAGGAGCGAGATTAGAAAACATTTCTACACACAAAGGGTGGTAGAAGTTTGGGACTCTCTTCCGCAAACGGCAATTGATACTAGCTCAATTGCTAAATTTAAATCTGAGATAGATAGGTTTTTGGCAACCAAAGGTATTAAGGGATATGGGCCAAAGGCAGGTATATGGAGTTAGATCACAGATCAGCCATGATCTTATCAAATGGCGGAGCAGGCACGAGAGGCTGAATGGCCTACTCCTGTTCCTATGTTCCTATGACTTGCATTTGTATAGCACCTTTCACGACCTCAGGACGTCCCATAGCGCTTTACAGCCAATGAAGCACTTTTGAAGTGTAGTCACTGTTGTAATCGCAGCAGCCAATTGCGCACAGCACAGTCCCACAAACAGCAATGTGATAATGACCAGATAATCTATTTTAGGTGTCGGTCGAGGGATAAATATTGGCCAGGACACCGGGGAGATCTCCCCTGCTCTTCTTCGAAATAGTGCCATGGGATCTTTTACATCCACCTGAGGAGGCAGACATCTCGTGTTTAACGTCTCATCCAAAAGATGCCACCTCTGACAGTGCAGAACTGAAGTGTCAGCTGAGATTATGCGCTCAAGTCTCTGGAGTAGGACAATGAACCAACAACCTTCCTGACTCAGAGGTGAGAGTGCTACCACTGAGCTACAGCTGAAGCCTATATTGATTGAGACTTCCCCAACCTCATTTCATGTGACAGCCAACAGAGAATGATGGAAGGAGTCTCTCATTCCAGCAATCTGGGCTGTATTTAAATTTAAATGTCAGAGGTCAGAGCATGCTAATCTACTGAATCTACCAGCCCCTCAACAGCTGGAATCAAATCCCATCCACACATCAAATAAAGGTCTTCCTTCTTGGATGGCTGTTAACGCTTAATTGTAACACACTGTAACATATCATTTAGTCTGCCTCAACCGAATTCCCAGTGAAATAAATCCAATCAGAACTCCTTTCAAATCCCACACTAACTTAACAATCAGGGAGAGAGAGAGGTGGAAATTGAAAGATGCTTTCCGTCAGAACTGCCTTTAAAATGAAAGTGTACAAATAATTGTGATTGGCAACGACATCCTTTTCATGTTTTATTCTGCTTTTTCTCTTGTCAATTTTTGTACAGCAGTGAGTGTCGTCATCAGTAGAGATGGAGCCAGGGCGCCAGGGATGATTCAGCAACAGCCGCGTGTGAGTTAATTCAGCTCCCTAGTAGTGCTGGGCTCAGTGATGCTTCTAGACTGAGACTTCAAAGTGATACCATCAACACTCACTGTTTGAACAAAAAGGATCTTAAAAAGTTGGCCAAAATGAAAACACTTTTAATATTAATCATAATCCTTGGCAACGGGTTTAATTTTTTTAATGTTGATTCCTGATGGTGAAACTCGCATTTGAGTATTTTGTGATATAAAGGAGGGTGATGTAATAAGTAGCCTGAGGGAGGTTCATTAAGGCACATTGCCGTGTTTGATCCTTACACCCATGATCCAACCTCAGTCTCAAAATGTTATCCAGTCAATAATCTGTTGTCACACAGAAAAAAAGAAAGATTTGCATTTATAGAGCACTTTTTACAACCTCCGGATATCCCAAAGCGCTTTACACCAATGAAGTACTATTTTTTGAGGTGTGGTCACTGTTGTAATGTAGGAACGCAGCAGCCAAATTCGTGCACAGCAAGATCCCACAAACAGCAATGAGATAATAACCAGATAATCTGCTTTTAGTGATGTTGGTTGAGGGATAAATATTGGTCAGGACACCGGGGAGAACTCCCCTGCTCTTCTTCGAAATAGTGCCATGGAATCTTCTAGGTCCACTTGAGAGGGCAGGCAGGGCCTAGGCTTAAAGTTTCATTCAAAAGATGGCACCTCCGACAGTGCAGCATTCCCTCAGTACTGAACAGCAACATCATCAACACCTGATGAGATCGTCAGTCCTAGTTCAGCCTTATTGTTTACGACTAAAATGAAAACCATTTGGCTTATTAACCCATTGTCATTAGAACAATCCTAAAATGAACATTTTCATTTTGACACAGGCAGGCAAAAGGTGGGAAGTGGTGTTCCACAAGGATCGGTGCTGGGACCACTGTTGTTCACCATTTACATAAATGATTTGGACTCGGGAATCAGAAGCACAATTTCAAAATTTGCGGACGACACCAAATTGGGAGGAATAGTTAATACTGAGGGGGACTGCGACAAAATACAGCAAAACATTAATAAACTTGCAGAATGGGTGTGTAATTAGTAGATGAATTTCAATATAGATAATTGTGAGGTATTATGCTTTGGTAGGAAGAATAAGGGGGCCACAAACTGCTTGGATAATTAGAGTCTAAATGGGGTAGAGGAGCAGAGGGATCTGAGGGTACAGATACACAAATCACTAAAAGTAGTGACGCAGGTTAATAAGGCCATAAAAAAAGCAAACCAAGCACTGGGGTACATTTCTAGAGGGATAGAATTAAAAAGCAGAGAAGTTATGTTAAACTTGTATCGAACCTTGATTAGACCACACTTGGAGTACTGTGAACAGTTCTGGTCTCCATATTATAAAAAGGATATAGAGGCACCGAAGAAGGTGCAAAAAAGATTTACTCAGATGATACCAGAAGTGGGAGGTTCTACCTATCAGGAAAGATTGAACAGGCTGGGGCTCTTTTCTCTAGAGTAGAGAAGACTGAGGGATGACCTGATAGAGATCTTTAAGATTATTATGAAAGGGTTTGATAGGGTAGACGTAGAGAAGGTGTTTTCACTTGTGGGGGAGACCAGAACTAGGGGCCATAAATATAAGATAGTCACTAATAAATCCAATAGGGAATTCAGGAGAAACTTCTTTACCCAGAGAGTGGTTAGAATGTGGAATTCGCTATCACAAGGAGTAGTTGAGGTGAATGGCATAGATGCATTTAAGGGGAAGCTAGATAAACACATGAAAGGGGAAAGGAATAGAAGGATATGCTGATAGGGTTAAATGACGAAGGTTGCGAGGAGGCTCTTATGGAGCATAAACACTGGCACAGATCAGTTGGGCCGAATGGCCTGTTTCTGTGCTGTTCATTCTATGCAATTCGATTTAAAATTGTTCTCTTTCTTTCTAACAAATAGCTGGCAGCGAACTGAAAGCAATGATTCAATCTTAGAGATCTTTTGACATTCATAAATCACTTGAGCATTTGACGTCACCAGACCCACTGAATTGAATTAAAGACCTGCAATTCACTGTTAGACATCTATTATTCCTCGTATAATTCTGTACTATACACAGCGAATGTGTCATTCAAACCACAGCCGCCTTCAACAATTACATTCTTCCTTTTTTTAAAAAAACTATCAAAGAGAATCTTTATAAAGCCTGACAAAAAGCTCATTCTGGTTGGGGCATTTTTATTTTCTTAAATTGAAAAACCTAGCAGATATCTAAAGTCCGTAATGCAAGACTAAAGAAAAGAGTCAGGGAGAAGATGAGGTAAAAGGAGAAGTAGTCGTTAGATGATGGGTTTTAAAAGACTGCAGATTGCAGTAGAAAGGGAAGGGTGATGGCAGTAAGGAGCTCTATTGTTTTGAGTTACAATGTGTTAGAGTAGGAGACGGTGCAATGTTGAGTCCTGATTTCAACATGGAATAACAACAACAACATCTTGCATTTATATAGCGCCTTTAATGTAGTAAAACATCCCAAGGCGCTTCAGAGGAGCGTTATCACACAAAAATTGACACCGAGCCACATAAAGAGATATTAGGACAGGTGACCAAACGCTTGGTCAAAGAGATAGGTTTTAAGGAGCGTCTTAAAGGAGGAGAGAGAAGTGGAGAGGCAAAGAGGTTGGGAGAGGGAATTCCAGAGCTTAGGGCCTGGACGGCTGAAGGTGATGCCGCCAATGGTGGGGCGAAGAAAGTGGAGGATGCGCAAGAGGACATAATTGGAGGAACGCAGAGATCTCGGAGGGTTGTAGGGCCACAGGAGTTTACAGAGATAGGGAGGGGGCGAGGCCATGGAGGGATTTGAACACGGATATAAGACTTTTAAAACTGAGGAGTAAATTCACTGATCCCACGCTTTCAGCACGGAGCCGTTGCCTAAGGGAACGCGGGTCGGAGAGTCCGGCCCTTTCTCCCGTCGAGCATGGCTCGCTGCCGTGACCGCAAGATTGGAGGAATTTACCCTAGAACGTATTCACTTGACGCGTTGCTCACTATAAAGTGTTCTCAACATATACACTGAAGCAAGAGACTGCAGTTAGAAAACAAAACACGTGGGAGAGACTGACAGTGCAGCAAAGCAAGCTTCAGCAACATGTTGGCACCGCTGATATTAAGGTGTCGTACTTTGAGTGATAAATCAATCTTATCAGGCTGCAGCAAGATATGAAAAAATATCCCAGCGCAGTATCATGAAAACTGCGCTGAGTTGGATTGTAGCTCAAGTTACCTGACAACACTGCACAACAGCTCAGGAACCCCCAAAAAAAAACACTTTAAAAAAATACAGGGAAATAAAATTATTCCTCCATCGCTGCTCACATCGACACAACAACAGGTTACAAAACAACAGGGTTGCAAAACTCCCTCTCACACATGCAACCCAACTACAGCCATAAAAAGTACCCACTCAAACAGGCTATTGACAATAATTAAACCCTCCACACAAAATAATGGCAACAAATTTCCAATTAAAGAAAGAAATCCATTTCTTGCGCCCAAGAGAGCAAGTTATTATCTTAATGGCGAGAAACTGGAAAGTACTGCAGTACAAAGGGATCTGGGGGTCCTAGTGCAAGAAAATCAAAAAGTTAGTATGCAGGTGCAGCAGGTGATCAAGAAGGCCAACGGAATGTTGGCTTTTATTGCTAGGGGGATAGAATATAAAAACAGGGAGGTATTGCTGCAGTTATATAAGGTATTGGTGAGACCGCACCTGGAATACTGCATACAGTTTTGGTGTCCATACTTAAGAAAAGACATACTTGCTCTCGAGGCAGTACAAAGAAGGTTCACTCGGTTAATCCCGGGGATGAGGGGGTGGACATATGAGGAGAGGTTGAGTAGATTGGGACTCTACTCATTGGAGTTCAGAAGAATGAGAGGCGATCTTATTGAAACATCTAAGATTGTGAAGGGGCTTGATCGGGTGGATGCGGTAAGGATGTTCCCAAGGATGGGTGAAACTAGAACTAGGGGGCATAATCTTAGAATAAGGGGCTGCTCTTTCAAAACTGAGATGAGGAGAAACTTCTTCACTCAGAGGGTAGTAGGTCTGTGGAATTTGCTGCCCCAGGAAGCTGTGGAAGCTACATCATTAAATAAATTTAAAACAGAAATAGACAGTTTCCTAGAAGTAAAGGGAATTAGGGGTTACGGGGAGCGGGCAGGAAATTGGACATGAATTTAGATTTGAGGTTAGGATCAGATCAGCCATGATCTTATTGAATGGCGGAGCAGGCTCGAGGGGCCGATTGGCCTACTCCTGCTCCTATTTCTTATGTTCTTATAACCCCGCCACCCCCCCACCCCCCACAAGTGCGTCAGCTGCCAAATTGGTAGCTAATCAGGGGCCCAACACCAGTTCTGGGGCCTCGCCACCAAATTCAGCACAAACTGGGCGGAACGTGCATCTCTCAATTTTTACGGGTCTACAGCGGCCTAATCAGCGGTCCTGAGGCCGTCAAAGAACAAGGTAAGTAAATGTTCATTTTTTTCTCTACTCACATTAATATGGAGCCAGGAGGAGCAGGAATGCAGGTCGCTGCTGGCCGGGCTTGCCACCTGTGCCCCCCCCCCACAACACTCCGGTTCATCTCACCCCTGCAGGACTTACCTGCGAGCCCTGAATTATCCAAGGCCCCCGACTGACAAGCTGCATCGGGATGCCCAATTGGTGCCCGCAGCTCAGTTGAGGTTGAGGCAGTTAAGGCCCGAGTCCAAATCTTCAGCGAGCCCCGGGCCAGAGTCTCCGGGCCCACATTCCGGGCCCGCCGCCCTGGTTGCTCCGCTTTCTGGCGCTCGACCGATTCCTCCCCCAACGTCTTTACACAAGAGCAGTTAGAACGGGAAATTCTCTGCCACAAACTGCTGTTGAAGTGAGAGTCCATGAATTCTCTTAAAAGGGAATTAGATTGTTGTTTGATTAGCAGGAGTACGAAAGGGTGTGGGATATGAGCAAGGCAGTGGGATTAGACTAAGTGGCTCACTTGGAGAAGACCATGTGGTGAGTGTAACATGTTTGGGAGGAAAAAGGTGACTTTGGACCTATGGTTCCCAAAGCTCTCCACCACTGGGGGTTTTCCTCAGGTCATGTTTAGGTCCGTTGTAGACTA